>NC_084848.1:37563067-37865317 GCF_033115175.1 Lepus europaeus | reverse complement strand
CTGCCATACTTCCTGCTCTTTCCTGTTGTCGTTTTATACGTTTTCGTTCTTCCGCTTGTTATCTCTGTGGTCTGGGGAAGTTATTTAACATTTCTGCACCTCCATCTCCTCGCAGACGAGCGTGGTGTAACTCAACCTTTTTCAAGTTGTGATGGGGATTCATGGAACAGCGTGCTAGGACAGCCCTCAGTGCGTGGTCAGCTCTGTCACAGAAATGAGTCATCATTATTCCCTGGTGGGCTCTTGGGAGTGTTGGAAGACAGGATTCCAGGCTGCCGTCTTTTAGACAGCTGCCAGTGGGCTCCGATCTCAGATGGAAGAAACCCACGGGACAAGACTTCCTGAGGTAGTTCTGAAGCCTGATTTGCATCCTCACTCTTGGGAATGCCACTCAGCTGCAGATTCTGATCCACAGGGAAGAAGGACCTCCACACTCTGCCTTTCTGACAAGCCCCGCGGGGTGACGTGTGTGGTGTGCAGTGTCGGTGTGTGCACTAGATGACAGTACAAAACATATCCTCACTGTTGCTCGCTATAAAAATGAACATCGCTTAGAGACCCATCTTCCAGCCTGGCTGAGCTGTCTCTACCCCGACTCCCCCCACCCCCCTCCAGTGCCAAGCTTGGGCAGTCAGGGTTTGGGTTGATCCAGGAAGCAAGAGGATTCCTAATCATGCCCCAGCGAAAGTGCCTTCCAAATCCCAACAAATCCTCAGCCGGGTTCTGCGAGGCCCCCCGCTGTGCCGGAAGTGGTACCTGGCATTCTGTGCAGCTGCTACTCCAGCACAGTGGGGCCTCTGTCCTGGGCCTCACCGGCAGCCCACCGAGGTGGGGGTGGGGGGTGCCGACAGCTCCCACCCCCTTCCCGAGGGTATCTGGTTTCACTCTTTAGCTGCTGGTTTCGAATTTCTCTTCCTTGGAAGACAGGGACAGCTGGGAATGCGGATCTCATCCTGTCTGGGTTTTCCCCTGACAAGTGGCAGGAGGGACAGGATGTGAGGTGCTTGAAGACACTCGTGATACTATTATCACCCAGAGCAAGTCAGTAACCCGAGCGACAGGTGCAGGGGCCGGGTTTCACCTCGCGGGCAAGTGGGAGCAGCCCGCAGGGCAGGCGTGGTAATCACGGATTTAAAAAATAAGTTGGGGAAGGGATGAACAGGTGGAGCCCAGTGAGGCTTTGGGGCGATGAAACTGTTCTGTAGGACAGGAATGACGGACACAGGCCACTGCACATTTGTCCAAACCCACAGTGTCCCCAAGGCAGCAGGGACCCCTGGTGCTTAACAACAATCTATACCGGCTCCTCCGCGGCAGCTGACCAGTCACCCCCATGCAAGATGTCCACAGTAAGAGAAATCGCAGAGGCTGTGGGAGAAGAAGTAGACGGGAACTCGATCCACTCGATTTTTCCATAAACCTGAAACTGCTCAGAAATGTAGTTTAGAAGAAAGAGGAGCTAAAAACTAACCCCAGTGAGCTCTTGGGAAAATACTGAACCGCAAGTCAGAGGAGAGCGATCAGTATAACAATGACTTTTAGAAAAAACTAAACAAATACATGGACGCTCAAAACAAAACAAAGCAGCAAAAGGCCCCCACACAATTACCAGTGTCCTTTATGAAAATGGGTGCTGTGGCATAGCGGGTAAAGCCACTGCCTGCAGTGTCAGCATCCTATATGGACACCGGTTCAAGACCTGGCTGCTCCACTTCTGATCCAGCTCTCTGTTATGGCCTGGGAAAGCAGCAGAAGATGGCCCAAGTGCTTGGGCCCCTGCACTTGCATGGGAGACCTGGAGGAAGCTCCTGGCTCCTGGCGTCAGATCAATGCAGTTCTGGCTGTTGCGGCCAACTGGGGAGTGAACCAGAGGGTGGAAGACCTCTCTCTCTTTCTCTCTCTCTCTCTCTCTCTCTTTCTCTCTCTCTCTCTCTGCCTCTCCTCTCTGTGTATAACTCTGCCTTTCGAATAAATAAATAAATCTTAAAGAAGAAGTGGTGTTTCAAAATGTTTGTGGGAAAATAAAATCGAAAGATAAATTCATTATGGTGCAAAAACACCCTTTAAAATATTTATTTCTTTGTTTGAAAGGCAGAATCACAGAGAGAGAGGGAAAGAGAGAGAGAGAGAGAGAGAGAGAGAGAGATCTTCCATCCACAGGTTCACTCCCCAAATGTCCGCAATGGCCTAGGACTGGGACAGGCTGAAACCAGGAGCCTGGGACTCTATCCGGGTCTCCCACTCAGGTGGCAAAGGCCCATCTTCCACTGCTTTCCCAGACACATTAGCAAGGAGCTGGATTGGAAGTAGAGCACCTGGGAGTCAAACTGGTGTTCTTGGGATGCCAGGGTCACAGGTGGTGGCTTAACCCACTGAACCACAGCACTGGCCCCAGTTGACCCAAAAAACCCCTTGAAATCCATGTGTAGTTCTTTCATAATATACATTTCCCATGAACTTTTTGGAGACCTCTTGTATGCACAGATTCCAAAAATGTTTACATCAAAATAAACTTATTATTTAATTCCATTTTCTAGGAACATTTAAGAAATTGATTTATTTAAGAAGCAGCTACAGAGACAGAGACGAGAGAGACAGACAAGCAGACACACAAAGAGCTCCCATCTGCTGGTTCTTCCTCAGTTGGCTGCAATGACTAGGGCTGGGCCAGACTGAAGCCAGGAACCAATCAAACTAGGACTCCCACATGAGTGACAGGTACCTAGCCACTGGAGCCATCACTACTGCTTCCTGTTGGAGTCAAGAGCTGGAGCTGGGACTCAAACCCAGGCACTCCCCTGTGTGTCATAATCATTTTGTTAATCACTAAATCTTCCCCCTTATATTTTTCCCCTCCTCTGCCATTCTTCGCCTAGGAATGTGCCACTTGTCCTTGAAGTGACCCGTAACCTTGCTGACTATTTTCTGTGCATGTATGTGTGTAGGGGAGAGAATGCTTTTCAGATACCTCCCAATAGTGTGTGCCCTTCTCAGTGGGCTGTCTTCTTTTCCTGCACCCCCTGCACCACTAAGGCCAAACCATGAGGCTCTCTGAGCCCAAGAATCAGAATGGCAAGACCCAGCCTGGAAGAGAAAGCTGAACCTACTACACCGTCTCACCCTGGAGCATTTGTACAAGAGCAAAGAGAGTCAAAAGTTCACACAGGAGAGTCCTGGTGTTCTCCCCCTCTTTGGGCTGCCCCTGGGTTGGGTGGGAGTGTAGACACTCAGATAGATTCGAGGAGCCCCAGACCCTGGAGGCTGCTTGTCTGCCTTTGGAAAATGCCTCATTTCACTTAGACCACATCTGTGTGTCTGTGATGGAAACCCACATGTCCACTTTCTCAGATGGCTGCTATAGGCACAGCTCTTCCTATAAACAGTAGCAGGTGCATGGGGACTTATTCATAAGTGGGAGGGTACCAGGAGTAAAATGCTCATCCAGTAATTCTACGCCCAATCCCCTGTTCATGGGTAAGCAGTTCTCACCTGTTTCCAGTTCCCTGCCACTCAGGGGTCATCCACACAATTCAAAGAACATATGTACACTGTTTTCTGGTTTATTAGTTTTAATTAGAACCTATGGAATGCATGGGGCTGGTGCTGTGGTGCAATGTGTTAATGCCCTGGCTTGAAGTGCCAGCATTCCATATGGGCGCTGGTTCGAGACTCGGCTGCTCCACTTCCAATCCAGCTCTCTGCTATGCCCTGGGAAAGCAGTAGAGGATGGCTCAAGTCTTTGGGCCCCTGCATCTGCATGGGAGACCTGGAAGGAGCTCCTGGCTCCAGATCGGTGCAGCTCTGGCTGTTGAGTGAACGGGTGGATGGAAGACCTCTCTCTCTCTCTCTCTCTCTCTCTCTCTCTCTCTGCCTCTCCTGCTCTCTGTATGTAGCTCTGACTTTCAAATAAATAAATAAATAAATCTTAAAAAAAAAAGGCTCTGATGTCCCCCGTTGGAGCACCTGGGTTTGATTCATGACTCTGCTTCCTGATTCCGGATTCCTGCTAACGTGGAACCCTGGAAGCAGTGGTGATGGCTCAAGTAATGGGTTTTCCTGCCACCCCCACGACAGACTCAGAATTAAGTTCCTGGCTCCTGCTTTGGCCTGGCCGTTGTGGGTATTTGAGGAGTGAACCAGTAAATGGGGGCTCTGTCTCTCTGCCTCTCTCTGTCTCTCTGCCTCTCAAACAAAGGGGGAAACATCTAAAAGAATGATGCTTTTAAAAACCAAAAGAGCATTTGCGATCATGATTGTGTGTAAACGTCAGTCATTGCTGATTGGATCATATAGCTTAGCCGGAAGCAATGCGGCCTAGAGAGAAATCACATGGCTCAGGAAACTCTGCCTTTTATGAGCTGTGTGATTTGGGGTAGTTACTCAGTCTCTCTGTGCCTCCATTTTTCATTGGAAAAAAATGTGGGCTAATAATACCTACCCCCATAGCGTTCTTTCAGGAGTAAGTAAGATAACCTAGTGCAGTGTCTGTCACTTAGCAAGAATTTCTTATAACATTTTTTAAGGTCTTCCTTCCATCGGTTCACCCCCCAAATGGCCACTACAGCTGGTGCGCTGCACCCATCTGAAGCCAGGAGCCAGGTGCTTCTCCTGGTCTCCCATGTGGGTGCAGGGCCCAAGGACCCGGGCCATCCTCCACTGCCTTCCCGGGCCACAGCAGAGAGCTGGACTGAAAGAGGAGCAACTGGGACAGAATCCGGTGCCCCGACCGGGACTAGAACCTGGGGTGCCGGCGCTGCAGGTGGAGGATTAAACTAGTGAGCCACGGGGCCTGTCGCAAGAATTTCGATACAAGTGCGATGTTATTATTAGGTAGTGTGGAAGCATCGATCAGGAAGGTGTTGTCCTGTTATTAAGTCTGTGTCATGCTAAGGAAATTACTCCCAGACCAAGTCAAATGTTTGCCTCTCTTGATACTGTTTCAGTTCAGAATCAGCCTGCAGATTAATTTGCTTCGATTTAGTCCATGGCATGCATTTCCTGACATTTCTATTGTCCTATTGAGTGAAGAAACTTAGAAAAGGCACAGTGTGCACTAAACGGTCAATTTTCCGAAGGAAAAAGGGATTGTGTAGTCCCTGACACAGAGCAAGAGCTGGGCTCCTTGGTTCCTGGCCTGGCTTGTTTTCATTCCTTAGATAAATGAAAGCTTCCCTGGCCGATCCTTATAACTCCGCGACACAGACGCACGTCTACACACATGCACGTGTACACACACACACACACACTCATTTACATGTCAGCTTGTGGGGCTGGAGCTGTGACATAGTAGTTTAAGCTTCCTCCTGCAGCGCCGGCATCCTACATGGTCACTGGTTCAAGTCCCAGCTGCTCCACTTCCGATCCAGCTCTCTACTTATGGCCTGGGAAAGCAATGGAAGATGGCCCAAGTGCTTGGTTCCCTGCACTCACATGGGGACCCAGATTGAGCTCCTGGCTCCTTGCTTCAGATCAGCCCAGCTCTGGCCCTTCTGGCCATTTGGAGAGTGAACCAGCAGACGGAAGACCTCTCTGTCTCTTCCTCTCTCTGTCTATAACTCCGCCTCTCAAATAAATAAATAAAATCTGTTTGTTTAAGATTTAATATTTATTTGAGAGGTAGAGCTACAGAGAGAAAGGTCTTCCATCCGTTGGTTCACTCCCCAAATGGCCTCAATGGCTGGAGCTCGGCCAATCCAAAGCCAGGAGCCAGGAGCTTCTTCTGGGTCTCCCATGTGGGTGCAGGAGCCCAAGGACTTGGTCCATCTTCTACTGCTTTCCCAGACCATAGCAGAGAGCTGGATTGGAAGTGGAGCAGCCAGGACTCGAACTGGCACCCATATGGGATGCCAACACTGCAGGTGGCAACTTAGCCTACTATGCCACAAGACCAGCATAAATAAAATCTTTAAAAAAAAAATTCAGTCTGTCAGGTTCCTGTTTCTTGTAACCCCCAGGGTCCCACCCTGACATTTTGCTATGGTTCGAGCTCCTCTGGTAGACATCATTGTCATCGTCTTCTTTTTAAATTAATTTATTTGTTTGAAAGTCCAAATTACAGAGAGAGAGGGGGAGAGAGAGAGAGAGAGAGAGAGATCTCCCATCAGAGGGTTCACTCCCCAATATGTCCACAAGGGCTGGGGCTAGGCCAGGCCAAAGCCAGGAATCAGAAACTTCATCCCAGTCTCCAATTTGGGTGGCCATCGTCCGCTGCTTTCCCAGGTCAGTAGCAGGAAGCTGGATCAGAAGTGGAGCAGCCAGGACACAAACCCACGCCCATATGGGATGCTGGTGTCACAGGCGGCGGCTTTACCTGCTATGCCACAGTGCCAGCACTTACTCTGGTGGTCTTTTTATCCAGGTTTCCCATTCTGCGTGAATATCTCCTCTCTCGTTCTCTCTCCATACAACCCCCTTTCCCTTAGAGACTGAAAAGAGAAAAATTTGCCTACCTTGCAGTAGGGGTCATTCTTATCCTTTGGCCATTGCTTATCCCCAGGGGCTCATAGTGCACCCATGTGTTGCAGAATATCCTGTTTCTGGAAAGTTCCAAATGTACTCAGTAATGTATTTAAAGGCATACGACACAAAATTCAAATTTTAATGCATCAGATCCACAATCACTGTAGGAGAAAAATTAGCTGATCATTTTGTACATCTTGGCAGATACAAAACCAAAATGAGGGAGTTGGGCTCCGATCCAAAAATCCTGCCTGAAATGCTGTAGGAATGAATACCCTCAGGGTGAAGCTTGAGATTTTGCTTCACTGAACACCAAAAGGGAGGAGGACATAAAATAATAATAGGGGTAAACTCTCCATAGGGAGCTAGCGCCTGATTTTTCACGACGCTTTCCAACAATGCAAACGGTGTCAGTTCCCCTACATTGAGTGTGGTGTTTTAATAAATCAAATTATCAAAGTCTCATAAATGTTTAAAAAAAAATGAAACAAAAACAAGTGAAGCAAGCCTAGTTTGCTACCCTAACATCAAAGAATCCCAAACCATAAATCCATAACATTCACTTTCAAAAGCAGATGATGAAAAATATGGAATGAGTTTCTTGATTTAATTTTAAAGCAACGAAAGTATGTGAAAACAGAAGAGAAATGCTGAAAAGCAGAAACCAGAGCAGAGGGCACTGTGTTTTAGAAGTCTTAGCTCCTCCAGGGAGCAAACGAGCTTAGTTCCTTGATGGCTGGGAAACCAGGGCACAGTTTACAAGCCCTTTCTTGTATGGAGGGCAATTGTTCAGTCAAGTCAGTAAATCAGATACTCAGGAGGTGCATAGCACATTATTAAATTTATGTGAGAGCTCTGAGCTCATCAAGGAAAATAAAGGAAAGTGCTAAATGTCACAACTGATTTTGTTGGTGCCCAAACCATTCAGTGTTCAATGGACTTCTAGAATCGGACACTCTCCCTCTTCAGCACTGGTATTTTTTTTTTTTTTTTGAGGGAACTTCTTTTCTGCATTGTGTGTAATTGTGGTGGAAGGTGAGTGGTGCCTGGCCCCATCCTTGCAAGCCGAAGGGGGCAGTTCAGCCTCTCCCAATGTGTCCATGGAGTGGGCAGCCAGAAAGTGTGCCAGGGACACAAGCTCGGTCAATGGGACAATCCCTCCAACCTGAGACTCGCAGGAGAAGCGTGCCAGGATACCAGTGGCAACGAAAGTTTATTTATCCCTACTGATTGGCCTCTTGAGTTCCCCATGCATTCTGCTCATGTTTCAAACCCACCTTCCAGCCCTCCACTGTTCTGTCTCTCCAAAATATTTTTTGAGACCGTTAGAGTCCATTTCAGTTTCTTATAATCTGCAAGACTGGAAGACTGTACTCAGACATTGGAAGAATACAGTTCATTGAACATCGACCTATGTTTGATGCTAGGTTTCTGCCCTCAGACTGTGGGGGAGGCTGTTCTGTGAATGAGAATCACAATGCCATCTGGGAGGCACTGTCATAGAGATGAACAAAGGTCACAGAGAAGGAAGTCAGTAACAGCACAGGAGACACAGGGTACTTTCCACATACGAAGCAAAGCATGAGTGTGGTCTCCCTTTCTCTAAGATCTATTTATTTGAGAGGCAGAGTGACAGAGAGGAAGAAACAGTGACAGAAAGAGAGCGTTCATCTGCTGGTCTACTCACTCCCCACAGGGCTGAAGCCAGGAGCCGGGACTGCCATCCAGGTCTCCTGCGTGGGTGGCAGAGCCCCAAACACTTGAGCCATCATCCGCTGCTTTCCTGGTTACATTAGCAGGGAACTGGATTGGAAGTGGAGCAGCTGGGACTCAAATCAGTACTCCAACCCTCTGTGCCACAACACCAGCCCCATGAGTCTGGTCTTGGGAGTTTGGGAGTTTGCCTTTGCAAAAAACAAACAAACAAACAAACAAACAAACAAAAAAAAACCTGGGGCAGGCTTCCAGCAGAGAGCAGCACACCCAAGGCCTAGAGGAAGAAAAGGTGATGTCTGGGGAGCATCCAGGAATTAGGCTGGGATGGAGCAGAAGAACTATTGGATTAGGATGGCTGATGCAATGAAAATCATTGCATCGCCCCTGGATGTGTTAGGTCTCAGAAACTGGTTGGGCAAATGTGGGTGATCCTGTGCCTGGCTGGGAGACTGCCTGCCTAGCCCATGCAGGAGGTTAAGAGGGCATGGCACACCACGCCTCCTAGGAAAAGACCCTGGTTGGGGGCTCAGCACACTAAGACCCACACATGACCTGACTGCTGACAGGCGGCAGAAGCCCAGGCACATTTCCCCCACCCCCACTTCCTGTTGAAGGACCTTGTAATTGTCAACTAGGTAAACAGCTCCCAGGTGTGTCCCAGGCCCATTAGACCACCTGGAAGGCTACCGTAGGCTATGTGACCTTCAAGCTGATTGGAGAAGTGTAGAAGTGCCAGTATCAGTTTTATCCTATAGAATTAGTGTTGCTACCCTGAACTAGCTGCCCCCCTTTGCCTGCCCCATAAAAGCTTGTGCCTGATTGTTAATAAGTGGACAGGTTCACCGAAACTGTCTCCAGTGCTTCTTGTTGAAGAACACCATCACCCCCTCATCCTGACGGTGTGGGCCTTGCAGGATGAGTCCACAGGCAAAGAGGAAATTTGAAGAGTAAAAATAGATACTTCCAACCAGTCATGATTAACTTTTTGTTTGTTTGTTTGTTTCAAGAATCAATTCAACAAAAGTGAAATATTTTCAGGCCCTATTTTAAAAACAAACCAATCACTTTAAGTCTCATGGGTTTCCAGTTTTGATAATCAGCTCTATTGATCAGAATACTGCCATGGATCTATTAGAAAAGTCTTTTTTAAAAAAAAAAAAAAGATTTATTTATTTATTTATTTATTTGAAATACAGAGTTACAAAGAAAGAGAGGGAGAGATCCTCCATCTGCTGGCTAACTCTCTAAATGGCCACAACATTCAGGACAGGGCCAAGCCCGAGCCTAGAGTATGGAAATCTATAGGGGTCTCCCAGGTGGGTGCAGGGGCCCAAGCACTTGGGCCATTTTCTACTGCTTTCCCAGGTGCATCAGCAGGGAGCTGGATCAGATATGAATCAGGTGAGACTTGAACAGGTGTTCATATGGCATCACAGCATCACACGAGCCTATTAGGAAATTCTTATTGGCTGCTAGAATATGAGTATGAAGGAATATTTGAGGAGTTCCTACTGCTGGTAGCCAGTTCTCCATAGGTCCCTTGAATTTCTACACTCCTTTTTATTTCTTTAATATTCTTGTTTATATATTCTAATTTTCTTCTAAATTTGTATGTATGTATTTGGTTGTTTGACAGAGAGACAGAGCTCCCTTGGTTGAGAGGCAGAGAGACAGAGAGGGAAAGAGAAACCGACAGCTCTCATCCACTGGTTTACTCTCTAAATGTCTGCAACAGCTGGGGATGAGCTTGAGGGGAAGGTGACAGCCGGCAGCTAGAAACTCAGTGAGGGCTCCCATGTGGGACCCATCACCACCTCCTCCCAGGGTCTGCATTAGCAGGAGTCTGACGTCAGGAACAGGAGTTAGGAATTAGTCCCAGGCATTTTAATACATGACAGGGGTCTCTCAAACACCAGGCCAAGTGCCCACTTCACAATCAAAACCGCAGAGCACACTTTATTGCCAAGTACTTGTTCAAGGCCCTGAGTGTAGTGGACAGCCTTAGATGACAGATGTATAGGGGGACATCAAAGGGTTCATGGAAAATGGAATTAAAAAACAAGTTTATTTTGATAAAAACATTTTTAAAATTTATGCACGGGGGATCTTCAAAAAGTTAATGGAAAATGTGCATAATGGAAAAATTATGTATGGATTTCAATTATTTTTGCCCCCAAATAAACTTGTGGGGCCAGAGTTGTAGTACAGCAAATTGGACCACTGCCTTGACGCCAGTATCTCATATGGGAGTCAGTTCAAGTCCTGGCTGCTCCACTTCCAATCCAGCTTCCTGCTAATGTGTCTGGGAAAGCAGCAGAAGATGGTCCAAGTGTTTGGGCTCCTGCTACCCAGGTCGGAGACCCAGATGGGGTTCCAGGCTTTGACCTGGCCCAATCCCAGTCCCAGACATTGCAGCCATTTGGGAGAGTGAGCCAGTGGATGGATGATATCTCTCTCTCCCTCTCCCCTACCTTTCTCTCTGTAACTCTGCATTTCAATTAATTAAACAATTTTTAGAGCTTATCTTAATTCCAGTCCCTTTGTATTGTGTCCTACAGATCAAGGGGCATAATATTGCACATATGTTGGGTGCTCATTACCGAAATTCAGGTCTATAGGAGATAAGGATGGAGAAAAAAATGCAACCCCTCCGCTCACTGCATGTAGGGAGACCTGGCTGCACCACGAGACTGGAGTGAGGAATGCAGAAGCGTGCCTAATCAAGCACCACATTAGCCAGCTAAGCATGCCCTTTCTTTTAAAAAAATTTATTTATTTATTTGAAAGAGTTACAGAGAGAGCTGGAGCCAGAGAGAGAGGTCTTCCATCCGCTGGTTCACTTTCCAGATGGCTACAATGGCTGGAGCTGCATGGATCCGAAGCCAGGAGCCAGGATCTTCTTCCAGGTCTCCCATGTGGGTGCAGGGGCCCAAGCACTTGGGCCATCTTCCACTGCTTTCCCAGGCCATAGAGAGAGCTGGATTGGAAATGGAGCAGCTGGGACTCAAACTGGCACCCATAAGGGATGCCAGCACTGCAGGCAGCGGCTTTATCCACTACGCCACAACGCCGGCCCCCCTCCTGTGTCTTCAGTATTACCCTTCTACCTCAGCACAAAAAGACCCTTTCTGTCATTGTCCATAAAATCCACCTGTTACGGACTGAATGACCTATTCCCCACCTCCCCAAATTCCTGTGTTGATGCCCTAACCCCTAAGTGTGGCTGTCTTTGGAGAGGACTTCTGCAGAAGTCATCAAGATTAAATGAGGTCATAGGGTAGGCCGCTGATTGATGGCCTTAGTGCCCGATAGGAAGAGATACCAGAGAGCTAATCACCTCCCAAAGGTCTCACCCCTTAACACCATCACTTTGGGAGTGAGGATGTCAATGTCTGGACTTGCAGCGCACATACATATTCAGATGGTGCCAATGGGCTTCAGTACTGCAAGGTTCTTTCCCTGGTGGAGAAGCACTAACGGTACCAATTTATATTAGCGCTAATAGGTTGAGGATGGATGTTTGTAAAATAGTGACAAATGGAATAACTTTTGAGTTACTGACTTGGGGCAGGTGTTGGGTGCAATAGTTAAGATCGCACTCGAGACGCCCATATTTCATCAGAGGGCCCGAGTTCAAGTTTCAGCTGTGCTCTCAATTCCAACTTCCTGATAACTTACACACTGAGAGGCAGCAGGTGATGGCTCAAGTACTGGGGTCTCTGCCACCCACTTGGAGACCTGGATTGAGATCCTGGCTCATGGCTTTGGTTTGGATCAACCCTCATTGTTGTGGACATTTGGGAGATGGGCTAGAGGATGGAAGATCTCTCTCTCTCTCTCTCTCTCTCTTTCTCTCTCTGTGTGTATGTGTGTGTGTGTGTCTGCCTGCCTGTCTGTCTGTTTGTTTCGGTCTCTCTAGCTTTCAAATAAAAATAAATACAAACACACAATATTAAATTAATGTAAGACAGGACAGAATACAAGAAAGAGAAAAAAGAAATAAGAAATTGATGAGACAAATAGTAGACAAAATGATAGATTTAAACTCAATAGACAGTCATGGTGAGCCTATCGTTCAGTCCGCTAATTTGGGAAAATCAGAAGCAACCAGTCTGGGGAGGCAGTGTGGTTCTCTTGTAGCCGGCCTGCACAGCGGGGTAGACGGAAGACACTTGTGCCTTTAGAGAAAGATGGAGGGGTGTATTATCCAATGTGCTTCCGGGGCGGGCTCTCTGAGAGCAAAGGCCCCCCAAGTCCTTGCAGTGCCCTCTCTCCTGAGCTAACTTCATGCTGCCCCAGCTTTCTGCTGCCAACAAATGGCCCCTGCCTGAGACAGCGTCACGGTCACGGTCAATAGCAGCTGAGACCCACGGGGTGGTAGACCCACCTCTGAGCAGAACGAGCGTACTGGTCACGACTCTTCCACCATGAGAAAGTTTTTATGTTCCAGGTTTCCATCATGATGATTTCTCTGGTTGAAAAATGTGTGCATGTGTGTAATCTGAAAAACCAAATTAGCACTCTTTACATTAATCTTAACAAAAGGTAGCATTGCTTATCATTCACAGAATACGGAAATTTGCAGAACAGCAAGGCTTCATGCTAAGGAAACAAAAGAAAAAGAAAAAGCTTGTTGGTTGATTTTTCTCCATGACCATCTGGTTTTGTAATTAATGTCTTGCCAGCACACGAAAGTATTTTCTATGTAAATCTTTTGCGTTCTTATTGCATTTTCAATTAAAGTCTCTGAATTAAAACTTTGTACCATGAGTCAGCAGTTAAAGCAAACATGTTTTTCCCATTTATCTTCCTTTGGGAAAAGCCAGTCCCAAACGCCGAATGCCTGCCATCCCTTGGTTCCTTTCATCCATCCAGATGTCCGTAATTACTTCTGGAGGTTACCACAGTGCTCTGCTCTGCCATCTGACACCATCTTTCCCATGATTGCCGGGGAGGCTTCCCTCGCCTTTCACTGTTCCCTATAAATACTGCCTTTCATATTGAAAAACACAACCTGTGGTCTGCAGATCACAGGGTCTGGGACACCTCACGCTCGAGGGTGGTTCACGCAGGGGCTGCCATTGGAGCTCCATGCTGGGACACAGAGACTCCCCCTTTGGCGTTCCATTTTGGAAGTGGATGCTCTCTTCACTGAGCTGTCTTGCCGGAAGCCAATATTCTAAGAAGGAAGGAGGGCGAAGTGTCCCAGAGAGCATGTAGACTGGGGATACCTCCAGAGATGCATCGAAAACAGAATTGAAAGATGTTTATTTTGGTGCAAAAAATTTTTTTGAAATCCACACATTTACGAGGTCTTCAGAAAATTCATGGAAATGTGTATTGTGAAAAAAAATAGTTCCATGGATTTCAAGATATTTGGCACCAAAGAAAATTTATTTTTAATCCATTTTCCACAAGTTTTTTGAGGTGTCCTCCTACAAAAGTCGTGGGGTCCACGCAGATGTTAGTTATGAGAGCATCCTTCAACACATGGTCCCCAAAGCCTCATTAACACAGGGCTGTCCCGAGATAAATGGCCTGTTGGCATAGATTTGGAAAGATTGCAAGCTAAGTAGAATTTGTTTGTTTCTTTAAAGAATTATTTATTTTATTTGAAAGTCATAGTTACATAGAGAGAGACGGAGAGGCAGAGAGAAAGAGAAGTCTTACATCCACTGGTTCACTCCCCAGATGGCTGCAACAGCCGGAGCTGCACCGATCTGAAGCCAGGAGCCAGGAGCTTCTTCCAGGTCTCCCACGCAGGTGCAGGGGCCCAAGGACTTGGACCTGCTTTCCTAGGTGCATTAGCAGAGAGCTGGATCGGAAGTGGAGCAGCCGGGACTGGAGCTGGTGCCATATGGAATGTCGGCAATGCAGGCAGCAGCTTTACCCGCTACGCCACAGTGCTGGCCCCTTGCTCGGCAGAAGTTGTTGCTGAAACACCTAAGCCAGCAAGCTCTGCTTCTCTTGAAGCCTTTGAGGGAGCAGCCTACCAAAGGCACCACTTCGACTCTGGCTGCTCTGTGGGTGTTCATTAGGCATGCTGTTACGCTACACCAACTTGACAATGACCTTGGCATACAGATCTTCATCAAAAATGTTACTGGAGACTGCATGGCCATTTCTTAAAGCCCTATTGCAGGCCATTCATTGCTCTAGGAGCACTAACCACCGTATTGCTAACGCCCACAAGGATTCTGCAGGTTGGACCTCTTTATCTCTATTTAATAGATGAGGGAGGGGCCGGCACCGTGGCATAGCGTGTTAATGCCCTGGCCTGAAGCGCTGACATCCCATATGGGCGGTGGTTCGAGACCTGGCTGCTCCACTTCCGAACCAGCTCTCTGCTATGGCCTGGAAAAGCAGTGGAAGATGGCCCAAGTCCTTGGGCCCTGCACCCACATGGGAAGACCCTGAGGAAGCTCCTGGCTCCTGACTTAGGATCAGCACAGTTCCAGCCGTTGCAGCCAATTGGGGAGTGAACCAATGGATGGAAGACCTCTTTCTCTCTCTGCCTCTCCTTCTCTCTCTGTGTAACTCTGACTTTCAAATAAATGAATAAATATTTAAAACAAAAAATAGACAAGGGAACCTAGGCTCTGAGTGATTATCTTGCCCCGAGTCACATGGTTTTTTCTCTTACTGACATAGCTTTTTACAAAGGAAAATTAACCTCGGCTGAGAGTATTTGTTCAGAATTTGAACACAGAAGGGAAAAAAATCCTGAAGTGATGAGAGGAAAATAGAAATACCTTCCTTTTAAAAATAAAATTCAGAGTGGGCATTTGGCAGGCAGCTTGGGATGCCTGCATTCCACGTAAGAACGCCTGGGTTAGGGGCCTGGCTTTGCTTCCAGTTCTAGCTTCCTGCTCATATGCCCCTGGGTGGGGCAGGGGATGGCTCAACTACCCGAGTCCCTGGCACCCTTGTGGGGTTTTCATATTGAGTCCCCACCACTGGCTTCCATCTAATTCAGCCCAGTGGTGGGCAGTTGGGGAGTGAACCAAGAGATGGGAACACTCCTCTTCTCTCTCTCTCTCTCTCTCTTAAAACAAACTGCTTAAAGTTGCAAAGTTTTTAAAAATATTAAATTCAAAAAGTTCATAGAAATGCAATTAAAAGAGTTTATTTAGGGGCCAAACACTTTGAAATCCATGCATTTTTTTCATAATACATATTTTCCACGAACTTTCTGAGGACTCCTTGTATGCATGGAATTCAAGCTTTTTTGGTGCCAAAATAAACTCATCTTTCAATCCTATTTTCTGCTTTTTGAAGTGCTCTTGTAATGCATAGTTGTGTCATCAATCGCTTAAAATCTTCCCATGTCACACATCAGGACGGCACCTAACTCAGGAGCCGCCTATTTGAGATCCAAGCTGATGGGCCTTCATTTCAGCCACACACCAGGACGTCTCAGGAGAACTTGACATTCTCCTTGCGTGCTCTGAGCGTCTATTCCTTGCCAATGACCCTGGGACGAGCTGAGGGTAAATGAACCAAACCATGAAGATTACAATCTTCTGGAAAACACATGAGCTTATAAACTAAGGGGGAAAGAACTTGGGGAAAAGTGTATTTAGGGATTTGATCAAAACCAAATAACTCAGGAAAAAATATATATAATCTACAGTGGTTCAACAAGCTCCCAAAACCAATGGCTTCTAAACAATGCAGGCCCAGCTCATCAGAAAGAGTGAGATGAGACTTGAAGCATTCAGACCTAATTGCTTAGCGTGGGCTGTTTCCAGAATTTTCTCCACAGAAGCCAAAAATCCTTTTAAGTCAAGGAAACAAGTAAGGCCTGAGGAAAAATGAGTGAGAAAAGCTGACTATCTTAGTGTCGAATACAGAAAAAATCATCGTTGTTGTAATAATAAACTCATTCTCCATTCCCATGTTCTTAGGGAAAATTCCTCAGACTGACAGGAAATCAGATTTTGTCACTTTTTTCTTGACAGTCTTTCAGTAATTTTCTTGGGGCAAAGCCCTGACCACAGGCCCTAACTCATGGAATCAGCTGTCTTCTAAGTCGTCATCAGTTCGTGTTGATTTCAGAGATTGGTCAATCCTGTGACCCCTCTGGCTTTGAAAGTCACTGCATTTGTTTCTGTGGCTTTTGGCTTTGGGGGCTGATTGTTTATAAATTGTCCCCCCCTCCAAGATTGTAGGTTTATTCATTCACTCAGTGGATGAATAAATAATTCCAGTGCTACAGAAAAAACAAGACCATATAAATAGAGGGTAATTTGGGGTGGGGTGGGTTGCTGCTCACTTTAAATTGTATTTATTTGAGAGGCAGAGAGATGGGGGGGGGGCTCTCATCTGGTGCACTCCCCAAATAGCTACAATGAAGCCCAGAAGAGGCCAGGGCCAGGAACTCAATCCACGCCTCCCATGTGGGACACAGAGACCCAATTCCTTGAGCCCTCACTGCTGTCTCCTAGGGTCTACATTAGCAGGAAGCTGGAGTTAGGAGCCAGAGTCTGGTATGAAGCCCAGGTACTCTGATGTGACACACTGGCATCTCAGCCGCCAGGCCAAACACTCAACCCCTCCTCACTGTAGAGCAGGTATGGGATGGCATCTCTGAGGCCGTGACATTGGCTGGAAGCCAGTCATTGAGGGGAGGCGACTCGCAGGCCCCCGGGAGCCCAGGGCAGCAGAGTGCTGCGTGCCAGCAGGGAACAGATCGGTCTGGAAGATGATCGTGGGTCTGAGCCCGGGAGAGGCAGGGTCCGGGAGGCAGACCAGCGTGGGCCAGCACCGGCAGGCCTGGTCTCGAGGCTCATGGGTTGGATTTCATCCTCAGTGCAAGGTAGAAACTGTGGAAGAAGTTCCAGAAAGAGAACACCACAACCTGAGACTTTTTGTTTTCTTTGGTTGTTTTTTTTTTTTTTTTTTTTTTTTTTTTTGATAGTCAGAGTGAACAGTGTGAGAGAGAGACAGAAAGAAAGGTCTTCCTCTTTGCCGTTGGTTCACCCTCCAATGGCCGCCGCGGCAGGCGCACCACGCTGATCCGAAGGCAGGAGCCAGGTGCTTCTCCTGGTCTCCCATGTGGGTGCAGGGCCCAAGGACTTGGGCCATCCTCCACTGCCCTCCCGGGCCACAGCAGAGAGCTGGCCTGGAAGAGGGGCAACCGGGACAGAATCCGGCACCCCGACCGGGACTAGAACCTGGTGTGCCGGCGCCGCTAGGCGGAAGATTAGCCTGTTGAGCCACAGCGCTGGCTTATTTGTTTTCTTTTGAACTTTTGTTTCTCAGAGACCACGCTGACTGCTGTTTGGGAAATGAATTAGAAGATGGCAAGAGTGGAGACACAGACTACAGAGGAACTTCAAAAAAAAAGAGTTTGTGGAAAAGCAGAATTAAAAGCTTGTTTTGGTGCAAACTAATTTTGAAATGTCTGCATGGTTGTTTTCATAATATATATCTTTTCCAAGAACTTTTTGAAGGCTCCTCATGTGAGGGAGCGGAAGTCAATACTCCCCTGGGAGAGAAACCACTCCCTTTTTGGGAACTGATCTGAATATTTCTGCTGAAGAGCTGTGAAGACCTTGTTGACCTAAGATCCCAGCGCCGGGAGCCTGGGCACCGGGCAGGAGAGGGTGGGAAATCTCATACATCCAGAAGGTCAGTATCCTAACTTCTGTTTTCTCTCCCCACTGAGTGCACTCCGTGGTGAGTATGTGCAGCACACTGCATCAGTTCAGCGGTATTGGAAGAGCGTTATTAATTCCATTTTGAAGATAGGGAAGGGGAGACTTGAACAGTTGAATGATTTGTCCAAGGTCAGAAAGCTAATTGATGAAGTCCAAACAAGTATCTGGTCTCTCTGATAGAGAAAAACAAGAGGGGGAGGGAGGGGTTAAGGGGAAAGGCAGGGAAGAGGGAGGGGTGGAGGAGGAGAGGGAGGGGGAGAGAGAAGGAGTTAAGTTGCTGCCTGCAATGGGGCATCCTGTACCTGCATGCTGCTCCACTTCCCATCCAGCTGCCTGTGGATGTGCCTGGGAAAGCAGTGGAGGATGGCCCAAGTGCCTGGTCCCGTGCACCTACATGGGACACTTGGATGAAGCTCCTGGTTCCTGGCTTCCGCCTGGCACAGTCCTGACCTTTGTGACCACCTAGGGGGTGAACAAGAGGGATGGAAGATCTCTCTGTGTCTCTTCCTCTTGTAACTCTGTCTTTTAGAGTTACACAGAGAGAGGCAGAGAGAAGTCTTCCATCTGCTAGTTCACTCTCCCATTGGCCGCAATGGCCAGAGCTGTGCCAATCCGAAACCAGGAGCTTCTTCCAGGTCTCTCACACGGGTTCAGGGGCCCAAGCACTTGGGTCATCTCCTACTGTTTTCCCAGGCCATAGCAGAGAGTTGGATCAGAAGTGGAGCAGCTGGGATTCGAACCAGCGGCCACATAGGATGCCAGCACTGTAGGCAGTGGGTTTTACCCACTACACCACAGTGTCGCCCTGTAAATAAATCTTTAAAAGAAGAAGAAGGGGAGCCAGCACTGTGGCACAGTGGGTTAAAGCCCTGGCTTGCAGTGCCTGCATCCCATATGGACGCCGGTTCTAGTCCCGGCTGCCCCTCTTCCAATCCAGCTCTCTGCCATGGCTTGGGAAAGCAGTAGAAGATGTCCCAAGTCCTTGGGCCTATGCACCCACATGGGAGATCCAGAAGAAGCTCCTGGCTCCTGGCTTCAGATCGGCGCAGCTCTGGCCATTACGGCCATCTGGGGAGTGAACCAGCAGATGGAAGACCTCTCTCTCTGCCTCTACCTCTCTCTGCAACTCTTTCAAATAAATAAATAAATCTTTAAAAAAAAAAAAAAAAAAGACGAGGAGGGGAGGAGGGAAAGAAACCAGGGATACTAGATACTCATTTTAAACATTTCTTGCAAACGTCTGCTACTTATGAGTGATGAGCAGAGAAAAAGGAAAATAAAATTTAATTACACAGTATGGTGGAACTTCCGGAAGGTATTACATGAAAAAGCACGCTCATGATCAGAAACAAAACAGATCAAGTGACCAACGTTCAACCAAAAAGGCAGGAAGAGGGAGGGAAACGTGGCAGGGCGCAGACACCTGTGGCCGCGGGGGAGGCTCTGTGCGCTTGGGGCCACGTGGAGAGGCCGAAGGTCTCCGGCTCACAATCTGTTCTGGAAACTTCAGTGATAATTTTGCAAAGAAGAAAATGAGGGGTTTCGCCTCGGCGGCACTCCTCTGTTTCTCCAAGGAGCAGGGGACCTGGTCAGGGCAGCCACGCCGGCTAAGGACGCACGCGCGCGCCGCCACTGCCCTGGAACTTGGACCCAGGTACGTGGGTATGGGACATGGGCATCTTAACCAACAGACTAAGCACCCATGCCTTTGAAAAGTTTTTGCGCCAATAAAAACCAATCTTTCAGTTCCATTTTCCATGAACTTCTTGAGGTCAGCTTGCTTAATATATCGCATGCTTTGTCTTCAACCTCCTCCCAAAATAATGTGGCACTCAAAAGGAGTCACGTCATCTGACTGAGGGAGGAGGATGCTGACAGTCAGATTCAGATCTTGGCTCCAAAGCTTCTGCTCTTACTTTGTGTTCAGGAATGGACTTGACAAATGTATTAAAGCACCTACTATGTGCGAGGGACAGCCAAAGACCACGGGCGGACAAGGCTCTGGAAAGATAATCATGCCCGCTTCCCAGCCCACAACCAGTGTGGAATTTAAAATGGGATTTGTCTGTCTGTTGAAATGAAGCAGGTATGTCTGATTTCTAGTTTATCTTTTTCAGAAAGTCCTGAATAAGATCACCAGTGATAAATTTCTCTCTCTCTCTCTCTCTCTCTCTCTCTTTCTCTCTTTTTGCATACACAGCACATGCACAAGGCCGCTTCAAAAAGTTGCTGGAAACTGGAATTAACAGCTAAGTTTATTTTGGTGCAAAAAACCGTTGAAATCCCTTGCAGAGTGTCTCCCTTTCATCCACTTCCCAGGAACTTTTTGCAGACCCCTTCACATAGGCCATGCAGTCTTACAGATGCTGGCGGAAAGACAGGAGCACTTCCAGGAGTGTGGCGCCCCAGCAAGAGGCAGGCAGACCCCCAGAAGCACACAGCACTCTGCAGGGGAGAAGCCTGTGGCCTCCCTCCAGGATATCCCCCCCAGGCTCGGAGCTCTCGACATCCCCTGCGTTGTGAGACCCAGGAGCAAATCTGGAGGCCAGAGAGCGGGGCTCGCTAAGCCTGGACTCCCTGGGGTCCTTTGGGTCCACGCTGCCCGCAGGTGCTCCCCAGGTGGTCTCAGCCCCCAGCCGTGACCTAGGCAAAGCCCCTGGGAATCCTCAACTGCCACCAGTCCTCCTGGCTGCCCGCCCGTCCTCTTGAAGTAGTCCAGATTTCACTTATTAAACATATTAATCTGGAGTTAACAATTTGCGCTTGTTTTGCTAAATGGCTGGAAGAGAGAAGGGAAGGAAAAAGAATCTGATCTGATGGGGAGGCTTAACCTTGCTGGACCAAGGTGGCCTCTGTATCCTGCCTTTAAAATAACTGGAGGTGGAGGGACTGTTCCCAGAAGTGGAGAGTCACAACACAAACCCAACAGGAGTTAGAGAAACACAAACAAAACCCATCCCTTTCTTGGCCCCGACCTGCCATGTGACTCTCTGAACACTGCTTACTGCGGTGACAACATTTTAAATAGCTGCCCTAGGGGTTTTAAATAGATTTGATGTCATTCAATGATTTACAGAGCATGGGTTACCAAAATATTAAAGTTCTGACATGTCGCTTACCCAAGACCATAGCCCCTTGTGTTCCCCACTCTGAACCAAATAACTCTGCTGTTGGAGTTCAGAAAACTGTGGCTGCTGTGAATGAGGGACGGGAACAAAGATGAGCAGCAGCCTTGGACGAAAGAAAAACACTTGCCAGTCCTCGGTAACTCGCTCCACGCGACGTACCAGTGTTCAGGAAGTGAGCGAGGCAATTATTCTTTAATTGCATCTCAAATCTAAGCGTGCAGGGAAATTGCAGGGGGATATACAAAGGAATGAATCTGGTTGATGACGTGCCCCCAGGCCTCCACTTTATAAAATAAGACACAATTATGTAAACATCATACAGCCTTAATCAATAGCCCTCTGGAACACGACGGCCTCAAAGTGCACCCGGGTTTGGAATTGGAGATCATTGCAATCCTTCCATTACGTTCTTTTTCATTTCCTTGGAGCAAACCTCCTTTTTCTAACGTCTCTGTATCTTCTGGACTCAGAGAGAGTGAACCAAAGGCAGGGCTCAGAGAACTCTGACAGTTTTGTGTATGTCAAGAATAATGAGAGATGGCAGACTATCACATTTAGACCTGTAACCTGATCATTTGCTTCAGGACTTCCTGCTAAGATTAATTTGGAGACAGGCAAGAGGGGGGAGAAATTGGAGGAGGAGGGAAGACGGGTGGAGGACAGGAAGGGCTAGCGCATGCTCTTCTTGAGACTGAGGGAGAGGGACTGGCAGCCAGGTAGGTGCTTTGTGTTCGGCCAAGGGGCAGGAGGAAATTAAGTCTCCCTGTGTGTGGGCTTTTATCGAAAGTCCCTGATAGTCCCAATGCTTGCTTTGTTTTGCTTTTTTCTTAAATGAGCATTACAAGGGGACTTCAGATAGTTTGTGAAAATGTGGAATTGAAAGATAAAAATAAAAGACATGGATGCTATTTCTCCACATAAGCGCCATCAGGTTTGAGGCACATTGGGAGTGATCACACTGGGCAGTTAGTCCACCCTGAAGAACTGAGGCTCCTGGGAATTCATTCGTGCCAGTGCAATCTTTTTTAAAACATCACTAACGGACAGAAAAAAAAAAATGGCTGCACTTTAATATTAGCCGTCAAAAAGAAGGAAGACAGTCAGGACTTTTCAAATGAGTTATCAATTTTAAGCTGTTGATCTCTTTGGGGCATTGGTCCAATAAGCTTTCCATACAGCGTCAATGATTTCATCATTCATCCACTCAGATTTCACCATGAATCTGATGTTTGTTCTTGTTTCGGTTTTCAGTAGAATTCATGTTGCTGTGATTGAGGCTCTTTTCCAAACTTACAGCTTATCCAGGCCGGCGCTGTGGCGTAGCAGGTAAAGCCACCGCCTGCAGTGCTGGCATCCCATACGGGCACTGGTTCGAGTCCCGGCTGCTCCACTTCCCATCCAGCTCTCTGCTATGGCCTGGGAAAGCAGTAGAAGATGGCCCAAGTCCCTGGGCCCCTGCACCCATATGGGAGACCCGGAAGAAGCTCCTGGCTCCTGGCTTCAGGTCGGGGCAGCTCTGGCTGCAGCAGCCAATTGGGGAGTGAACCAGAGTATGGAAGACCTCTCTCCCTCTCTCTCTCTCTCTCTCTCTCTCTCTGCCTCTCCTTCTCTGTGTAATTCTGACTTTCAGATAAATAAATCTTTAAAAAAAACTTACAGCTTATCTTTCTTTACTCATTAAGTCTCAAGTTTTCAATTCTGTAAATATTTCAGTGAAATTGACACAGGTTGGAAATGATAATCTACAACTTATAAACCCTTTGTCATAATTACAAATGAAAATACAGATTGTCCTATAAGTAGGACTCAGGGACAATATAGTACCTTTTACATATCCTATAGATAGGACATTTGGAAAATACAACATCCTTTCATACATTATATAATACACAAAGTAGTGATTTTCTTGACTGTTCAACAATCATTTTTGGTGAAAAGGAGCAAAAAGCGGGGCCATTGCTGTGGCAAAGCAGGTTGAAGCCCTGGCCTGAAGCGCCAGCATCCCATATGGGGCCGGTTCTAGTCCTGGCTGCTCCTCTTCAATCCAGCTCTCTGCTATGGCCTGGGAAAGCAGTGGAAGATGCCCAAGTCCTTGGGCCCCTGCACCCACATGGGAGACCTGGAAGAAGCTCCTGGCTCCTGGCTTTGGCTTGGCCCAGCTCTGGCATTGCAGCTATGTGGGGAATGAACCAGCAGATGGAAGTTATCTCTCTGTCTCTCTCTCTCACTCTCTCTCTCTCTCTCTCTCTGTCTCTCTGCCTCTCCTCTTCTCTCTGTAACTCTTTCAAATAAGTAAATAAATCTTAAAAAAAAAAAAAAGTTTGCGTGAGAGTGGGACTGGGTGTGGCAGGAGGCTCCACCCATTTCCGGTTCCGCCGAGGTGTCTGTTTCAGCCTGGGGGTGAAGAGCAGCACAGCCACAATGGGGTTACGATCTGAGAGATGTGTCACTGGCTGCTTCCAT
This sequence comes from Lepus europaeus, assembly GCF_033115175.1. Taxonomy (NCBI): domain Eukaryota; kingdom Metazoa; phylum Chordata; class Mammalia; order Lagomorpha; family Leporidae; genus Lepus; species Lepus europaeus. The sequence continues at coordinate 37,841,889 of NC_084848.1, read as the reverse complement.
CACTGTGCCACACCACAGACCTACCTAAGATGCCGACCCCACCTCGTGGGCCCGAGGTCCTGTATTTACGCTGTCATGGACCAAAACATCTTTGGACAGTGTGTGACTGTTCTTTTGTCCCAAAAGCTTTTCATCAACATGGTAACAACCCCAAGCATCTGCCTCCCAGCTAAGCTACTGCCCCCGCCTCCCAGTGTCACCCTTGCCTCCCTCCCTACAGCGGAGTCCATGGCAGGCCACTCAGCCCCCTGTGGGGCTGAGGTCTCCTTCCTTCCACCTCTGAGAGTACGGTAGAAGGAAGGAAACCTCTACTGAGTGCCTTGGACTACTACTCCCGGCAGCAGCCCATCCCCAGTGACAGGCCAATGCAGAGGAGTAGGGACATGGCCCACCCCTCAAGGCAGGCAAGTTGGGAGGCCTCTGCTAGCCTCAAGAGCTTCCTGTGGGATCACCTGGCTCACAGCTGTGGTTGGATCCTGCCCCGCCCCCAGGCCGGGCCTCCCGCACCCCCTCCCCTAGTGTGGATGCTGAGGCTTCTTACTTAGCTCCTCTACGCAGTCCCATCTCCCAGGGCGCTAACGGGGAATTTGAGTCCTGGCTGCTCACTTCCGATCCAGCTCTCTGCTGTGGCCTGGGAAAGCAGTAGAAGATGGCCCAAGTCCTTGGGCCCCTGTACCCAGGTGGGAGACCCAGAGGAAACTCTTGGCTCCTGGCTTTGGATTGGCGCAGCTCTGGCCATTTCAGCCAGTTAGGGAGTGAACCAGCAGATGGACGATCTCTCTCTCTCTCTCTCTCTCTCTCTCTCTCTCTTTCTGCCTCTCCTTCAATCTGTGTAACTTGGACTTTCAAACAGGTAAATAAATCTTAAAAAAGAAAGTTTATTTGGGGGGGGGGGCTCCCATTGTGGCGCAGTGGGTTAAGCTGCTGCTTGGACACCTGCAACCCATATTAGAGCGCCGGCTCCAGGCCCAGCTGTTCTACTTTCAATCCAGCTCCCTGCTACTGCAAGTGGGAAATCAGCAGATGATGGTCCACGTATGGGTCCCCTGCCAACCATGTGGGGGACCAAGGTTGGGAGTCCTGGCTCCCAGCTTCCGCCTGGCCCAGCCCTGGCAGTTGTAGCCATTTGAGGAGTCAAGCAGTGGATGGAAGATTCTCTCTCTGTCCCTCCCTCTCTCTCTCACTCTCTCGCTCTCGAGCTCACTCTCACTCGCTCTCTCTCTCTCCGACTGTCTGAACAAAATGATTCAGATGGCTGCTCACATCCCTACCTTCACGATGTCATTTTAAGAGAAAACTTAACAAACAATGCTGTGTTTTTTTCCGGGTTTGGATGCAGTCCTGGAGTTTGTGGCCTAGAGTTTAAGATGTTGGTTAAGACCCCGCACATCCGTGTGCTGGTTTGATTCCATAGCAGCTTCCTGCTAACGCCGACTCTGGGAGGCAGCAATCAATGGCTCAAGTACTCAACATGGGAGACCCAGATTGAGTTCCCAGCTCCTGGCTGTGGCCCGGGCCCAGCGCCAGCTGTTGCAGGCATTTGGGGGGATGAACCAGTGAATGGGAGCCCTCTCCCTCTGTCTGTCTGTCTCTCTGTGTCTCTGCTTCCCAAACGAATAATTGATTTTTAAAATGCAGAGTCCTGTGCAAAGGCTCTGGGAACTCTATCCTTTTGTTACATTCCAGAAGCACACGCACTCCGCCAGCTCCAGGGTTCCTAACATCCTCCCAGAGGCTTCAGCTTATGACCTATCAGCACCTTCAAGATCAGCCTGGGAAGGAAGAAAAATATTATGTGAGAGCTTTTTCTCTCCCAAAGCCCGTCTTAGGGAGCGAGCCATTTTCAGAGGAGAGGCAGGCTTGAGGAAGGGCCAATACACAGTGGGTTTATTCTAGCCCTATGTGATGCAATAACAATAATAATATTTTTTTAAAGTGCTGCTTAAGAAAAGGCTGAGGAGAACTGGGAGTCAGCTGGCTTGGGCTTAAGAGCTGGTATGCAACAAAACAGCCAGATACAGTTCTCTGGGGAAAAAGAAATCGAAACAGAAACTCCCTAAGCTTGGGAAGCATGCGAAGGTGCGTGGTACCGGGCCAAAGGCAGAAAGAATAGGCCATGAAATTCACAAGCCGGGTGCTATATGCTTACTCACGCAGCAGTCGGCAATGAACGGCACGGGGCGTGAAGCAGCTCTGTCTGGTAGATTTGGCCTCACTCTGTGTTAACAGGAAACCACGTTCTGTTGACTCCGGTGACGACTGCTTTCCTCCTGTAGACCGTTCACCACAGAGCAGAGTCTACCACGCTATTGTCTGATTTTCCTTTTTCCCAGTGCCTCTTGCTTCCGGCAGGGAAAGTCTGCAGCCTCCATTTAACGTGATCAGGCCCCGGTCAGGTGCAAATCAAGCCTGCAAGGCTGGTTGTAAATGTTGCATTGAGTGGGTTGCTCAGGGAAGAAGTCATTGAGGTGCAAAAAGCACACGTGTACAAACAATGGCAGATGAAAATCCATTTGTTCAGTGGCAAGTGCATGAACTCGATTCATTCGCTGCCACAGAGAGCAAGGAGCTGCGGTGGGCATTTGGCCTGGCAGTTATGCTCTTGGCTGGGGATGCTGGCATTCCATGTTACAGTGCCTGGGATCCAGTCTCTTCTCCAATTCTCATCCCAGCTTCCTGCTAATGGACACCGTGGGAGACAACAGTGATGGCTGAAGTAGTTGTGTCCCTGCTCTGGGTATTTTTTTAGTGTGACAAAAAATGATATAAATGTTGATTTTAAAGGCAGTTGAGGCTGGTGCCATGGCTCACTTGGTTAATCCTCTGCCTGCGAAGCCGGCATCCCATATGGGCTCTGGGTTCTAGTCCCTGTTGCTCCTCTTCCAGTCCAGCTCTCTGCTGTGGCCCGGGAGGGAGTGGAGGACAGCCCAAGTACTTGGGCCCCTGCACCCGCATGGGAGACCAGGAGGAGGCACCTAGCTCCTGGCTTCGGATCAGTGCAGCGCCAGCCGTGCGGCCATTTGGGAAGTGAACCAACAGAAGGAAGACCTTTCTCTCTGTCTCTCTCTCTCACTGTCTATAACTCTACCTGTCAAGTAAATAAAAAAATTTTTTAAAAAGGCAGTGACAGAGAGAGATGGGGAGAGATCTTCCATCTGTTGATTCGCTCCCCAGATGGCACCACAACTTGCCAGGGAGGTCAAAGCCGGGAGCCTGGAACTCCGTCTGGGTCTCCCACTTGGGTGCAGGGGCCCAAGCACTTGAGCCACGATCTGCTGGTTTTCCAGGTGCATTAGTAGGAAGCTGGATGAGAAGTGGAGCAGCCGGGGCTAGAACCAGGGCACATCAATGTGGGATGTGGGCTGTATCACAAGGCAGGGTTTAACCTGCTCTACCAAAACCCCAGAGTAACGTGTTTTAATATGACCAAAAAAAAATACAATTCACATTACTGGTGGGCTTTAGTGGATCTCTAGTGAGACATTCTCACTACTGTAGGGGCGTTTTACAGATCTGCTCCTTCTCTTAGCCAGACATGCTCAGATCTCCCCTTATATGTTCCATTCCTGTTTCTTTTCTTTTCTTTTTTTTTTTTTTGAGACTTTTTATTTTAATTATTTTAGAGGTAGAGTTACAGACAGAGAGAGGGAGAGACAGAGAGGTATTCCATCCATTGGTTCACTCCCTAGCTGGCTGCAACAGCCAGAGTTGAGCTGATCTGAAGCCAGAAGCCAGGAGCTTCTTCCGGGTTTCCCACGTGGCTGCAGGGGCCCAAGGACTTGGGCCATCTTCTACTGCTTTCTCAGGCCATAGCAGAGAGCTGGATTGGAAGTGGAGCACCTGGGACTTGAGCCAGCGCCCATATGGGATTCTGGCACTGCAGGCGGAGGCTTAGCCCACTATGCCACAGCGCCAACCCCATCCATTCCTGTTTCAGTCATTAATAATAGCAACCCTGGGCTGGTGTTCGTGCTGTAGCAGGTTAAGCCACCACCTGGGATGCCAGCATCCCATATCAGAGTGCTCGTTCAAATCTCAGCTGTTCCACTTCCCATCCAGCTCCCTGCTAATATAACTGTGAAAGCAACAGAAGATGGTCCAAGTCTTTGGGTTCTTTCACTCACATGGGAGATGTGGATAGAGTTCCAGGCTCCTGGTTTTGGCCTGGCCCAGCCCCCTCCCCCCATTATTGCAGCCATTTGGGCAGTGAACCAGTAGATGGACGTTTCTCTCTCTTTCTCCCCCTCTCATTGTCACTCTATCTTTCAAATAAACAAACTCAATCTTGAAAAAATTAGTAACAACAACATTAACTTACTTCATTGCTAGTAAGGTATCGTAGGCCACACAACATATGTAGGGCTAAATTGTAGGTAATTTATTCAATTGCAGATTGTACTGGGTTGGACTTAATTCATACTAAGAGATCCTTCTTAACTCCGATCTAAGCAAGCTTGCATTCTCTCTGCCAGAGCTGTAGGGTCAGTATCCTGTTGCACACACACACACACACACTCAGGTCTGACAGTTCTGCACCAAACCATGCTCTACGGCAGTCATCACACTCTGATCTGGCCACTCCCTTGAGTGGCTCTGGTAGGTAGCCCGGGGACACTGAGGGTACCTGGGGCCAGCTGAGCAGAAAGAACCTACGAAACAGTAGCAGAGACCTCTCCAGCAAGGGGAAGTTTCTTGGAAGTGTGGAGGAACAGGAGTGGGAATCTGGGCAGAGCCTGCTTCTGGCAACTGGAGAGCAGAGCTTTGAGCCCCAAGCCAGGGCAATGACCTTGCTCAAGGGCAGTGCTGGGGCTGTACCTTCGCGGTCTCTGGAGATAAAAAGGAAGCACTGGAGCAGGCTCTGTCTCTTTTTCCATCAGCCTTGCTCACATATTTCCTTCTCCTGCTCCAGCCTTGGTTGGCCTTGACTTTCTTTTTTAAGATTTATTTTATTTTTTTTGAAAGGCAGAGTTACAGATCTCAAGAGAGAGAGAGAAGGATATTCTATCCGCTGGCTTACTCTCCAAATGGCCATAATGACCGGGGCTGGGCTGGGCTGATCCGAAGCCAGGAGCCAGGAACTTCTTCCAGGTCTCCCATGCAGGTGCAGGGGCCCAAGGACTTGGGCCATCTTCTATTGCCTTCCCAGGCCACAGAAGAGAGCAGGATCAGAAGTGGAGCATCTGGGACTCAAACTGGCGCCCATATGGGATGCCGGCACTGCAGGCAGCAGCTTTACCTGCTATGCCACAGCGCCTCAGGCTTGACTTTCCCATCTCTCCTTCCATCTGCACCTGCTCTCCTCTCTTGCACTATCGTAATGTTTTGCTACTGTCTGCAATAAAGGCTCTGCTCCAGGGTTGCCTGTCCCCGATGGGTTGGTGTGTGGCAGTCACTGAGGTGAGCTGGGAGGACAGGGCCCTGAAGGGTGGCCCGGACTGCAGGGGCAAGAGAGAAGCCCGCTGGCCGGGGGTATCAGTGAGTTCGGGCTGGGTTTGGAGACCATAGGGCAGCAGTGATGGGGCAGTGCCACTGCGCTCAGCAGGAAGCACCCAGGCAGCCTCTGTCCTCTCTCTCGCCCTCTCAGCCCAGCCTCCCTCCGCCAGCATCACTCAGGTTGCCAGAGCATCCCGGTCCCTCTCGCTGGCTGCTTTGGATTTCCGTGAGATGCTGGGATCCTGGCTCCCCGCGTGACCCTGGCCCTCGGTCGGATTCATCACCAGTCTCCTTGGGTGCCCGCCCACCCTCCTCCTGGCCGTGTCTGTCCAGTCCTTGGTTCATTCCAATGCTCCGCAGGAAGCCTCAAAGGGCCAGATCTCCGCTTCCCAGTCCTTGGTTCTTTGGCTTCTCAGCAGTGCCTCGCTTTGCCCAATCTACTGTCCGTGGGCCACCGACGCTGCTTTGGTAACACAGAGACTGCGAGCCACTCAGCCAAGTCAGCTCCGTCTCTGCACCCTCCCCTCTGGGCAGCGAAGCGTCCATGCTGCCAGCATCCTGGACCTGTGCATTTTGAAAGCGCAAGGTACATATTTTTGGTGCAAAAAATTTTTAATAGGCACACATGAGGGGTCTTCCATAGACATGATGAGAAATCTATGCATGAATTTCAATTTCTTTTATACCCAAATAAACTCATCTTTGAATTCCATTTTTTATGAGCTTTTTGAAGTTATCCTTGTATTTGTTAGTAGGTCAAAAGAAGTTGAATTTTTTCTAAAGATTTATTTATTTTATTTGAAAGTTAGAGTTAGAGAGAGAGAGAGGTCTTCCATCTGCTGGTTCACTCCCCAACTGGCCGCAACAGCTGGAGCTGCAACGATCCAAAGCCAGGAGCCCGGAGCATCTTCCAGGTCTCCCACAGCCAGGACTCAAACGGGCTGCCTACACTGCAGGCCGGGGCTTTACCCACTACACCACAGCGCCAGCCCCTAGGAAGCTGAATTTAAAGAGGTCAGGGTTCAGCACAGCCGTTAAGGTGCTGCCTGGGATGTCTGAGTCCCATACCGGACTGCCGGATTCTAGTCCAGGCTCCTCTGCTCCCAATCCAGCTTCCTGAGAATGTACACCCGGAGAGGCAGCAGGGGAGGGCTTGGCGCTCTGCCGGGCACGGGAGAGACCTGGATTGAGTTCCCAGCTCCCAGCTTCCTTCTGGCTCAGTCCCAGTTGTGAGCATTTGGGGAGCAAAGCAGCACATGGCGATCTCTCTCTGCTCGGCCTTTCAGAAGCAGTGAAACACAAAAGGATGCCAAGTCATTGACTGCTCCTTTGTTTGCTGTCTTTCTCTTCCACTGGGTTAAACAAGGCCAGGCAAGGACTTTTCCATTGCTCCCCACGGTGCCCAGAACAGAGGCTGGAATGGCAAAGCAAACGCTTGGAGATGCAAATGACGAAGGATCCCCTGATGTTGCTCAGATTCTAAACTTCTGCGACCAAGACGAGAGGCAGCGGGGCGGAGCCTGCCCTAGCTGCCCTGGTCCCTGCGTCACCAGGCCCCCGAAGCCGCAAACCCCCAGAGTGCACATCTCCCTGTCCACTTGGAATTGGTTCCCACCTCCTTCGAGTCCTTTCTGTTTGGCCTTGTTTTTCTTTCCATTGTTACATGTCTTGAACGCTCTTACTAATAATACAAATAACCCCATTTCCTCTGCTGTTTCCAACCACTTTCCCTTCAGTTTGCCTCTGGTGAAGAAAAGAAAGAATTCCTCCCAGAACTGTGACCCAGAGGTAATGAACACAAATGTCATCCAAGGCCATGGGGAATTTCTTGGCCATGAGTCACATCCCCTGTGCTGAGAACAGGGTTGTCAGGCAAGGCAGAACGTTTCAAAACCAACACCCTCTTCCTCCCCGGGGCCATTCCCATTGGCTGCAGGACTGTCTCCTGTCCTGTCTGTGTCCGGGCCACATGGCTGAAGGCTGCTCTTCTTCCCAGAGGTGGCTTCTGTGACGTGCCTTGGGGTCTCTGCAGGAAGCGTCCCGCTATGGCTACACCTCCTCCCCAACAGCTATGGCTGCCGCCACCCAGTGTGCCCCGGCGCTGCGGAACCCATCGCCAGGCGGCGCGGTGGGCTCAGAGCCAGAGTTCCCCGGATTTTCCACTCCAGCTGGAAACAGGATCCGAAAAGCACAGGTTAGGAAGGAGCCATGGCTGCTGAGTTCAAAGACCGCATTCATGAGGTTGAAAAAACATAGTTCAATATTTAGATTGCTCTGTCCCCTTTGTTTCTTCTCTTTCCCCTGCTCTCAGGTTTGTAGAGCAGGTTCCGGTGCATGAATGAAAGGAAAGAGGGAGGGAGGAAGGGAGGGAGGGATGCAGAGAGGAAGGAAGGAGGGAAATCAGAGTTCACACACACACACACACACACGCACACACACAGGAGATGCGCACGCACTGCCATCGAAGTGGAAGGGAATTAAGTCTTCACCCACACGCCACAGGCAGTGACAAGTTGAGTAACTGAGCTAGGTCATGGGACGGTTCTTGGCAAGTTTTTCAGGTCTCCAGACAGTAGAAGAATGACTAGGGCAGACTGAGAGTCTCGAGTGAGAAGCTGGACGGAGCAGGATGAAGCCGATGGGCTGGGAGCCCTGCTTGGGCACTGGGGTTGGAGAAAGCAACCTGCGCAAAAAGAAAGAATCCTGGCATGCGATTGGGAGCTTGGCAAAGGCTGGTGGAATGAATGCGCGAATGAATGAATGAGCCTTCGAGATGTCTCTGAGGGGCTTAGGCAGCTCCGCCTTGGGCCCGGTGTTGCACGCAGTTGGGATCGCTTCCAGGCGAGCAGTGGAGTTTTGATCGGAGCTGTCGGGATGGGCACCCAGCGCTGGGGGAACCAGGAGACTTAGCCGTACCTGTGCATCTGCTCTCCCATTGAACAAGCCTGAGGACAGCCCCGAATCACAAGGACCGTGACAGAGACAGTGACAGGGCAGAGACAGCACAAGATCGAAATGGGTGCATGCTGAGTGGGACCCCCCCCCCAAAGAAAGAGTCGCAGCTTGCCCTGATTGGGCGTTCTCCGGCAGCACCCATAGGATAAAGGATTAATGTATAGGCAGGTACCCCAGCTCACTAGGCTAATCCTCCTCCTGCGGCGCCTGCACCCCGGGTTCTAGTCCCAGACGGGGCGCCGGATTCTGTCCCGGTTGTTCCTCTTCCAGGCCAGCTCTCTGCTGTGGCCAGGGAGTGCAGTGGAGGATGGCCCAAGTCCTTGGGCCCTGCACCCCATGGGAGACCAGGAAGAGGCACCTGGCTCCTGGCTTCGGATCGGCACAGAGCCTGCCATGGCAGCCGTTTTGGGGTTGAACCAACAGAAGGAAGACCTTTCTCTCTGTCTCTCTCTCTCTCACTGTTTAACTCTGCCTGTCAAAAAAAAAAAAAAAAAAAGAACAATATATAGGTTTTCAGTTAAAACTCATTTCCCATGAACTTTTGAAAAGTTTTTTTTTTTTTTTGCATGCATGGTTTTCAAAAAATTTTCACATGCAAATAAACTTGTCTTTTTTTTCCACACAAACTTTTTGAGGTACCCGCCTCTAAGAACGTGGTGTCAGCCGCTGGGAAAGAGCCTTGTCACTGTATCATGCACGGCAGAAGGCAGAAGGCCAAACTCAGTTTTATGTCAAACCCACTCATTAATCCGCTAGCGAGGGCAGAGCCCTCCTAACCCAAACACCTCCCACTGGGCCCCGCCACCTCCCGCACTGCTTCTTGGAGGGCTAACTTTCCAACACATGAACTTTGGGGACCGAGGCGAACCATAGCAACATGAAAATAAAAGAAACATCTGTGGGTGGAATAACTTTAAGCACTAAGAAATCAGTAAGAATAAGGCCTGGAAAAATCAGATATGGAAAGACAGGCTTAGCTGAGATGGAAAACCCAACAGTGAAAAAAACGAGGAACCCGAGCTCTCCCTCAAAGAGCCGGCGCTGTCTGTCTGCAAAGACCTTGGAGGCGGCCGAACTCGGCAGAGGCGGCACCTCTGTAGGATCAGTGGCTGGGCTGGCGCTCTCAAACCCTGCTACCATTTCCAGTGGCTTGAGCGGCTGGGTGAAGCCTCAGGTGCACATGAGACAGTCGCCAAGGAACTTCCCGTAGGGATACAGAAGTGAACCGAAGAAAAAGGCTACGCAGTGGAACACAGTTTCCATTTTGATGAAGCAGCTATGTATGTGCTTCAAAATGCCTCTATTTCCAAGACAGAAAAACAAGCCTCAGCAGTGAAAAATGATGTATTTACTGATTATTTTCATTTTATTTGAAAGAGAGGAAGGGAGGGAGGGAATCTTCTATCTGCTGGTTCATTCCCCAAATGCCTGCGAAAGCAAGGGTAGGGCAGGTTGAAGTTGGGAGCCAGGAACTTCATTTGGGTCTCCTACCTGGGTGGCAGGGATTCGAGTTCTCAAACCGTCACCCGCTGCCTCTCAGAATGCACATTACAGAAAGCTGAATTGAAAGTGGAGTAAGACCAGAGTTGTGGCACAGCAGATTAAAACCCTGGCCTGCAGCGCCCGGCATCCCATATAGGAGCCAGCTCAAGTCCCGGCTGCTCCACTTCCCACCCAGCTCCCTAATGTGCCTGGGAAAGCAGAGGAAGATGACCTAAGTTTTTGGGCCTCTGCACCCACGTGGGAGACCTGGAAGAAGCTCCTGGCTCCTGGCTTCAGATCAGCTCAGCTTCAGCTGATGAGGCCATTTGGGGAGTGAACCAGCAGAGCTCCTTCTCTCTGTCTTTACCTCTTTCTCTGTAACTGTCTTTCCAATAAATAAAATAAATCTTTTTTTAATTTAATTTAATTTTTTTATTTGACAGATAGAGTTAGACAGTGAGAGAGAGAGAGACAGAGAGAAAGGTCTTCCTTCCGTTGGTTCACCCCCCAAATGGGCGCAACGATCGGAGCTGCGTCGATCCAAAGCCAGGAGCCAGGTGCCTCTTCCTGGTCTCCCACGCGGGTGAAGGGGCCCAAGCACTTGGGCCATCCTCCACTGCCCTCCTGGGCCACAGCAGAGAGCTGGACTGGAAGAGGAACAAATGGGACTAGAACCGGCACCCATATGGGATGCTGGCACTGCAAGGCGGAAGATTAACCAAGTGAGCCACGGCGCTGGCCCCTATAAAATAAATTAAAAAAAAAAATAAGAAAGAAAGAAAAGAAACTCGAGTAGCCAGAACTTGAACCAGGCATTCTGCTATGGGATGTGGGTGCAGCAAATGCCAGCCCAAACTTCTGGATGTTTAAGACAGCAAAAGATGGGAAATTGGAATAACATTCCTTCTACCACTTCATTATAACTCTCAAGCTGCATCCCCCCCAAGTCCACCTAGAAATGTCAGGTCCTTTTGAAGATAATGTACCATGTTTATTGTAAAGTTTATATAATTCTTAATTATTATTAATTATTTAACATGCACAAATAAAAACTACTGATTATCATTTTTTAAATATTTATTTATTTATTTATTTGAAGGTCAGGGTTACAGAGAGAGGGAGACACACACACACACACAGAGAGATTTTCCATCCTCTGGTTCACTCCCTAGATGGCCACAATGGCCAAGGCCGGGCCAGGCCAAGGCCAGGAGCCAGGGGCCAAGAGCTCCTTCCAGGTCTCTCACGTGGGTGGCAGGGACGCGAATACTTGGACCATCTTCCATGCTGTTCCCAGACCATTAGCAGGAAGTTGGATTGGAAGTGGAGCAGCCGGGACTCAAACCGGTTCCCATCTGGGATGTTGGCACAGCAGGCAGCAGATTCACCCTCTGTGCCACAGTGCCGGCTCCTCAACTGACTATTTAATATGCACAAAACTGTGCTACCATTTCTTTTAGATTCCTTGTTTTTATTATTTTTGTCATCACCAAAGTTTTCAGGTGCCCCTGGCTCCTCTTTTCTCTCAGCCCCGTGGTTCTCACTGTGCAGTGAGCTTTGGGAATGATGTATCACACAGTCACAGAGCTGACTACTGCAAGGTGACCTACAGAACTACATGGATGTCATTGCCTGCAGCTTGTAATTCCCACATGTTTCTCCCTCACCATTGTCTGGCTCCCACAAGCTACAGCCCTGAACCCATTCATCAAAGCTGCCTCTCCCCTGTGGGCCCCAGAACCAGAGCCTCCCAAACGCCTCTTCCTTAAGGCCCAGGCGGCAACATCTCTGAAGAACCCTCCAGAAACCCCTTGGCCCCCAGTAGCACGTTCTGTCATCCTCAGCGCCCTTCACCTTGGCCTTTCTTGCCGAAGCTCCCTGCTATAAGCCTGCATCTCCCGAGTGGTGCGTGCGGTTTCTTTCCCTTGTACAAGCGCACCCTCCTCTCTGCCCCATCCACAGGCAGGTGGCATTGGCTGTGTTGTCAAGCTGGGCGCTTCCAATCAGGGCTAGCAGAGTCCCTGTGTGACAGGGACACTCTCAGGGCTGGGGTGGGCTGGGCATCCTCTGAGCTCTCCCTGGGCTTTTCTGGAAGGCTGACCCCTCCCGCCGCATCTCTGCAGGAGCGACCTGAGACCAGCCCTGCAGGAGGTGAGAGAAATGGGATGCAAGCAGGCCCAGGCTAGCTGGGAAACCCCATTTGAACCACGCGTTCCCGGGAGCATTTTATTATTCTTTCCTGAACACCTAGCACATGTCAGAATTTGGAGAGTTAAGGAAACCCCCTACCGAGTAAGCTTTATTTTACTTTAAAAAGTGAGTTCCTAGCCCTTCCTGTTGCTAACACCACTGTGTGGCTTGGTTTGGACAAGGCCAGAAGGAAAGGCGTAAATCTCCATGTCTCCAATAAGGTGACAGGGTGGGGAGAGGCTGAAGGTAGAGGTCAGTGGAATCCTCCAGAAATCTCAGACTTGGTTTAACCCCTTCAGCTCAGCCACTCTGCACACGCTGCAGGAGTGGTTTTCAACGGCACAGCATTGAACTTGATGAGCCATTGGGAGAATCTGGATTTGGTTTCAAGTTCATCTCCTGACCTGGAGGCGCCTGGCAATTTCAGCTGTAGATCACAGACCAATGCTAAGGGGCCGGCGCTGTGGCGTAGCGGGTAGAGCAGTGCCAGCATCCCATATGTGCGCCGATTCGGGTCCCAGCTGCTCCACTTCCCATCCAGCTCTCTGCTATGGCCTGGGAAAGCAGTGGAAGATGGCCCAAGTCCTTGGGCCCCTACATCTGCATGGGAGATCTGGAAGAAACTCCCGGCTTCTTTAGATCAGCCCAGCTCCAGCTATTGCAGCCATTTGGGGATTGAACCAGCAGATAGAAGACTTTTCTCTCTGTCTCTCCCCTTCTCTGTCTGTAACTCTACCTCTCAAATAAATAAATAAAAATCTTTTTAAAAATCCTAATGGAAGGCCGGCGCCGCGGCTCACTAGGCTAATCCTCCGCCTTGCGGCGCCGGCACACCGGGTTCTAGTCCCGGTCGGGGCGCTGGATTCTATCCCGGTTGCCCCTCTTCCAGTCCAGCTCTCTGCTGTGGCCAGGGAGTGCAGTGGAGGATGGCCCAAGTGCTTGGGCCCTGCACCCCATGGGAGACCAGGAGAAGCACCTGGCTCCTGCCATCGGATCAACGCGGTGCGCTGGCCGCAGCACGCTACCGCGGCGGCCATTGGAGGGTGAACCAACGGCAAAAGGAAGACCTTTCTCTCTGTCTCTCTCTCTCACTGTCCACTCTGCCTGTCAAAAAATAAATAAATAAATAAAACATTAAAAAAAAAACATCCAGTTCTCCCACTGATAGTACTTTCCTCCTAAAGTTCCAGGAAGGATTAAATGAGCTAATACATGTGAGGCACCGGGCACACGGCAGCACTCAGTCCTGGATGACTACAATGGCTGTCTCTGAAAGTACCTGGCCAGTTCCAGGTAACAGGGGAAGAACACTACAAACACTTGGCATCATTTTATAAGGGATGGCTCGCCTATGTGGGTTCGAACACAGGTGTTGGTTGGATAAATGACTTAATTTAAGCCCTGAGTTCATGAGATCACACTGAAAAGAAGCACAGCTCTACGTGCAGGTTGTTTGGCTGAAAAGACAATCAGAGAGTAGAAATTAATAGAAAATGCACCTATCGGCCGGCGCCGTGGCTCAACAGGCTAATCCTCCGCCTTGCGGCGCCGGCACACCGGGTTCTAGTCCCGGTCGGGGCGCTGGATTCTGTCCCGGTTGCCCCTCTTCCAGGCCAGCTCTCTGCTGTGGCCCGGGAGTGCAGTGGAGGATGGCCCAAGTGTTTGGGCTCTGCACCCCATGGGAGACCAGGATAAGCACCTGGCTCCTGCCATCGGAACAGCGCGGTGCACCGGCCGCAGCGCGCTACCGCGGTGGCCATTAGAGGGTGAACCAACGGCAAAGGAAGACCTTTCTCTCTGTCTCTCTCTCTCTCACTGTCCACTCTGCCTGTCAAAAAAAAAAAAAAGAAAAAAGAAAATGCACCTATCGCTTCTCGGCCTTTTGGCTAAGATCAAGTGTGTGAAAATGCACCTGTACCCCCAAGAATCGGCTGGGCCCCTTGTTCCCTTCCGCAAGGGGCCGGCACCCCTAACCCACGGGCAGTGATGAGGTGGAGCCTGCTTCCACCAGGTTGCCTGGAGTGATTTCCACACTCTCTCCAACGCATGCTCCATACCTGAGTGCCTGGGTTCAAGTCCCGGCTCTGCTCCCAATTTCAGCTTCTTGCTGATATGCACGCTAGGAGGGAGCAGTGATGGCTCAAGTAGTTGGGTCCCTGCCACCTGGGAGACCTGGGATTCTTAGATCCTGTCTTCTTCCTGGTCCAGCCCTGGCTATTGAGGGCATTGAGGGAGTAAAACAGTGGAGGGGAGGTCTCTCTCTGCCTGTCTTTCAAATAATTAAAATAAATTTTCAAAAAAATTTTAAGAAAAAGGCAAATTGATTTATGAATGGCTTAAGGCATGAGAGGAGCAAAGGCTGACACTGAAGTCCATTTGGAATTTGTGAGTCTGTAACCCATTCCCAAAGAGAAACCTGCATTTGCTCCCTGGGGAAACCCCTGCACCTGCCACCTACCCCGGGAGTAGAACTCACTCCCAGATGCTTCCTGAGCGGCTGTTGGAGGGAATTCACCCCCTGAGACCTTCAGCAGAGTAGATACCTGTGGCTTGGAGACTACGAGGACCTGAAGAGACACCCATGGGTGAGGGTGGGACACCCATGGGTGAGGGTGGAATTGCCAACTCTCACCTCGTTGACCTTTTAAGTATGTCTCCAAAAGACAAATATTAATTTCTGCAGGAATAGTGTGGTAGAGGCCTTTGTCTTTTAATTATGCCTATTTCTAACTAACATGATAAAAGCTGTGGTAGAGGCCCTCCCGAGAGCAGAAGAAGAAAAAGGGAGGACCCTGACCTGGGAATGAAATGTGGATTTTATCTGCTTGCCTGTGAAGCTGCTATCTGTCTGGGTTCCTGCCTGTTAGCACTGAGGGGTGGTGTGAGCTCTCACTAGTCAGCAGACAGTTCGGAACATGTGTGGGAGAAAACCACCATCAGCAGCTATGTACGTGTGCTCAGCATTGAGTCAACTCCTGCACTCGCAGTGTAACATTAGAATATCCAACCAAATGGATGCATGTAGCCACGTAAGGGAGACAAAGGAGCTAAAACCACATATAAGGAAATACCCGTCTTTGTTCAAGGCTCAGGCTTTTGGTTAAAAATCTACCTGGGCCTTATGCCAGCATAAAGATAGTAACTATAAAAGACTACTTCCTGCTGAAGGCCTCGGTATCTCATCTCCGTACATGAATCTTGCCACAGCAGTATAATCTAAATTAGTGATTCTCAACTCCATACCTAAGAATCACCCAGAATTTTTTTTTAAAGATTTTATTTATTTATTTGAAAGGTAGAGTTACAGACAGAGAGAGGGAGAGAGAGAGAGAGAGAGAGAGAGGTCTTTCATCCACTGGTTCACTCCCCAGATGGTCATAATGGCCGGAGCTGAGCCAACCTGAAGCCAGGAGCCAGGGGCTTCTTCCAGGTCTTCCATGAGAGTGCAGGGGCCCAAGCACTTGGGTCATCTTCCACTGCTTTCCAAGGCACATTAGCAGGGAGCTGGATCAGAAGAGGAGCAGCTGGGACTCAAACCTGCACCCATATGAGATGCCAGAGCCACAGAACTGGCCCCCAGAACTCTTTTTTTAATGCTGATGCCTGGGTTCCCCTGGAGTGGGCTGGGGCCTAACCCTTTATATATATATATATATATATATATTTGAAAGGTAGAGTTACAGACAGAGAGAGGGAGAGATAGAAAGGTCTTTCATCCACTGGTTCACTCCGCGGATGGTTGTAGTGACCGGAGCTGAGCCGATCTGAAGCCAGGAGCCAGGGGCTTCTTCCAGGTCTCCCACATGGGTGCAGGGGCCCAAGCACTTGAGCCATCTTCCGCCACTTCCTCAGGCAGAGAGCTGGATTAGAAGTGGAGCAGCCGGGACTCAAACTGGTGCCCATAGGGAAGCCGGCACTGCTGATGGTGGCTTTACCCGCTAAGCCATAGCGCTGGCACCTTTTTTTTTTTTTTTTTTTTTTTTTTTGAGACTCCCAGGTGACTCTCACATGCAGTCCTGTTCAGAATCCACTGGTCTACATCCACGGTGAGGAACACGTGGTTTCCTGAGCAGCAGCTTGGTCTCAGTGCAGGGTCCTGCATTCTTATGTCAAAGCACTCTCGATTGCCAGGGCAAAGAATTGGTCTTGATTAAATTACTTTACACCAGCAGTCCCCCTGTGACTGAAGTGGGATGTTGGGGAAGGGAAGAAAAAGGTCAGCAGCCCTCCGACGTGCAGTTTGCTTCGCCATTGATCTTCCCAGTATACCGAGTGATTCAAGCCTAAGCTCAAATCTTTAACTGCTAACAGGTAGCACAGCTGGTCAATCTGAGTTTTCTCTTTTCCTGCTTTTTATCCCTTTGAGGTTCTAATTGTCAAAATTACAAAGAGAGCCAGTAGAAGAGAGTAGAATGAAATCTTAAACACTTGGTTAATCGACAACTGGAATCGTGGCCATGGTTATAAGTAACAATTCTCCCCAGTCTGGCTGCCCTTGGCTGCACAGAGCGGGGCAGGTCTCACCTTGCCAACACCCTTCCCAGGAACTGACGGGTCTCTGGCCCACTCCAAACTCAATTTCCCTGTCCCAGTTCCATCGACAGCTGCTTCTGGAAATTTCTGTTGCCCTTCATCCCAGATCAGTAGGAATGTTTCCTCCCAAGACCCGGACCTGGACTTCGTTGAGGTCTCTGGGAGCTTCTATCCTTTTCTAAGACCAGAACAACCTGGACCCAGAGCGAGGCTTCCCCTTTTAGGGAGCTGGGTTGGGGGAGAGAATGGGGCGTGGCCCAAAAATCCAACACTGGGGTGGAGATTTCACACAGAGATTGCCCAGAGTGGAAAGAGACGGAGATCAGAGCAGAAACTGGAGAAGGGAAACCTGAGATCTAGGAGAGACATGGAGCTGAAAATCGGACACATTTGCTGCGTTCAAAATCGGGGTTCATTCACAGCAGGTGCGTGGCGGAGGCTCCTGGGGCGGGGTCAGGGCAGAGCCAGGGCCAAAAGGAGTTTTGGCGATTTGCCCAATACAGATGTGGGCTAAAGACAAGTGTCAACAGGCTCTCCCACCTCTCTGAAGATGGATGTCGTTTCTAGGAAAAAGAATATGGAAACATCTGTATCGGTTGAGGTATAAACACTGAACACAGACCCCTATTTGTGGAGACAAACCCAAGTGTTTTGTTTTCCATGTAAAATGTAAACAAAACACCCAAACAAAAACATTTCAGCTTGGAATGCAGCCTGCTGGAATGTTCTGACCTTTAACTCCAAACTCAAGTCTACCTGGCTAGTTCTTAATTATTAAAATTTAGGATAAAATTGAGAGACATTTTACCCATATATTTCTGATTCATTTGCATTCAGGAAATCAAAATAATATTTAAATACAACCTCCTTTCAAGAAATCTTTGCAAAATCAAAAATCAGGAAGTCCTATTTTGCAAAAGAGCAAACAAATGTAAGCATCAGGCCACTCGTTGGGTGGAATTTGCCTAAACTGAAGGCATTGAATGAATTCTTAACTTGGCAAAATACAATTCTCTTCCCTCCCAGGTTTATTCTACCATATGCAAAAGGCCACAAAGTTGTTTTCATAGGGGAAACATTTTAAAGTGTGTTCTTGATTTGCATATAAAACAAAACTTTGGGGGTAGAAACGCTCCAAGTGCAAGTTTCTCTTCCTTGACTGTAGTTTTGATCTCTGTTTCTCATGAGATTCTGCACCAATGTTGCCCCGTATTGCAGAAGAGCAGAGGTGTCACCCTCCTGGGGACATCCTTCCTTCGGTGACTAGGGGGCCCACAACATCAGTCATTTATTTTTTCCTAAGTTGTAGTGATCAGTGAGTGGTCTTGTTACAGTTAAAGAGAAGGTGGTTTTATATAAAAATCCTAAATTGTTTTCCATGATAGCAAACTCAATCGCTTTTTTTTTTTTGTCTTAGTCTCAGGTTTTTTACTGGGAAAGTAATATGAGAAATTATGACATTGCAAATACCAATGCGTTTAAGTAAACATTACCTTGGTTGACCAGATGACCATAAACTTGAATTCTTAGTCTCTTACTCATCACAAAAGTGAGTACCAAAACATTAGGTTTCAGTTCCAGAGGTGATAAGAAATGGCATCAGAGGACCAGCCAACAGCTCCAGCACTCTGGTGCATGCTAGTGGTACCTCACTGTGTTTGTAATTTACAATTCCCTGATGATGAACCGTGCTGAACACTTTTTCATGTCTTCATTTGCCAATTTGTGTAACTTCTTGGGTGAATGGCTGTTCAGATTTTCTACCCAGGGCAGTCAGCCCAGCCCTGTTTTCAGTTCCAGCTGCCTGAGAATGAACACTGTGGGAAGCAACAGGTGATGGCTTGAGTACTTGAGTCCCTGCCACACCCACTGGAGACCATGACTGAGTTCCCAGCTGCTGGCTTCAGCCTGGCCAGCTCTGGCTCTTCCAGGCATTTGGGGAGTGAACCAGCAGGTGGAAGACAGATTGATCTATCTATCTATCTATCATCTATCTATCTATCAATTTATATATCTATCTTTCTATCTCCCCCCCACTTTTGGATAAAATGAAAATAAATAAGTAAATAAAGTTTTTAAAGACTTGTACCATTTGTTTCCCATTTATTGCAGAGTTTTAAGAGTTCTTTATATATTTTGGCTATAAGTCTTTTATAATACATATATTTAGTAAATATTTTCTTCAAGTATTTGTCTTATCTTTTTCATTTTCCTAAGTGTTTTTTGAAGAACATTTTAAAGAAGTTCAGTTTATCAATTCTTATCTCTCAAGCTTTATGTTCTTTGTATCCTATCTAAAAAAAAATTTGGATAACCCAGTTCAGTTTTTTTCCTTATATTTTCTCCTGGAAGTTTTATAATTTAGCTCTTGCATCCAGGACTATCATCAGTTTTAAATAAATTTTGTATAAGGCATGAGATAAGGGTAAAGGCTCATTTTATTTCCCTCTGGGCATCCAGTTGCCCTTTGAAAGGGCTCTCTTATCCATTTAACTACGTGTGCCACCTCATGGGGTTTTGGACATGTTCACATACTGACTTTCCATGAGGTTGTAGGTGAGCGTCCCAACAGGCAGCTTCAACCACTATACCAAAGTTTTCAATTTCTAATTCTTTGTCACTAATAGACATGCAATTGGGTTGTGGTTAATGAATTTAGATACTTCAGCCTTGCTTCACTTACTTATACATTCTTGTAAACTTTTTGTGGATTCTTTAAGATTTCTATGTAGACAATTGTGTTGCTTGCAAATAAACACAACTTTATTTTCTCTTGTCCATTCTGTGCTTTCTCTGCCTGTACCTCCTATGCTAGCCCCAGGATCTGCTGTACTATGTTAAGCATGAGGAGTCTTCAAAAAGTTTATGGAGGCCAGCGCCGTGGCTTAACAGGCTAATCCTCCACCTTGCGGTGCTGGCACACCGGGTTCTAGTCCCGGTTGGGGCGCTGGATTCTATCCCGGTTGCCCCTCTTCCAGGCCAGCTCTCTGCTATGGCCCGGGAAGGCAGTGGAGGATGGCCCAAGTGCTTGGGCCCTGCACCAGCATGGGAGACCAGGAGAAGCACCTGGCTCCTGGCTTCGGATCGGCACAATGCACCGGCCGCAGCGGCCATTGGAGGGTGAACCAACGGCAAAAAAGGAAGACCTTTCTCTCTGTCTCTCTCTCTCACTGTCCACTCTGCCTGTCAAAAAAAAAAAAAAAAAGTTTATGGAAAATGTGCAGTATGAGTCCTGGTTGCTCCACTTCCAACCCAGCTCCCTGCTAGTGATCTTGGGAAAGCAGCAGAAGATGGCCCAAGTCCTTGGGCCCCTGCCCGCACATGGGAGCCCTAATGGGCTCCTTACTCCTGGCTTCAGATTGGTTCAGCCTGGGTCCTTTCAGCCATTTGAGAAGTGAATCAATAGATGAAAGATGTCTTTCTCTCTGTCTCTCTCTCTCTCTCTCTCTCCTGTCACAGTAATGCAGACTTCCAAGTGAATAGATAAATCTTTTTAGAAGATAACCCTTTAACGCTTTAAAAAAATTTAAGGGCTGGCACTGTGGTGTAGCAGGTAAAGCCGCCACCTGCAGTGCCAGCATCCCATAGGGGATATGCTTGGGTCCCTGCACCCATGAGGGAGACTGGGAGGAAGCTTCTGGCTCCTGGTTCCTGGCTTCAGCCTGGCCCAGCCCTGGCTGTTAGCATACATTTGGGGAGTGATCAAGCAGATGAAAGATCTCTGTCTCTCTTTCTCTCTATCTGTAACTCTACCTTTCAAATAAAATAAATTAATCTTTAAAAAAACTAATCTCACTGGAGTGCTTTGATTTGATTGATTGTATCTAAAACCAGCTTTTCGTTTTGCTTTTCTCTATGTTTCTATTTCCATTTCAGTTGCGTGTGCTCTCATTTTTATTATTTCCTTCATTTTTATTTCTTTGAGTTTAGTTTGTTCTTTTTTAAAATATTTATTTACTTATTTATTTGAAAGGCAGAGTTACAGAGAGGCAGAGGCAGAGAGAGAGAGGTCTTCCATTTGCTGGTATACTGCCCAAATGGCCACAATGGCTAGAGGTGGGCCAATCTGAAGCCAGGAGCCAGGAGCTTCTTCCAGGCCTCCCACGCAGGTGCAGGGGCCCAAGGACATGGACCATCTTCTACTGCTTTCCCAGGCCATAGCAGAGAGCTGGATCGGAAGTGGAGCAACCAGGTCTCCAACCAGAGCCCACATGGGACGCTGGCACTGCAGGTGGCAGCTTCACCAGCTATGCCACAGCGCCGGCCCCATCCTTTGTTTCTAATTTAAGCATTAAATATTACATATTTCCATCTAGTCACTGTTCTAGTTGATTTTATACATTTTAATATATTGTGTTTTTATTATTACTTACAAAGAATTTTTAATTTTCTTTAAGACTTCCTCTTTGATTCATGAAATAATTAGAAGTGAGTTTCAAAATTTCCAACTATTTGAATATTTTTCCACTATCATTTTGTGTTCATTTCCATTTTATTTTCTGTGATCAGAGGATATATGATAGGACTTCAGTCTTTTAAAGTTTATTGTGATTTGTTTTATTGCCTAGGTTATGATCAATTTTGTGTTTTTCAGAAGACTTTTATTTGATAAATATAAATTTCATAGGTACAGCTTTTAGAATATAGCCATTCTTCCTCCCATACCCACCCTCCCATCCCCATTCTCTACTCCCTCTCCCATCCCATTCTTCATTAAGATTCATTTTTAATTATCTTTAAGATAACTATTTTTAAGATAATATTTAATTATCCTTTTTCACATTTTTAATTATCTTTAAGATTAATTCTATACTAAGATTTCAACAGTTTGCACCCACACAGACACACAAAGTATAAAGAGCTGTTTGAATACTAGTTTTACCATTAATTCTCATAGTACAACTCATTAAGGACAGAGGTCCTGCCTGGGGAGTAAGTGCACAGTGACTCCTGTTGTTGATTTAACAATTGACACTCTTATTTATGATATCAATGACATGATCTATTTTGTAAACGTTTCATTTTCTCTTAAAGAAAATGTGCATTTTTCTGTTGTTGGGTGATGTCCTAGGAAAGTCAATTAGACCAGGTTGGTTGATAGCACTTTTCAGTCTTTGACATTTTCAGTAATCTTTATGTCTACTTGTTCTATTAAGAGATAATTACTGAAATATGCTATAATATATGTCTTTTCCCCCTTTTAATTCTCTTTCTTTATTCTTAACTTTAGAGTAGCTTTTTTTTTTTTTTAAGATGTTACACAGAGAGAGAAGGAGAGGCGCAGAGAGAGAGAGAGAGAGAGAGATGTCTTCCATCTGCTGGTTCACTCCCCAATTGGCCAAAATGGCTGGAGCTGCACTGATCCAAAGCCAGGAGCCAGGAGCTTCTTCCAGGTCTCCCACCCAGATGCAGGGGCCCAAGGACTTGGGCCATCTTCTACTGCTTTTCCAGGCCATAGCAGAGAGCTGGATCAGAAGTGGAGCAGCCGGGTCTCAAACTGGCGCCCATATGGGATGCCGGCACTGCAAGTGGTGTCTTTACCAGCTATGCCACAGCGCTGGCCCCTAGAGTAGTTTTATACTTCAAGAAAATTGTAGCAGTAATACGGAGAGTTCCAGGATATCTTCAACCGAATCCCCCTGTTGGTGACATCGTCTTAATGGGACCCCCACTAGGACAGTGCTTTTACCTAGACGCTGCCCTTTATCTACCAGCCTTTCTTTGTTCCGAGAGCTAACCCAGGACAACACATCAAGTTCAGTCTTTGTGCCTCCTTAGCTTCTTCTGATGTCTGCTGGTTTCTCAAACTTTCCTTGCTTTTAATGGCCTGGTCAGTTTTCAGGAGTTCCTCTAGGGTATTTTGTAGATGGTCTGTTGGTGCCAGCTTGTCCGACATTTTTCTCACGATTAAGCAGGCAAGGAAGGCAACAGAGGCAAAGCCCCATTCTCATCGCATCGTGTAGGAGGCACACGCTGTTGGCAGCCTGTCGCTGATAGGCGTAACCTGGAAGGAAGGCTCGGGCGAGGTTTGCCAGTTTCTCCCCTGGGAAGCTGCTTTCTCCCTCCATGTCCCACTCTCTTCCGGCAAGTCTCACTCAGCTCAAAATATTCATGGGAAATGCTTATTACATAAAAAAGTATGCATGGATTTCAAATTCTTTAAGCCAAAATGGACTTACTGGGTTTTGATTTTTGTTCTGTTTTTGAAGATTTTTTAAATTATTATTATTTGAAAAGCAGAGCTGCAGACAGAAAGGAAAAGAGAGAGAGGGGTCTTCCATCTGCTGGTTCATTCCCTAAATGGCCACGATGACTGGAACTTGGCCAGACAGAATCCAGAAGCCTGGAACTCTGAGTATCCCGCATAGGAGCAGGGGCCCAAGGATTTGGGCTATCTCCCTCTGCTTTCCCAGGCACATTGGCAGGGAGCTGGATTGGGAAGTGGAGCAGCTGGGACTCAAACCATTGCCCAATATGAGATGTTGGCATTTTTAAAAGGTTTTTTATTTATTTATTTGAGAAGTAGAGTTAGAGTTACAGGCAGCGAGAGGGAGAGACAGAGAGAAAGGTCTTCCATCTTCTGGTTCACTCCCCCAATGGCTGCAACAGCTGGAGCTGAGCCGATCCCAAGATAGGAACCAGGAGCTTCTTCCAGGTCTCCCATACAGGTGCAGGAGCCCAAGCACTTTGGCCATGTTCTACTGCTTTCCCAGGCCACACAGAGAGCTGGATGGGAAGAAGAGCAACCGTGACTAGAACCAGCACCCATATGGGATGCCGGCACCACAGGAGGAGGATTAACCTACTGTGCCACAAGCCGGCTCTGAGATGTTGGTATTTTTGCAGACAGACGCTTAACTCACTGTACCACAACACTGGCCCCATGAACATATCTCTCAAATCTATTTTTTCCACAAGCTTTGTGATGCAAATTCATAAATTATTGGGGATTCTTCTGCAAGGAAGATTTACCTCTTCTTAGCTATTTATCTACTCCTTGACTTATCTAACCATTGTTCTCTCCATGCTGATTTGTGGTATTTATCTTACACTTTACAAGACAATCCAACACCAGATTGCTTACTCTCTCTTCTGCTCACCTCATCCTGACTTTGACTACCAGGGGCTTTCCAGCTTGGCTCCAATTCTTTTAGTTTTTGTTTCATGTTTGTTCAAAGCCCTTTTGTTAGTTGCATTCATTAAGAAGTGACTCTCACAGGCCCTTGCCTACCAGTTAAGGGGCCACTTGGGAAGGTGCATCCCATATCAGAATATCTGGGTTTGAGTTCAGTTTTTGTTCCTGATACCAGCTTCCCACTGATGTTTGCCATGAGGCAGAGGGTAGTGGCTCAAGTAGTCGGGCCCCTGCCACTCAGATGGGAGATTTGGATTGAGTTTCCCACTCCTTGCCCAGCCCTGGTTGTTGTAAGCACTGGAAGAGTTGTGGCCACTGGGAACCAACAGATAGGAGATCTCTGTGTGTGTATGTGTGTGTGTGTATGTCTGCCTTTTTAAAAAAAAATAGAAATGACCTTCTTTGTCTCTGTTATTATTTCTTTTGTATGGATCAGTGTTCATGGGAGAATGTTAAAAAATAAAAAAGAAAGCCCCGCAGGTTTCTGGAAGGTTCTCTACCCAGACAATTGAGTTGAGATCAAGGCTGTCTCAGTCCCGGGCTACAAAGCAATGCTTGAATCACTATCAGATCAGAGCCCATGCGTGGAGAAATCCAGTTGGCAAGAAAGAGCTGGATTCCTACAAAATATTTTCAAATATCACAGTCTTGAATCTCCTCAAACCAACAGGAAATTAAAATTCATTGCACACCCCTGCATCAGGGCTCACAAACCAGAATGAGTCAAAAAGTAGATGATGAAATGTCAGGACTGACTTACGAGGTTTGGGTTGTGAGCTTTACGGCTTCTCCCTATCTGCCTTTTCCCCCTTCTGTCTTTCTCATTTTCTTCTAAACTTTCACAAGTCACGTAAATCATGCCTTGCTGTGCCCATGATTTCCAGACACCGAGCACAGCAAACCGTCCTCTTGTCCTCCTGTGCGTCTTTCCCACATCCCTCCCTCCTTCCTTCTCCTCTCAAGCCCCCTTTTCTTTCCTCCTCGTCAGGAACCCTGTATTTTCCAATGCCTGCTGGGCACAAATTGCAGTGGTGCAGTGGCTGTGCAACTGGGATCATGAGCCATAGTGGGGACACATTTTGGCATCAAAACCCAATTCTCTGTCTCTCTCTCTGCTTATCCCTGTTTCTCTCTCTCTCTGTCTCTCTCCCTCTCTCTCTCTCTCTCTCACACACACACACACACATTTCACTGAAACCACATTTATCTTTATTGGTGCATAGTCAGCTCAGGCTACCATAACGAATACAACAGACTGGGTGGATTCAATGCAGAAATAACGGGTTTCTGGTGAGGTCTTCTCCTCCTGGCTAGAAGACAGACGTCTTTCCACCATATCCTCACCTGTGTGTGTGTGCGTGCACACGTGCATGCACACATGTGTGTGTGAGAGAAAAAGAGAGAGCAAGAGAGAGAGCACTTCTGTGTCTCCTCTTATGAGGACACTAATCCTATCAGATCAGCCCCCACTCCATGTCCTCATTTAAGTTTAATTGCTTCCTTCCTCCAGATAGAGCTGCTCTGGGGTTAGGATTTCCAAATATGAATTTGGACACATGGTGTAGTCCATAATCAGAGATAAGGGGTAGAGGAGGAAGGCTCTGAGTTAGGTGTGGTGGGGTGGGTGGCTTACAAGACACACTAAAACCATAACCATGGACAGTTCACCTTGGGATGTACATCTTACTTCTCATTCTGCCTTGCACCTGCAGGCTCCAAAGTCTTGCACCAGTGCGGGAAAGGGACAAACACTGGGCTTCTTACCATCAGTGAGCATAACAAAATCCACCACTACTTCTGTTTATTAGACATTTTCTATATCAGCTACTGTGCTGATTGCTTGAGATACGTTATTGTCTGACTTTTATATCAGCACTATGGGGTAGGATTACTACCTTAAAGAAAAAAACTCAAGACTCAGCAAACTTAAACTACTTTCCCAATAGCAGGCAGATAACAAATGGGATAGAAAAGTGTTGGTTTTACCTATAATAAGCCCAGATGATTTGGTGCTGCGTTTCTATACAATATTCACATTACCAGACTCAAATGTGCAGTTACACTCCGCCTCTGTCCTTTCTAACATCCCACACTTCTCACTTGACTGTGAAAAGAACCTTAGTTCCTTCCTTGTCACACCAGTCCACTCTAGCTAGAACTTTCCAAGCTTTTGCATGGAAAATGATCAATCTCAGCACTTCGCAAGGCCCCTGTCTATGAGAAAGATTTGAATCACTCCAAATCAGCCATCCAGGGTGGAGCAATCCTGTGAAAAAATGTTTTGCAATCTGCTCTCCAGAAACCATAGCCAACCAGAATAACCCCATACATATGAGTCGTGAAGCTCCTTGGAACATCTGGTTGACTCCACACATGGGATAGGAGGTGGCACAGGGTCATGGTATCCCAAAGACCCCACTTCAGGCTCAGGGAACCCCAGTTGGGTCACCACTGGTCCTATCTGGTCTCAGATACCAAAGACTTCCTTCAAGAAAGTCACATAAAAGTGTGTAGGAGGGGGCAGGCATCAGGCCCAAGTACGGTGCACGGCTTGCAGGCAGGTCTGAGGGTGTACCTGTGTCTGCTTACAGAATGGTGTCAACCAACACCAGGGCCTGGTGCCCAGGGGTTCTATCTGATTGGTAGGGAGCTGAGGTCACTGACTCCTTTGTTAAAGGTGCCCAGGAGATTCTAATGTGGACTCAGGATTGAGCCATTCCATTTACTATGAGGGGCATTCAAGAAGTTTATGAAAATGCACATTATAAAAAAAAACTATGCAGGGATTTCAATTTTTTTGCACCACAATAGACTCACCTTTTAATCCCATTTCCCCACAAACTCTTTGAAGTAATTCCATTGTATCTGAAGTCCTTGCGTCCCTTTTTGTGGGAATGAAGAGATGAAGATACTACAGGATACACCCTGGAGCCCTGGTGTCCCGCGTGCATCCACACCCATTCTACATGCCTTGAGAAATGGAGAACTTTCCACTATCACACCTGCAGGCCTCCCATCTTGTCACTGGACGTAGCTCGGCTGTTACTGGCCCTTAACAACCCTTGACTCCCAAGAGCCAAAAGCAGGAGAGAGCATTTAACCCAGCACCAAGATGCCTGTGTCCCATATTGGAGTACCTGGCTTCTTCCCAGATCCATCTTCTCACTGGAGGAGGCAGCAATGGTGGCTCAAGTATTTGGGTTCCTGCCACCCATGTGAGAGACCTGGATTGAGTTTGTAGCTCCAGGTTTCAGCAGGAATTTGGGGAGTGAACCACTGGGTAGCAATCCTTGTCATCCTCTCTCTCTCTCTTTCTCTCCCTCTCTCTCTGCCTCTCTGGAAAAAAAATTTATAAAACAGGCCAAAGTGTGCTCACCAATAGATTCATCTTATTAAAGACCCAGTCTCTCCAAGCTAATCGGCATTAGCATATCCTCTGCTTTTATAGGCTTCTTCTCCTTTTATTTTAATTAGTGCGGCTGGGCTTCGAAGGCCAAGTTGCTAACTCTAGCTCTGCTCAAGACTTCTGAGGGGTGGCCAGGTGTGGTCAGAGAGACATGCACCATCCTATTTAGAAGCTTGAGAACTGGAGTAGCCTGCCGGAAGCAGGAGTGAGTGGAGAGAGTCTCTGGATGGATGATTGGCAGCAGAGTGGGTGAACCTACCTGTAAGGCATGAAGAAGCACCCTGGGGCTAATGACGGCCCTGTGGCCTGCCCATCCCTGGGCCTGAAAGTGGTTTTAGGAACCTGCTGAGACCTGTGGATGGAGGAGCTGGGATCTTCCAGTCACTGCCAGCCCACGGCCCAGCAGGGAGGGACAGGGAGCAAATACTCTCCACTCGCTCTGTCTGAAGCCAGCAGGAAGCCAGAGGGCAAGAGAGCCCAGCTGGTTGGGGCCAAGGAGTTCAGTCTTGAGGGGCACAGGTGCAAGTGGCCAAAGCAAAGTGTCCCCCAGAGCTGGACGAGCAGTCCCGTGGGCACATTCCCACCACACGTGACTCTCAGACAAGACCAGGGGAGGCCTTGTTTCCCCATATCTGCAGGTTGGATTCAAGCAAACTTGGGTCAAAACATCGGAGGGAGCTGAATCTGGACTGAACACATACAGACTGGTTTTCTTAACATCATTGCCTAAACAATACAGCATAACACGGATTTACGTAGCATTTACATGGTGTTCAGCAGGACAAGCAACCAGAGATGATTTAAAGTGTGTGCAGGATATATGTAATATCCTTGGATGCAAACGCTGCACTGTTTGATACGAGGACACTTTCGAAAGTTCCTGGGAAAGTTGGATTTAAAAGATAAGTTTATGGCCGGTGCCGCGGCTCACTAGGCTAATCCTCCGCCTTGCGGCGCCGGCACACCAGGTTCTAGTCCCGGTCGGGGCGCTGGATTCTGTCCCGGTTGCCCCTCTTCCAGGCCAGCTCTCTGCTGTGGCCAGGGAGTGCAGTGGAGGATGGCCCAAGTCCTTGGGTCCTGCACCCCATGGGAGACCAGGAGAAGCACCTGGCTCCTGCCATCGGATCAGCGTGGTGCACCAGCCACAGCGCGCCGGCCGTGGCGGCCATTGGAGGGTGAACCAACAGCAAAAAGGAAAACCTTTCTCTCTGTCTCTCTCTCTCTGTCCACTCTGCCTGTCAAAAATAAAAAAAATAAAAAAAAGATAAGTTTATTTGGGTGCAAAAATACCTTGAAGCCCCTGCAAGTTTGTCACCTGATATTTCCCATGAATTTTTGGAAGACTTCTCCTAAGCATGGATTCTAAATTTTTTTGTACTCAGATAAGTTTATCTTTCAATCCCATTTTCCCACAGGCGATTTGGAGCCCCCTTGTATATGGTAGTAGAGCATCCACAGAGTTTGGTATCTGCAGGTGGTCCTAGGACCAATCAACCAAGGGACAGCTGAACACAAAATCACGTGACTGATCGCACCAGCCTCTGCGTGCTCCACTCTACTATTGCTGGTGTGGTTGGAACGAGAAGACTCAGTGGCCATAACATGTCGGGGCCGAGCAATAAAACAGCTCGGCAGCTGTCAGCCCCAGAGGTTGACATCTGGCTGCCTCCACCCCCAGCAGTCACCCCACTGTAACAACTCCAGCAGGGGAGCCGCGGCCATTCTGCTGCTCACTGGGGATGTCTCCTCCCTTCCAGTCCCGCTGGGGGGGATGTCAGCTGAGTGGCAGGGAGCCTGATGGCTTCGGGAACTCCTCCTTCTACTGGAATTTCATAGGAATCACCCACCAGATGGAGGCTGAAAGCACTGGCTCTTTAAATGATGCTTTCCTTTTGGGGAAAAAAAAAAAATCTACCTGTGCCAGTTAAAAAAAAAATGTTGGAGGGGGAGGGAGAAAAGAAGAAATCTAGCTATTAGTGAAAGCTAAAAGGAAAATTAGAACTTTGTTCAAAACTCTTTGATGGCGATCACTGCACAGGGAATACATTTCAAACGCTTCAGCCTGGGATCTGGCCCCAGCTTTCCTTCCGGAGCTCCCAGAACTCTGCTTCAACTATCCGGCTTCCATCCGATTGGCTGTCTGGGAAGACACTTGCTGGCCGTCCCTGATGCACTCTCACATGGAGTATGTTCCTGCCACAGGCCAGCAGTTCCCAGAAGAGGGTGGGCTTGACCCCTAGGGGACATTTGGCAATGCCGACAGGCACTTATGGTCATGTCATGGAGGCAGGAAAGTGCTACGGACCTCTAGGGTCCAGGGATACTGCTGAATATTCGACCATGCACAGGACAACCCCGCCCCGGGAAGAGTGAGGCAGCCCACGTGTCACTAGTGCTGAGACCGTGCCACCAAACCTCATCCACGTATTAGTATCAACACCTGTGTTCTCCAATACAGCAGCCCCTCCCTGGTCACGTGTGACCTGTGAGCATTTCAAACTCCCCACCCGCTCTGGCTGAAGCCAGCAGGAAACCAGCTCCCAAACTCAGAGGGGAGTCTTCAATTCTAAGCAGATTTTGAAGACTTCGTATGAGAAAAAGAATGTTGAATTGTTAAATGTTAAATTGTCAAAAATCGTTCATTAGCAATTTTTGTGTTGACTGTATGCAGTGTTTTGGATATTGTGGGTTAAAGTACAGTACTACAGCTTCATGCTGCCTGCTCTGATTTTACTTTATTAATGTGCCTACTGGAAATTTGAACCTCACATGTGTGTCAGAATTGTATATTCACAAACATTGTGCTAGATCAGGGGCCAGCAGATTTTTCCTATAAAGACCAGAAAGTAAATAGGTTAGGATTTGCGGGCCACATTTCTTCTTCCTCCTCCGACAGCTCAATTTTTAAAAAATAGAAGCCTTTTAAAATATAAAAATAATTGGAAACATTTTCAAAATATAAAACCCCTCTTTAAAGAGATTTATTTATTTATTTATTTGAAAGGCAGAGTTACAGAGAGGCAGAGACAGAGAGAGAGAGAGAGAGAGAGAGAGAGAGAGAGGTCTTCCATCCGATGGTTCGCTCCCCTAAATGGCCACAATGGCCAGAGCTATGCTGATCCGAAGCCAGGAGCCAGGAGCTTCTTCCAGGTCTCCCACTTGGGTGCAGGGGCCCAAGGACTCGAGCCATCTTCTACTGCTTTCCCAGACCATAGCAGAGAGCTGGATGGGAAGTGGAGCAGCTGGGACTCGAACCATCCTCCACATGGGATACTGGCACTGCAGGCTGCAGCTTTACCCGCTATGCCACAGAGATGGCCCCTATAGAGCCCTTTTAAGCCCTTATGAAACAGAAAACGTTTTTAAAATACAAAAATAATTCTTAACTTGAGGGCTGTACCAAAATACCTCAAGGGGCCAGCACCATGGCGCAGTAGCTAATCCTCCACCTGCGGCGCCGGCATCCCATATGGGAGCCAGTTTCTAGTCCTGGTTGCTCCTCTTCCAATCCAGCTCTCTGGTATGGCCTGGGAAAGCAGTAGAAGATGGCCCAAGTGCTTGGGCCCCTGCACCCACGTGGGAGACCCAGAAGAAGCTCCTGACTACTGGCTACTGGCTACTGGCTACATAGCGCAGCTCCAGCTGTTGTGGCCATTTGGGGAGGAAGACCTTTCTCTCTGTCTCTCCCTCTCAATGTCTGTAATTCTGCCTCTCAAATAAATAAATAATACCTCAAAAGGTTCTTGGAAAACAGAATTAAAAGCTAAGTTTATGGCGCTGTGGCATAGCTGGTAAAGCCGCCTGCGGCACCAGCATCCCATATGGATGCCAGTTCGAGTCCTGGCTTTTCCACTTCCAATCCAGCTCTCTGCTATGGCCTAGGAAAGCAGTGAAAAATGGCCCAAGTCCTTGGGCCCCTGCACACCAGTCAGAGCCCCAGAAGAAGCTCCTGGCTCCTTGCTTTTGATCAGCTCAGCTCCAGCTATTGCAGCCAATTGGGGAATAAACCAGCAGATGGAAGACACCTCTCTCCTCTCTCTCTCTGCCTCTGCCTTTCAAATAAATAAATGAATCTTTTTTTTAAAAAAAAGCTAAGTTTATTTTAGTGCAAAAATTTTGGAAATCCATCATATGAGAGGATCTTTTTCTTTCCTGGAAAGATTTATTTATTTGAAAGAGTCACAGAGAGAGAATGAGAGACACAGTGACAGAGATCTCTCATCCACTGGTTCACTCCCCAGATGGCCACAATGACCAGCACTGGACCAGACTGAAGCCAGGAGCCGGGAGCCAGGAGCTTCATCCAGGTCTCCCACTTGGGTGGCAGGGCTATCTTCTCATGCTTTTCAGGATTGGAAGTGGAGCAGCCAGGACATGAATGGACACCCATATGGGATACTGACCTTTTAGGTAGAGGATTTACCTGCCATGCCACAGCACCAGCTCCACGTGAGATTCTTCTAAAGGTTCATGAAAATGCATATTATGAAAGGACTATGCATGGATTTCAAACATTTTTAAGATAACTTTTTTAAGAAAAAGATTATTTATTTGAGAGGTAGAGTTACAGAGAGATGGAGAGACAGAAAGAGAGATCTTCCATTCGTGGGTTCATTCCCCAAATGGCTACAACAGCTGGAGCTGAGCCGATCAGAAGCCAGGAGCCAGGAGCTTCTTCCGGGTCTCCCACATGGATGGCAGGGGCCCAAGCACTTAGGCCATCTTCCACTGCTTTCCCAGGTGCATTAGCAGGGAGCTGGATCAGAAAAGGAGCAGCTGGGACTCAAACTGGCGCCCATGAGGGATGCCAGTGCTGCAGGTGGAGGCTTAACTTACTATGCCACAGTGCCGACCCTGGATTTTAAAAATTTTTGGCACCAAAATAATTATATCTTTTAATTTGATTTTTCCATGAACTTTCTGAAGTCCCCATGCATAAAAACAGGCCCTGGCTCCAGCCTCAGCCCGTGGGCCTCTGGAGGTTGATGAATTCCGGAAGTACCTTCCCTCCATCCTGTCACGGGGACATCTTGGGATTCATATCCTGTCTCCTATGCAGTCTCCTCTCCGCACATCAGCCCCTTTTCAAGTCCACGGCTCCAGGCGAGTCGGTATCATCTTTCCCCAGCCTGGACCCTCCGGGGAGATTGGCGTGTTGGTGCCTCCCACCGAGCATGGCCTGGCCAGGGAGGCAGCTGCACACAGCGGTGAGGCATCCAGCCCCCGGCCAAGTCTTGAGCTGACCCCCGGTGACCTTCCTTGCTCCTTATCTAAGTGGAGCGAGAGAGAGAACCTTCCACAGAGAGTGAGCCTGAGGACGGTTGCAAACACAGAGGCAGCCGACCCTGGGCCCTGAGCTTCGCTGAACTTCTCATTGTTATTGTCCCTGTTGGTATATGATTAATTATTAAGACATGTTTCAGAGAACTCTGAAAATGATTCTTGGTATTCTTGCTGTTGATGATGATTTTTTAAACCCCACGTTTTATGGGATTGCATTACACAGTCTACGGTATTATGAGGTACTTCTTCCAAAGATTTGATTGTTTTTCCAGGGAGGTACATACATGCATAAATGTGTATATGTTGGCAGCTCAGAATTAGCAGAATATTTTTCTAAGTTCTAAATTCCTTTCAAACGGGAACGAAGCGTTCTCCTGACCCTTCCTACACTCCGTATTACTGCCGACATCTGCAACTAATTGATGATCTATAAGTCAAAACTGTGACCAATGCAAAAAACCTTGAGCAAAATCTGCCTGGGCTCGGCTGACCTTTCTTAATGTATTTCAGATTAAGACTAAAACAAACCCCGTTTTAGCTGTCCAACTGAACCCCGAAACAGTAGCAGTGAGTATTTATCAAACATCACATATGAACATGATCAGATAATACGCTTACCAGCGAAAATCTAATTTAGAGCTTTTTAAAAATTTCATTTGAATTTTTGAAGCCCAGATATTTTTTAGGGGTCTAAATATGTCACCAGTCTGCAGTCTGATTGATTAAAATAACTCTTTCTGTCAACAAAATCAAATTACGGCCATCCCGATATCTTTGTAGTAAATGAGGGAAAAGCAACGTAGGATTTTGGTAGAGAATTCAGGCTCTGCAGTAACCAGACCTGAATTTGTGTCTCAGCTTTGCCATGGACCCCTTGGGTAACACTGGACCAGGAGTCGATCGCCTCATCTTTGAAATGCAGACAATAGGAGTTTCCTTGTAGAGAAATCCAGAAGAGATTTAATTGAGATAAGTTCAAAAAGAAAAAAAAAAGCATCTCCTGAAAAAAACCTGTGCGTGGATTTCAGACTTTTTTGCACCGAAACAAGTGCATCTTTTAATTCCATTTTGCACGCACTTTTTTGCAGCCTGCAGTTGGTTCCCTTGTTCTAGGGCCAGCCCTCCCCGACTGCTCATCACAATGGCCTGGAGCTCGGAGTCTGGGGTTCTCCTGGGGCAGAGCCCACATTCTCTGTGAGGTCACCTTCCACCTGCCCTCCACGTGTCACGAGACCGGAAACCGGAACATCCCTTCTAAAATACCATTTGGTTTATTTACAATCCACAGAATTTCAAAACTAGGTTTTGTGTGGTCAGTAGTTACGTATTTTAAAATTGCTGAAAGCCTTGGGAATGTTGAACAGGTGTCATGGACACTGCCCGTGTGCCACAGGCTCTGGGGAGTCCTCTGTTCAGCCGTAGACAGGTTCTTCCAGCTCAGCGGCAGCCTCCTGGTGTTGGACCACTCGGCCTACGAAAGGAAGGGGGCAGCTGCAGGATCCCAGAGCCAAGGATGAGGCACAGCGGTCAGCGTCATCTCAAAGGGACAGCTCCTCAGGCTGAAGGCTTGATGGACAAAGCTTCGTCTCTCTGTCCCGTCTGGACCTGCCGGCTCGGTGCCAAGGCCCCACCTCGGGCAACTTCAGGCTCCCAGGGCCAGCAAGGAGCCCAGAATAGGATTTCCCAGGGCCACACTTGGGAGGAAAGTTCCACACTTGAGGCTACTGCTGGGCTGAGCCAGCCTCTCTTCCAGGATGGACGAGGGAGGGGTGTGTCCACGGGATGGGCCCAGCAGCAGGGAGTAACTAAATGATCCCAAGATGTTTAGGCAAGAGGCTTGGTGCTAGAGGCCGGTGCTGTGGCGTAGCAGGCAAAGCCACCACCAGCAGTGCCGGCACCCACATGGGCACCGGTTTGAGTCCCGGCTGCTCTTCTTCTGATCCAGCTCTCTGCTAATGGCCTGGGAAAGCAGTAAAAAAATGGCCCAAGTCCTTGAGCTCCTGCACCCGTGTGGGACACCTGGAAGAAGCTCCAGGCTCCTGGCTTCGGCCCAGCTCAGTCTGGGCAGTGGAGGTCAGTCTCTTGACCGAGGTTCCACAGATCCTAAGTGCAGTCTGCAATCTGAGTTTGATCCAACAGATGGCCACCGAGGTCAAGGTCACCGTGAGAGGGTCTTTGTGCTGATGCTGGCTGCACGCACTCACACACATATGCACACTGACACCCTACAGGGAGCCAGAGAACACGCGGGCTGAGCTGCCCCGAGGCCCCCAACTCCGCACGCCCTGGAGTCCCCGGTGCGGCTGGAACGTGTCCCGAGCCGCGAGCGGGCCAGGCCTCGGAAAGGCAGGGCCGTCCGGCACGTCTGTCTCGGGTTTGCTCCTCCGAGAGCCGGACCCGACCACAACCGCCTTGGCCCGGTTCCACCGTGAGGGAGTCACAAAACTGGCATTGAAGTCCGGAGCGGAAAAAACACGGCACGCTTGTTCGCTTCCCTGACAGGTGCTGGAGCTCAGGGGAGGTCAGATTCCAGCTCGCAGTCACATCCTGGCTTAGCGGGCTCCGGGCGCACAAAGACCTGCCTGTCTCACCCCTGCGCGGGCCGGGGGGACCCAGGCCAAGGGCTTACCACGGCCGCCGGGGGGCCCGCGCCGCTGATCCGCCGCTTCACGGACATTGGCCTAAATGAAGCATTGGGGAGCCCAGCTGCCAAAAAGGGTGCGAAACAGGGGGGCGGGGGTGGGGCAGAAGAATGCAGGCTCTTTCTTCCTGGCAATTGCCAGAGATATTAAAGCGCCCCCGCCCCCGGCAGCCCATGACTCCCGCCCTGACTTCTTGAGCCTGCTTGGGCTCCTTTGGGAGAGCCCTGGGACCCTTCTGCTTCTCGGTGACAGCCTCGCCGGGCTGCAAAATGGAGTGAGAGCTGCCCCTTGCCAGGCCTGCCAGAGGATGCCGGGAAGGGAAGGCCTTGCTGGTGCACCGGACAGCTGAGCGGGCGAGAGTGGAACAGAGCAGGGTGTGGGCTCAAGGCACGCAGCCGCCGCCGGCTTTCCCCCAGCCTTCGTTTTGCAGGCTTTGGGAAAACATTCCCTGCTCAAAATGGTGCCCAGGAGCCGCAGGCCTGCACCGTGCCCTTCTCGCCAGCTCCTAGAGGCTGACTTTCTGATCTCCAAGTTTCACAAGATCCCTGCCGCCTCCTCTGGTCCTGTGGCTCCTCCCCTACCACTCCCACTTCACTCCCGGAACTGTGCACCCACCTGGAGGCAGGGGGGCAGTGGCTATGGCACAGCATCCTCACAAGGAGGGTCTAGGTCTCAATCTTAGGAGAACTTCAATGGAAAGCTCCTTTAAAAAATAGTTTTTATTTATTTGAAAGGCAGAGTTACAGAGAGAGGAGAGAGACAGAAGTATCTCCCATCCACTGATTCACTCGCAAATGGCCACAATGGGCCAGGCTGAAGCTAGGAGCCTGCTGCCTCTTCCGGGTCTTCCATGTGGGTGCAGGGGCCCAAGCACTTGGGCCATCTTCTGCTGCTTTCCCAGGCCATAGCAGAGAGCTGGATTGGAAGTAGAGCAGCTGGGACCAGAACCAGCGCCCACATGAGATGCTGACCTCACAGGCAGAGGTTTAACCTACCATGGCACAATGCTGGTCCCCAAAGTTTTTTTTTTTTATATATTAAAAAAAAGATTTATTTATTTGAAAGATAGAATGACAGTGGGCACTCCAGTATGAATGCTGACTTGGGAAGTGGAGGTTGCACCTGCCGCGCCACAAGGACTGCCCCTGGAAAGTTTCTTTTAACCAGCAAGCTCAGGGGCAGGCATTGCAACACTGCTCGGGGCACCTGTATCGTGTATTGAAGAGCCTTAGCTCCACTCCTGATGTCAGCTTTCTGTTTCTGGTATTTTTTAATTTGAAAGTCAAAGTTACACAGAGAAGCAGAGGCAGAGAGAGAGAGGTCTTTCATCTGCTGGTTCACTCCCCAGTTGGTTGCAACAGCTGGAGCTGAGCCAATCTGAAGCCAGGAGCTTCCTCCGGGACTCCCACGTGGGTGCAGGGGCCCAAGCACTTGGGCCATCTTCTACTGTTATGCCGGCACTGCAGGTGACGGCTTTACCCACTCCACCACAGTGCCCACCCCTCAGCTTCCTGTTAATGCACACCTTTGGAGGCAGTTGGTGATGGCTCAAGGACTTGGGTCCCTGCCACCCATGCAGAAGACCTGCATTGGGTTCCCAGCTCCTGGTTTCCACCTGACTCTGCCCCAACTATTGCAAGCAGTTGGGTAGTAAACTGCTAGGTAGTAGATGGGAGATCTCAATGCGTCTGTCTGTCTCTCCCTGTCTTTCCGATTTTTAAATGAAGTCGTTTCAAAAACAAAATATCAAGCTCAGAGTCTCTACAAAATTATTTTTTTAAAAAATAACAAACCTGCTAATGGAATGAAAAAGATAGTTTTGGGGGGATAATTCCCCCCATACAAGTGAGAATCTCACTCTAAGAAGAAACTTTCTCTGTAAAACGAGGCAGAGATGGGAACCTGAGGCCCTGGCTCCTTGTCCCAGCTGTGTCACTAAGTTACCCTGGATCAAGTATATTCAGTGCAGGCCTTGGAAAGCCCATGTTCTAAAGCAGTATCCAATGCAGACTCCTCCTGTGTGGAGGGCCTCTGCCTTGTGTGTCCCCTGGTCCTTGAAAATCCTGTCCTTGTTAAATGCAGTTGGAAGGACTCCACCCCATAGAGCCCACCCATGGTTGACTCAACAAACTTTGGCTGGCAACCTATGTGAAAAGGTAGGTGGGGGCTGGCACTGTGGAGTAGTAGGTGAAGCCATTGCCTGCATATGGGTGCCAGTTCAAGTCCCGGCTGCTCCACTTCCAAACCTGATCTCTGCTATGGCCTGGGAAAGCAGTAGAAGATGGCCCAAGTCCTTGGGCCCCCACAGAAGACCCAGAAGAAGCTCCTGGCTCCTGGCTTGGGCTCAGCATAACTCCAGTCATTGCAGCCAATTGGGGAGTGAACTAGCAGATGGACGAACTCTCTCTCCCCCTCACTCTGTCTCTCTGTAACTCTGGCTTTCAAATAAATAAATCTTAGGGAAAAAAAAGAGGTGGGTGTCCCTGGGCCTGTTCCACAGCCACTCTGCTCTATGGTTTAGTCCCCTGCCCGGGTTTCACTGGGGAACCTGTCACTCCTCCAGAAAGCATACGGGTGTTCGCAGCTCTTCACAGGTGTGGTCATACACCTCCCACTGCTTTACGAAGTAGGTGTGATTTATCCCATTTTTTAGAAAAGAAACTTGAGGTTCAGAGAGCCCCCCTGTTGTGGTAGAGCCAGCACACAGATCCATACCAATCTGACCCCAAAGATCCAGCTCTCAGCCACTGCACGGCCTCTCATCCTAACAGGGACTGTTAGGAATAAATGGATTTTCCATCGCTGGCTCACTCCCCAAATGGCTGCAATGGCAAGGCTTGAGCCGATCCAAATCCAGGAGCCAGGAGCTTCTTCTGGGTCTCCCACATGGGTGCAGGGGCCCAAGCACTTGGGCCATCTTCCACTGATTTCCCAGGCAGTAGCAGAGAGCTGGATCAGAAGTGGAGCGGCCGAGACTTGAACCATTGCCCATATGGGATGCTGGTGTCACAGACAATGGCTTCATTTGCTACACCACAGTGCTGCCCCACCCCCACCCCCACAATCTTTTTAAAGAGTATAATGAAAAATGCTGTGGTCAAAATAACCACCATTTATTGGGCTGTCAGTTCGTGCTGGGCACCACCAAGCTTTGTGCAAATCTCATTACATTCCTACAGGGTAGGTATTCACACACACACACACACACACCCTCCATTTTATATGGTAACAGCTTGAGAGACACAAGAGACAAAACACAATCCCAAGCTCAAGCTCCATCCAAGAGTAAGAGGCCTCGGCAGCTCAGCTGGACTGCATACAATGTAAATTTGGCAACCCTCGGGTGACGTCTATGACTTCGCTGTTTATTGTGATCAGAAACAGTCGCCATGGCGTTTATCGGGTGTGGAGCGCCATTGGCTTGGGAGCTTGCTCTCTGGTAGGCTGTGGTCCCTTTAGGAGGGGTGTCAGCTTTCCAAAAATGTGATTGCTGTGATTTCCAGACAGCAGCCTGGGGCTCCGTGCGTGCGTGCGTGCGTGTGTGTGTGTGCGCGCACACCCAGCCCTGTGTGTCTGTCACACTGCAGGGAGCTTTCTCTCATTTAAACAGCCAATTAAAACCCACTTTGGCACTTAACGCATGTCGCCGCTTCTCGGCACTCAGCTGCCTTCCCAGCAGGCCTTTAATTTGATAAAGAGCTCTCATAACGACTAACAGAGGCCCGGTAAGTTCATTAAACCCTCTCCTCTTATTTTGCTTGCAAAGTGCGCCCTCCTCGTCCCAGGCCCAGGATTGG
This sequence comes from Lepus europaeus, assembly GCF_033115175.1. NCBI lineage: Eukaryota > Metazoa > Chordata > Mammalia > Lagomorpha > Leporidae > Lepus > Lepus europaeus. Next base: position 37,803,033 of record NC_084848.1, on the reverse strand, counting down.
CGCCCACAGCCGCTGCAGAGGCTGCTCCGTGCGTCTCCAGGAAGGGCCTGCCACGTGCAATGAAAGTCTCCCTTTCAACCACGGGCCGGGCCTCGACGGCGGCAGCAGCCGGGGAAGCAGCCTCTGTGCCCGGCCGTCTCGGAGCCGACGTGAGCCATGGCGCACCGGGAGCTCGCATGCGGAAAGATGGCCTGGCTGTCCCTCCCGGTTCCTGAAGGTAACCTGAGAGTCCATATGGGTTGTGTAAACAGCAGAGGGGGATCCTGGGAGTTCAGCAGCTTAATGAAGCCCGTATGTTTGACTCATGTAATAAGTATTTAATCGTGCTGATGAAATTCATTTAAAGTCCAGCCACACACGCTGCCGCCGGTGCGCCACTGTCACTCGTGCTAGCAGCTCGGGAACAAGGTCGGTGGGCTTTGAAGGGCACTGCAGGGGAGAGGGGCTTGGACCGCGGTGGGAGGGGTGAGTGGGGGGAGTGGGGGTGGCTTGTGGAGCACTTGCCTGGCCATCCCAGAAGTCCACTCCACAGCTGTCCAGGGGGAGCTGTGGCAGCAGGGTGATACCTCATGCATGTTATCTTCCTTTAAAATATGTTCTTTTCCTAATTCGAGAGCGGGAGATCAGAGTTCTGATCCTCTGTGTCACTCTCCAACACCCACAACCGCCGGGGCTGTGCCAGGCCAAAGCCAGGAGCAAGGAACTCAATCTGGCCTCCTGCAGGGTCGGGGGCAAGAATCCAACTACTTGATCCATCACCTGTTGCCTCCCAGGGTGCACATCAGCAGGAAGCTAGAATCAGGAGAGAAGATGGACTTGAACCCAATATGGACAGGAGCTCCAATAAGGGTTGTGTTGTTGTTGTTTTTAAGATTTATTTATTTTACTTGAAAGTCAGAGTTACACAGAGAGAGGAGAGGCAGAGAGAGAGAGAGAGAGAGAGAGAGAGAGAGAGGTCTTCCATCCAATGGTTCACTCCCCAATTGGCTACAATGGACGGAGCTGCGCCCATCCAAAGCCAGGAGCCAGGAGCTTCCTCCAGGTCTCCCATGCGGGTGCAGGGGCCCAAGGGCTTGGGCCATCTTCTACCGCTTTCCCAGGCCACAGCAGAGAGCTAGACAGGATGTGGAGCAGCCCGGGTTGTGTGTTTTTTAAAGCTATATTTATTTATTTGTAAGGCAGAGCAACACACACACACACAGAGAGAGAGAGAGAGAGAGAGAGAGAGAGAGAGAAAGGTGGGGGGGGGGCTCCCATCAGCTGATTCACTCCCTAAATGGTCACAACAGCCAGGGTTGGTCCAGGCTGAAGCCAGGAACCAGGATCTCTATACCAGTCTCCCACTTGGGCACCAAGTACTTGGGCCGTCTTCGGCTGCCTTCCCATGTACATTAGCAGGAAGCTGGATGGGGAGCTGCGTGGCTGGGACTTGAACTGGTGCTCTCATACAGAATGCCAGTGTTGCTGGTGGCAATGAAACCTCTGCAGGACTACAACAGCCCCAGGATGCATCTTACCCACTCGGCCCAGTGCTCACCCCCATGTTCTCGTCTTAGTTTCTGAGTGAACCATGCATCAGTTGGAGAGTTTATTGCTGAAAATAACACAAACCCTAGCTTGACCAGCTGAACGATCTGCAAGTTTTCTGATGCATAGCCGGCAAACCCTGGTTAAGTCAGCAGCTTGAGCCCATCACCAAAGGCACAAGTCCTTCCCTGTCTCTGTTCCCCACCTCATGATGTGGTCACTTGTCCTCAGGCCACCTGCCTTTGTGACCACTAGACCGTAGCCGGAACTACAATGCAGATCCAATAATGTCTGCTGGAACATGAGAAAAAACCATCAGTCCTTGGTTTATCGGTGAAATGGACTTACCAGGACTGACTACTTATCCCTGCGAGGCAACAGGGCAGTGCTGGGCTGCAACCAGCCCGTTCCTGCTTGCAGAAACTGGCGATGCGTGTCTCTTCTTAGCAGTACATTCGGTGACGTTGTATGGATAGCATGAAATTAGCCAAGGCTGGACTATTTACACAGCAGAAATTGGCAAACACTACAGAGCATGCTTTTTTTTTTTTCTTCTCTAAAGAACCAGTTGATTGGGACCAGTGCTGTGGTGTAGCAGGTAAAGCAGCTGGCTACGGCACCAGCATCCCATATGGGTGCCAGTTCGAGTCCCGGCTGCTCCACTTCCGATCCAGCTCTCTGCTATGGCCTGGGAAAGCAGTAAAAGATGGCCATGTCCTTGGGGCCCTGCACTTGCATTGGAGACCCGGAAGAAGCTCCTAGCTCCTGGCTTCAGATTGGCTCAGCTCCAGCCACTGCAGTCGTCTGGGGAGTGAACCAGTGGATGAAAGATCCACCACCACCCCCCACCTCTCTGTTACTCTGCCTTTCAAATAAATAAATAAATCTTTTAAAAAAGAGCAAATTGATAAACATTTACCACTGCATTACTGGGACAAGGGCACTTTCTTTATGGCTGGATTCCAGAATAAAATTGTGGCTCTTTTAGCTAGGAATAAAAATAGGTAAGTGGTCTCAGAAGGAATCAGTAATAACACTTGTACCTCCCCGAGAAGGGTTTCGTATGCTTGCTGGTCATTCTCTCTAGAAAACACAGCAATCTGAGGAAGGCTGAAATAACTTATAAACAGGAGACCCCAAAGAGGCTATAAAACATTCTTTAAAAAAAAAAAAACACTCAGATAGGAAGCGCTTGGTTGATCTGTTGGCCTCACATTTCTGCCCACATTGAAAAGCTTCTGTAAGTAAGCTCTTGGTTTCCTTTTGGCTAACATGGTTCTCCACACTCAGTGTGCATCACAGTCCACCAGGAAGAGTTTGTGAAAACATCAGCTTCCTGGGCTGTCCCTCAAGTAATCAGGTTCAACATGTGAGGAGCAGGAGCCTGTGTCTTTAACAGGCATCACCCCACCCCACAGGGACCGATGCAAGTTCTATAAAGGAGAGAAAACTTTCCCCTTGATGACCTAACTCAGAGGTTGGCCAGCTACAACCCACAAACTAAGAATGGATTTTATATTTTAAAAATATTTATTAAGGAGAATACTATTTTGTAATAGGGAAAAAATATGAAATTTAAATTTTCAAAGTTTTATCTGAACACAAACCATCACATCTGTGGCTTCCCTCACACCTTCAAACATGGCTCCTTAGTAGCCACAGAGAGCACGTGGCCTGCAAAACCTGCAACCAGGAGCCGGTGCTGTGGCACAGCTGGTTATGGGTGGTGGTTCGAGTCCCCCCTGCTCCACTTCTGATCCAGCTCCCTGCTAATGTGCCCGGGAAAGCAGTGGAAGATGGCCCAAGTGCTCGAGCCCCTGCACTCACATGGGAGACTGGGAAGAAGCTCCTGGTAGTAGAAATAAATGCACAAACCAGTTCAGAGTAAAAAAGTCAGCTAGGACAGTTACTACGCACGTGGGTTTCACAGCTGTCGCCGACCCACACCCCCTCCCCTCCCCAGGGCGCAGGGGCAGCCAGCACGCGTGCCCACGCTGCAGTTAGCAAAGCACACGGGTTGGGGGAGGGCACGGCGAGGGGACATCAGGTACAGAGAAGCTCGTCGTGGGTCATAGACAAAATGTACAACAGATGCGGAAGAGCTGCGACGCACAGCAGCTCGGAGCAACGCCCGTCTTCCGTCAGCCACGTGGACACCAGGGGTGACAGCAGCTTCAGGAAACACAGGAGGGGGCGCCCCCAGAGACAGCCCCACGGGGCCTCCGCAGTATGCCTGTCAGTCGCTGGGTGTCACCCACGGAGAGCCTGCTCCCAACGTCCACCGGCACGCACACAGGGCAGCAGGAAGCAGGGACCCCGCGGGGACACCGTGGACTCTGGCCGCGCCCGACCCCGAGCCCTGCCCCGGCGTAAGACGCCCAGTCCAGGTCAAAGGCTGACATATTGCACCATTGGACTGTATTTCCGCTTTCCAGTCTCATTCCAGGGTCCGAGTGGAGAGGCAGACAAGACAGGAACAAAGGCCGCCCCACGTCACTGTCTTCAGTATCAGCAGCGGCGCCGCCGGGCCTTCCTGCTGCAGCCGCAGGGGTCCGAGCACAGGGGGACCCCGCGGGCCGCCTCCCCTGCGCTCCAGGGATGAAGTAGGCGGGGTCCTCTCACAGTCACACCCGGAGCCGCCTCTTCTGGTGGAAATAGGCACCAAACCGCGCTTGGGCATAGTCCACGGACCCAAATTCAGTGGAGGAAATCTTGGCCTGCACGATGGACCAAAGTCCCTAGAAGAAATGGGATGCCAGGGCAAACCTATTGACTTCAACCAGCATTTCTTCTTCTATGGCGGATGTCCCTGCACTACTGAGGTTTTCAAAGTCATTCTGGAAGGCAGCCAAGTAACTGGAAAGGAAATGGAGCTGCTGTTCCTGCTGGGGTACTTCTGAAGAAGGGGCACCTCTCACAGTTATAGTCATCCGCCCACTCACAGAAGTGGCTCCCAGGTCGAAGCCCCTGGAATTGCAACATTGAGCATCAGTTTCTGGTTTTCGGGTCAGCTTTTCTGGCTTCAGATCAGCTCAGCTCCAGCCGTTGTGGCCATTTGGGGAGTGAACCAGTGGATGGAAGACCTCTCTCTTTCTGTGTGTATCTACCTCTCTCTGTAACTCTGTCTTTCAAATAAATAAAGTAAATCTTAAAAAAGAAAGAAAGAAAGAAACCTGAAACCATTACATCTGGCCCTCTACAGGGGAAGTTTACCAAACCCCAGTCTTATGTGTCCCATTCGATTCAAGAAATGATGGGATGTGGGATGGGGAAGACTTTGTCTCTCTGTTCCCCAGCAGAAGGGTTCCCAAGTGGTCAGGCACAAGCCAGGACCACATCAGAGCCTGGCAGCCTGGGAGTCAGCCTGTGGCTCCATCGCAGGCTCAAGGACAGAGGACAGAGGCCAGAGCCAGCCGTCTTCCTCTTGGACTGTGGTACCTGGCGGGTTGGTGTGTGAAGCAAATGGTGATGTCTTTCTTGGTGATAAGCTCCAACCTGCCCCAAGCCAGTGCCCATCGTGGTGTTCCCCAGGGAGCCTCTGTAACTCTGCCTTCCAAATAAGTTTAAATAAAAGAATAGACATGATCAAAATTCGCTACAAAGTTTTAAAAATGGTCTAGAGAACTCAACATGATGGTGCGCAGAGTGTAGCACAGGACCCAACAAAGTGCTCAAATGAGGAAACACGGATACAAGTCTCCCGCAATACCAGGGTCTTCCAAAAGCTCATGTGTGGGGCAAGCGTGTGGCACAGTTGTTAAAATGTTGATTAGGATGCCCTCATCCCATATCTGTGTGCCCAGGTTCAAGTCCTGGCACTTCTAGCTACTCGGAGGCAGCTGATGATGGCTTAGGTGGTCGGGTTTCTGCCACTCACCGGGAAGTTCTGAGTTGAGTTCCCAGTTCCAGGCTTTGGCCTGGCCCAGCCCTAGCCATTGTGGACATTTGGGGAGTGAACCAGTAGATAGGAGCTCTCTCTTTGTCATCTGTCTCTCAAATTAAAAAAAAAAAATAGTGGACAATGTGGATTATGAAAAAATGTATGCATTTCTCTCTCTTTTTTTTTTTTTTTTGCACAAAGATAAACATCTCTTTTAATCCCGTTTTCTATAAACTGTTTGAGATACTCTCACATGCCATTACTTGAGAGCAGGAACTACAGAAACAAGTGCTGTAAGCTCCGCCCACAGCTCCGAAACACCCCGGTCTCTGGCGCAGGTCACAGGAGACCAAGGAGAGGCTGCACCTGCAGCTGCCCGGTGCATCTGGAGAAGCGCCCTGGCACCCTGAGACGTGACATCTGCTCCTGCTGCTGCCACAGCGGCCACGTCGGGGGCTGAAACACAACCTGCCTGGCTTCTGTCCGCTCTCCTGGGCAGAAGGCCTGGGGCTTGGTGCCCGGGTGACCTCTCTCTCGCCCCCTCGCTGAGGCATGGCAAGAGGACAAGGGCTGGGGTGCACAGGGTGACTGGTCGCTGAGTTGTGCCTGTGATTTTCCATCAAGACGCCATCCGCTGCAAGCCCACACACTTGCTAGGGACTGAGTGAAGTGCGGCTTCTTTGCCAAGGAACACTCCGGCTTCCATCCCTGTGGCGAGGCTGGGAGGCTTTTCCCAACCTCCCTCGTGCTGTGCCCTGGCCACGCCTCTGCCACCTCCAAGCCCCTGAGGACACCACTGCCCCGATGTGGCATCACAGTGGCATCAGTGGCTCCTGCATTGAGCAGCAGAGACGCAGGTGGCCATGGTCCTATTGCCCTTTTGACCTCTCTGAGCAAACAGGTGACCTTGAGAACGCTCAAGATCATTCATTGCACAACAGAAACAAAATGGATTGAGGGTAGTGGTTGCTTCCTGACTGTTGAAACTCTTATGGAAGGAAGTCCCACCCTCCCTGGGGTCTCAGGCCAAGGAATCCAGTTACCATTTATGCGTTTTTAGCCAAAGAAGGAAGGAAGGAAGGAAGGAAAAGAGGGAGGAAGGGAGGGAGGGGAGATCAGAAGAGAAAAACCTAGCCTTGTAGCTTTGGGCCAGGCCTATTCTACATGGACAGCTTATCTGAGCAACCGGCAAAGCCATCAACAGAGCCCCACGGCTGGTGCCGGCCCAGGCACTGCATCAAACGCCGAAGGTCCAGCAAAGTGGATGTGGCCACTGACCAACAGTCACCATCCGCTGACAGCAGGTGCAAAGGGGGACAGGGACAGGTGGAGCCTCTTTGTCTTTGTCATCACAGCCCAGCGTGTCCACAGGGATGTGAAACCCATTTGTCCTGAAAGGAGGAAGGAGAAAGAGGAGGAGAGGATTTAAAAAAAAAAAGAAAAGAAAAAAAATGACTGGCTCCCTCTGGCTCCATAAATCACTGGCAGGGAGAGAGCTTGTCTGAAGTTGGCGACTCTAACCTGGAACCACGCTGGTGGCGAGCAGGGTGTCGTAAATCACCAGGACTGTGCCACCGCGGTCCTGCCCACTGGCCTAATGCAAAGGTGAGGGTTGTTTGGCTGGCAGCTGAGCCTGTGCTCTGTCCCAGAAAGCTCGGAGGCAGGTGTCTGCCAGCCCCTGGCCAGGGGCCCATTTCGTGTGCCCTCCCTTGGGTGTGATGGGGGAGTGGGCGGGCGGCAGCGGATTGCTGGCCCTGGGAACCGGGCCTGGTGGCCTGGCATAGCTGGAATGTCCTTGGCCGGCTCTTTGTAAGCAGTCAGGGGATAAGTCTCATGACCAGATGACTTGGGCTTGCTGGAGTGTTTTTCCCCAAGTTTCAGAATCATCTGAGTTCAGTTGCGCGTCCTTGTCCTTGTTAGGTCTCAGGTGGCTCTCGGAGTCCTAACTCTTCACTCTGTGCTGGATTTATTCAGCCCAGGTGGGCATGTCCAGGAGACAGATGCCTCAAAGTGGACTTTTAATCGTTGACCTCATCGTCCCATCTCAGGGTGGGGGCTGCTATGCAAAAACGGGACAGCAGTTGTCTCCCTTTGCCACCTCGAGTGGGCCACACATGCCCCTACCTCCCATCTCCCACCACGGTCACACTCACCAGCCTGTACACCTGCCAGTACTCCTGCGATGGCCCTTCTACCTGGCAGACACAAGGCCTTGCTCAAATGACCTCGCTTCTGGGAAGTCTTCCGTGCCATCTGGTCTCACGTCACACTACTGACCCCTACCTCATGCCCCGAGATACCAGAGAACCCAGAAGAGTCCTCCCTCCTCCCCGTCGTTTGCTTAATAAATGACAAAGTCCCTTTCGGATGTCAGTACAGGAGAAACAAGATGGGGGCCGCCCCTGCTCCCCTGGGGTGTGCTTTTTGTGGGTTAGACACGATCAGCTTCAGTGAGTGCCTGAAGGAGATAAGCCGGAAGCTAGGGCACTTGAAGGGTTAAAATGGAGCAGCTGCTGTGGATGGGGTGGAAGAAGACATTTCAGCAGAAACCAGACCGCGAGAAGGATCCAGCCGTGCACAGCACAGAGGCAGAGGGAACAGTACTTGTATGTGCAGGGAGAGGACCAGTGAGCAAGAGGGAGCGAGATGGGAGGGAGGAGGGGCGGATCACACAGGGTCAATAGGTCACATCCATGCACAGGGTGCTCCATTCATTTGATGTCTAGCAGGTGGGCCCTTGTAATCTTCCATCACGGACTTCTCTTCCTTTCAAGCTCAGTGTGAACCAGGGCAGAGCTGTGTTGTGCGTGGGGCTGTAGGTGCAACAGCGGCTCATTCTAGGAGCCGGAGACGGATGGGCGCACAGCTGGTTCCCTGACTGCTTCCCAGATTTTGTACCTGGGGGTCTTCTCCTCCTTCCTTCCCCTTCCAAAGGTGAGGAGGAAGGCCCAGTTGGCTCCTCCCAATGGTGGAAGGGGAGGCAGAGCCAAGTGGCTGGAGGAACTGGCCTGACCTCTATCCTGGGATAACCCTGGCACCTGAGACACACAGTCCACAGCCCTTCCAACTGCTGGGGATGCCACGCGTTCTCGGTGAGTCGGGGCCCTTTTGAAGGTCCTTCCCGTGTTTCGTGTGGGTGCCTGAAACTTGTGATCCCTTCCTGCTCATTGCTTAGAGACTGTTCCCATATAGGACATCTGCTGAAAACAGGTTGCACAGGCTCAGGACGCAACACGTGATTCGATCTGCGATGACAAGTGTGGATCCTCTGCACACCCTTCTGCTTCAGTTCCACGAGTTTCCATGTCAGACAGAGGGACACCAAGGAGAACAACATAGCCCCTGCCTTCAGGAAGCTTACAGTCTGGTTAGGGGGAGAATGGACTTGGAAGCAAATAAGTGCTAGAAAATACTGCTGTGCTACGGAAAGGTTACGTCATGCTCACTTATAAGAATATTGGACAAGGTTCGAGAGTCGGAGGCTGGGGATGGGTGGAGGCAGGCAGCGAATGAGAGAGCCATGAGGGGTCTGTGTTGGACTCCAGAGCTTGGACTTGACCCTGTCGGCATGGGGAGACCCTGAAGTGTTTTCAGTAGGGCCGGGGTGGTGTCTTAGCTTTTCATTATCGCAACAAAACACTTGAGGTTACACCTTTCCTAAGGATGAACGTTTCTGCTTCTGGCCCTGGAAATTCACAGCCCAAGATCAGGTGGCTCCATTGGTTTGGCCTCTGGTGAGGGTGCCCCTTGCTGACTGATTGCTGGGACGGTGCAGAACATCACGTGGCAAGCGTGTAGGGGGGGGCGTGTGTATGTCTATGTCTATGTGGTCTCCTACAAAAGCACAGATTCAACCATGGGGGCTCCACCCCAGTTACCCAATGCCACCCAACCACATCCCAAAGGCTCTTTCAAAACCATAATTGGATTAAGTTGTTCCCCCAGACCAACACTCATTCATGGGCCTTTGGGGGACATTCAGTATCCAAACTAACATCCAAAAGCATAGCAGGTGCAAGCATCGAACGTACCCCAGGGGAAGATTGCCGAGCCGGCAGAGTGGAGACTGGAAGAGAGGACTGCGCCCCAGGAGGCTGGAAAATCAGTCTGGGCACAAGTGAGAACCGGCGTGGATTGGTAGCCAAGGACGGAAAGCCATAGGAGGTGGGTGCTACACAGTTCATGGAGGAGGAGTGAGGCTCAAAGCCAAGCTCTCCGGCTTCCTCTGGGGATGGAGGCTGGAGCCTTTCATGGAGGCAGAATACTGGGGAAGGAGTAGAGTTGGCATCCAGTTTGGACAACTTGAACTTGACCCAGTCCCAGACTTCAGCCTTGGCAACTGGAGTCTCTGCTTGGAGCCCTATGCACTGAGGTCCATCCCAGCCCCTCCCTGGTTACATCTGTAAGCAAGAAAAGTCTGTAGGATGAAGGGAATGTTCTCACCTGGATCCAAGATTGCCTCTTTCTAGAACTTGTACAGGGAGTAGGGCCTGGGAGTTCCCTGCCCGCACAGTCTCGGATGCGGCCTCCTCCCAGGCCTGCCTCCCGAGGGCAGTCCACCCTGCTTAGGTGCTCACACCTGGTCCCAGGTAGTGTCTGGGTGGGGTGTGGAGATGGAGCTTGGATGTACATCTCGGGTTGCCCACACTCAGATGCATGCAAGGCCTCTGGCAGTGTGGGAGAGAGCCAGGGTGAAAGAGAAGGGGGGCTCCATTTGTCTCCCACCAGTGACAGAGACAGAGCTGGAGGCAAACTGTTCCCGGCAGTCTTAGGATTCTGAAGTCTTCTCTCTCTTACACAAGTTGCAGCTTCAGCAACCCACCCTGGGCCACCTAGGTTGGCCTCCTTTGGCCTCCAGGCCCATCTTAGGGACTGACTATAAATGCTGCGTGAGTACAATCCAGGTATGTGCCGCGTAAATGCCACGGACAGGGGACAGGGGTGCAGCTGGACGGGCTGCATCTCCCAAGGCAGTGGTGGGAGTGGGGGTGACTTGGGGACTAAGCCAAGGGGAAAGGGGAGCTCCTGGGGAGAGATGTGGCGCTGCCGGGCTGCAGTTCAGAGGAGCAGGTGCTGAGCAGACGGGGGGGGGGGGGGGTGTTCAGGGCACTCATCCGCTGGGATTCCAGAAAAGACGAAAGTAGGCGCCGCTTTGCTTTCAAGCCAGACTCCCCAGCAGAGTCTCCTTTTTGTGTCTCCAAAAGCCCAGTCGGTCTCCACTGCCCTTGGCCTGTGCTCTGGTCACACCGCAGCACCTTCCCCTCCGGAGCAGCCACTGTCTGGCCGTCTTCTGTGTCTGGCCACCTCATCCACCCCTCACCCTCTCAAAAACCTCGTGTGAAAACATCTCCTTTCTCCCTTCCCCTCTCCTCCCACAAAAGTCAAGGTTGCTCTCTCCCTTTCCCCCTCCTCCCGCGACTTCTCTCCTTCCCTGCTCTCTGAACACTTATTACTTTATTGGACACGGAGGTATGGAATGCTTACAAAACCTACACTGCCTAGGAGACGCCTAAGGCCCATCTCTGACCTGTCCGGAGCATCGCAGCTCCAGCTGTTGACCTGTGCGTGGCCCAGCAGCCTGAGGATGTGGGGACTGGGAGCTTCGTGCACATGGTGAACCTTGGACTTCTGGGATTAATCAGAGATCCCCAAGCCCAAGCCTCTGGCGGGGCAGGCGAGGACACCCTGCTTGCCTGAATGGGGACAGGTATGAATCCCAGGCCCTCGGGCGCTGCCTGACATGGGTGTCCCTGAAGTGTTTCATAAGCGCTGGCCGCTCTCTCCATTGTTGTACGGCAAGTTGGCAGCCCATCGTCTTCCTCGCTCCAAGCCCTGCCCCTGGGGAAGGGGGGAATGACTGCCCCTGCCCACAGGGCGAGGGATCTGAAAGGAAAGGGCGCACGGGGCGCACGCACGCATCGGCAGCACCGCCAAGCGCCCTTGGCGCTTCCTTTTGGTGAGCTCATGTTGGGCTCCCTTCAGGTGGGAGAGGCTTGGGATCACTCAGTCAACAGCTCTATCTATAGCAGAGCCCCCAGCCTCCCCACTTGCACAGCGCCCCGCCGGCCGGCCCCGCGGCTCAGCTGCGAGAATCAATCATTGCCTTCCAGAACTCAGCACTCAGCAGCTGCAGGGCCCTCAGCTATTTTTATCGGCCCAGGAAGCTGGTGGCCAAGGACGTGCCGGGCTACCTTTGCGGGAGGTGCTGCTGTAGAAATGAGCTGCGGGTTGTCCGGGGCAGCTGAGCCTCGGCTTCAAGGTTAAATCCAAAGTGCCTGCCCTGGACCCGGAGACTGCTCCATCTTCCTTTTGACAGCAAAGCTTACGCTGGGGAAGCAAATGTCCCAAGGAGCGACAAGGCCAGGGCCCCCATGGGAGGGCTTAGGAAACAGAGGGGACACGCGCACGCGCGCGCGTGTGTGTGTGCGTGTGTGTGTGTGTGCGCGTGCCTGAGTTTCTCCTACCCACACAGGGGTATCAGGACTCCTAACCTCTGGGGGCGGGGTCTGCGGTACCTGCACAGCCCTGATCCAGGGACTCACATCTGCTGCATTCCCACCACCAAGCACCCGGAGCCTTCTACGTGGAGGCAGGGGCTCTGGCATCCCCCCTGGAGTTGCAGGATCTAGAGGAGAGGATCCCCACCCCCCATGCTTTGCTCCGTTCCCAGGGGAGCAGGACCCCATTATTCGTGAAGTCCACTGGCCACCCTCAGCAAGCCCCTTCAGCACAAGCCTCTGAGGTAAGGCAGTATTTTTAGTGTGTGTATAAATAGTCCGGGCGGCTGGCTGTGCACACGTGTGCTCAGCTCACCCAGGGGACGCGTCACCGGCTCTTCCGAAGTAAGGACAGAGCACCGCTGACCCCCTCCCCCCCCCCCGGGCGTCTGTCACCTCGGGACAGGAAGAGGCTCTGCTGGGGCGAGCTCCTGGGGTCTTGAGGGAGCAGAAAGACCAGAAATAGGAAGGGAACCTCAAAAATTCATGGAAAATAGAATTTTAAAAACATAAGCTTTTTGGGGGCAAAAAAGTGTGGAAATCTATGCACAGGAGAGATCTTCTAGAACATTCATGGAAAATGCAGATTTTGAAAACCTGGGCAAGGAGGTCCAAAAAGTTTTGCACCAACATAAATGGATCTTTTAATTGCATTTTTCAGGGAATGTTTTGAAGTGGCCTTGTACCCGACAGGAAGGCTGGGGTGACGGAGAAGTGCCTGTGCTGGCTACCTTCTAATCTGAGAAAGAAACGTGTTTGGGTGGGGTGGGCTGCTCGTCCACTTCCGATCCCTGCTATGAAGTATCTGGAAGAAGATACTAACGAGGACGGGCAGGTGTATTTGGACCCACAGTTTTGGTGGCACACAGGCCCACATCGGGCAGCCCTGTTGGGTAGGCACCTGATGAGCACAGCAGATGGCAACAGCGGAGCGTGTGTGGAGGAGAGACCACGTGGCAAACCAGCGAGCAGAGAGCGGCTGGGCCGGCTCAGGCTTTCATAACCAACTCTCACCACACCCCTAGGACACTAGGCCCACCTGCCAAACCCTGTAAGGTTCTACCTTCCTCGTGCCAATTAACTCACGACTTCGGGGTTTAATTCATGCTCAAAGCATAGCAGTCAGAAGACCCCATGGCCTCCTTTGCTGGAGAGGAAGCAACTTTGTCCACCGCCACCCACGTGTCACGGATTAGCTGGGGTGGCTGCTGAGGGCAGCCTCTCCCAGTGTCCTTCCTGCTGGCACAGGGGGGATGAGAGGTGCATCTCCAGGGACTGGACGCATGGGAATGGTCTGCACCCCAGCCTGGTGGCAGCAGCTCCAGAGGCCCCGGGAGGTTTGTCCACTGCCCCAGGGCCCTGGCATCCAGCAAGGCCAAGCTCTCCCACCGGACCTGTGCCTTCTACGGCTGTGACTCTGACCAGATAGATATGTCACCATCCTGAAATAGTTTCTTCCACAGCCAATGTCAAATTAGCAAGTCACTCAAAGAGTAGAGTCACCTGCTACCCTCATTTATAGCTGGGGAGTGCGTGAGTTGACCTAAGCATTATGGAGGACAATTTGGCAATTAGTATTGAACCTTGAAAAATATTCACAGCCCTTGAGCTAATAATTTCTGCTGTTTAAATTTCCCTGGAGCAAAGAATGTCCAACAATAGTGGTTTGGTGAAATGAATAATAGTGCATCTATATGATGAAATCCTGTGCTGTTAAATATTTAATGATAGGGGAAAGTGCTAAAAATGTAGTGGTCAAGTTCAAAAGGCAGAGTAAATACTGTATATACAGTATGATCTCCAGATTTTTATTATTGTAACAGTTGGTCCAAGAAGAAAGGTCTTTGTTTAAACAAATTCCTTCATAGGCCACTTGCTTGTGTGAGAAGGGAGATCTTGAGGTTAAGGGTGTTGACAGGTGTGCAGAGCAGCAGAAGGAACGTTTTGGGGGACGATGGTCGGGGGAGGGGAGGGGAACATGGAGCTCAGAGGTCAGCAGGGAGCCTGCAGGTGTTTGAGTCTGAGATCTCCGGAGTGAAGAAGCCGTGCATGTTCCACGTGGTAGGCTGCTGCAGAGTCGAAGTCGCCTGGTGCTCCATTTGAAAGTTGCCGAATCAGCTCCCTCCCCTGCCAGAATTGTCAGGAAAGGGACCGGTGCTGTGGTGTAGCAGGTTAAGCTGCCTCCTGCAGCGCCAGCATCTCATATGGGCGCCGGTTCGTGTCCTGGCTGCTCCACTTCTGATCCAGCTCCCTGCTAATGCACCTGGGAAAAGCAGCGGAGATTGGCCCAAGTGCTTGGGCCTCTTACACAGATGTGGGAGACCCGGATGTAGCTACTGGCTCCTGGTTTTGGCCTTGCCTAGCCCTGGCCATTACTACCATTTGGGGAGTGAACTAGCAAATGAAGATTCTGTCTCTCCCTCTCTCCCCAACCCCGTGTGTGTGTGTGTGTGTTCTCCTGCTCTTTCTGTAACTCTGCCTTTCAAATAAATAACTAAAATTTTTAAAAAATTGTCAGGAAAATCCACTACATCAATAAATGCATTTTTGCATGAATGGGAATGTCAGGGAGATTTACTGTGCATCCAAGTCCATGACTTGCAGAGTAGCACACAACATGCACTGTAGAAATAGATGCTGGGAGGCAGGGTGATCCTCTGAGTGAAGACCTGTTGAGATTTGCAGAAACCCTGACAGGGGCACTTTGGACTCTCCAGGGCAGGGGAGTCCACTGGAAAGTCCAGCATGAGCTCTGGACCAAATCACATTCAACTGGAAGTTGAAGCTCTCTCGAAATGAAGGAGGCTCGGGAATCCTCGCCGATTTCTGACTCGGGTAAATGCGCATGTATGTGCCTATATGAGGGCACAGCAGAAAGTTCCAGTGTGGGAGCGGGCAGCTGGCGTAGCAGTTAGGATGTAGGTTAAGACACCCACGTCCGAAATCAGAGTGCCCGAGTCTGACATCCAGCTCCGCTCCCAATCCCATCTGCCTGCCAGTGCAGACCCTGGGAGGCAGCAGCAGCAGCTCAAGTGATGGGGCTCCTGTCACTCACATGGGAGACCTGCACTGAGCTCCTGGTTCCTGGCTGCAGTCCCAGCCAGAGGCCATCACCAGTGTCTGGGGAGTGGACCAGTGGACAAGCGCCCTGTGTCTGTCTGTCCATCTTTCTCTTTGCCTTTCAAATCAAATTAGGGGCTGATGCTGTGGTGTAGTAAGTTAATCCTCTACCTGCAGTGCCAGCATCCCATATGGGTGCCAGTTCTAGTCCCAGCTGCTCCACTTCCGATCCAGCTCTCTGCTGTGGCCTAGGAAAGCAGTAGAGGATGGCCCAAGGCCCTGCACCCACATGGGAGACCCAGAGGAAGCTCCTGGCTGCTGGCTCCTGGCTTCAGATCAGTGCAGCTCCGGCCGTTGCAGTCATCTAGGGAGTGAACCAGCGGAGGGAAGACCTCTCTCTCTCTCTCTCTCTCTCTCTCTGCCTCTGCCTCTCTGTAATACACTCTCTGCCTTTCAAATAAATAAATAACTTTTAAAATTTGGGGAAAATGGAATTAAAAGATAAGTTTATTTTGGTGTAAAAAAAGAAACCCATGCGTACTTTTTTCATGAGACATTTTTCTTGAACTTGTTGATGATCTCTCATCTATATGATTTCAAAATTTTTTGCACACAGGACTGGAAGAACAGAGCTGAGACTTAGCAGTGGCTGCTCTGGGTAGCAGGATTTTGAAAGTATTTCGTTTCCTTTTCATACAGCTTAGCATTTCCAACTCTTGTACGGTAAACATAGACTTTATAATTTTGTAAAAACCAACAAGCGTAAACACAAGCATCACCATTCCATGTGGTGTGTGACGTCTGTGTCTCTCCATTGGGTGTGGTTGTGGAGTCTATGTCTCCGTGGGTGTGGTGGGTCTGGCTTGATGAGAAGTCAGCTGGGCCCAGCCCCCACAATGGGCGTGACTCTTCATGTACCAAAGGCCACGCCTCCTCACCCCATACCTATGGTGTGGTTTTTTTAATTAATTAATTAATCAAAAAGGCAGAGTTACAGAGAAAGAACAGAGAGAGAGAGAGAGAGAGAGAGAGAGATCTTCCATCTTCCGGTTCACTCTCCAAATACCTGCAACAGTTGGGGTTGGGCCAGGCCGACGGAAGCCAGGAGCCAGGAGCTCCTTCCGGGTCTCCCACGTGGGTACAGGGACACAAGCACGTGGGCCACCTTCCACTGCTTTCCCAGGCCATTAGCAGGAGGATCAGAAGTGAAGCAGCCGGCGCCCATATGGGATGCCAGTACTGCAGGAGGCGGCCTTACCCACTACGCCACAGCACCAGCCCCTGTGGTCTGGTCTTTAGCCTGGAGCATTTCCATGTCAGGCCCATGGGGGGAGCCCATTTCCCGGACAGCTGAGGCACAGCCACAGTTGTTGGAAGGACATAAGCAGCCACCACCTCCTGGTTCTGCTGCTACATTTTACGCATCTCCTAAAAGCTTGCCAGTAAAATTCCATTCCGCTCTGATTTTTGTCTTTGAATCTCTTTCTCTCCTTCCAATACAGCAGAAGCCTCCAGTGCTGGATTTGCTTTCTTTCCATTTTTCTTTTTATTGAAGCGGAAGTCCACACCCAATAAAAACAGAAGAAAAGATAATCAACTCATAGGCCTCTTGCCCTTTTTGAGTGGAATGCAAATATTTCTGTCTTCAATAATGATTTATACAAGGGTACTTCAGAGGTTCACGGAAAAGGGAACTAAAGGATGCTTATTTTTGGTGCGTTTTAAAAATCCATGCAGTTTTCTCACTCTATGCAGCACCAGCATCCCATATGAGCGCAAGTTCCAGTCCCGGCTGCTCTACTTCTGATCTAGCTCTCCACTGATGCACCTGGGAAAGCAGTAGAGGATGGCCCAAATGCTTGGGCCCCTGCACTCACATGGGATTCCTGGAAGATGCTCATGGTTCCTAGCCCGGCCCAGCCCTGGCTGTTGCAGCCATTTGGGGAGTGAACCAGTGGATTGAAGATCTCTCTCTGTCTCTGTAACTCTACCATTCAAATAAATTCTTTTTTTTTTTTTTTTTTGAGGCACTGGCTTTTTTTATTTAGTATCCAAACAGCTACAGTGTCGGTTTCCCTTTCTCCCACCAGGCCCCAAAGAGCACACCCCAAAAGAGAGTAGTACATTTTACACCAATACACTGCAGGACGTACACCTAATGGACCTCACCAGAAGTGAGGATTGGGTGGGAAAAGGAACTTGGAAAGACCAGCACATCGCCAGCCCAGACTACAGAGCATTCACAGCCAGAAGGGCTGGCCTGGCCAGGGCTCCCCGAGCCCAGAGAAGCAAAGTTTCAAAATAATGTTAAAAGTTTGAAAGTCGTGTGCATCAGCTATTCGAGATTTCTCCAGCACCGACTGATGCAAAGCACAACGCCATGGCACTTTTAGAAACAGCAGCGCCAGACCCAGCTAAGGGCGGCGAGATGACTTTTCTGTGGCGAAGTCAGTGGCAAAAAACATAATTTTCTTTCTTTCATGCAGGAAAGCAATGACGTGGTCACCTCAAACTAAGGGGGCACATGAACCATTTTGCAAGGCGTTGGGAAAGGGCAGAGGTGGGGCAAAATAACTGGTCTCAGAGGTCCTACCACCTTAATGTGGTCACCTCTCTGATGAAAAATAAAAAAATAAATAAATAAGACAATTGTCCAAAGATGCCTTAAAGCTGTAAACATAAACAGCTTGGGGTTTTTGTTTGCTTCTGGCTAATTCCTCCTAGAATCACCTTTCCTGTTTGGCTGATACTTTGTGCACAGCCATGAGGCTCTCCACGGAAGAGTCTTCCCCTGGGCTCCGTCTGGCCCCAGTAAGGCAGGCACACCATTCTCTCCCTCTGCTGTGGACAGGGCACTATGTGTTCAGCTGACAAGTTACCTTCAAAGAGTAAGAAAGGGGGCTGGATGGCTGCTTTGGAGTGCGGGACGACTAGGAATGTTCTACAGAATGGTTGCTACAACGAGAAAGGTGATTACAACGTGGGTACCCCACAACCTGCTTTGACAGACATTTTGCATTGTGCTCAGATTCCCCTAAATGTTGTTCCCTCAGCGCTCTCGGCCTCTCATCCCAGGGGAATCTCTGGGAGAAGCAGAGACACTTAGGTGGAAAAGACACGGGGGAGGGGCTTCAGGATGGAAGAGGTGGTGGCAAAGGAGAAGGCAGCTGTCCAGTTGGAGATCATCCCTGGGACTGGCCTGGGGCAAGGGCAGGGCCCAAGGGAGGGGAGCGGGAGGGCAGCACTGGGGTGCTCCTAGTCTCGTCCAGCTCAGAGTCCAGCATCCTTTGTGTGCACGGGTGCATTTCAGTTTATCTTCCACGTCGGTTATCTTTTCCAGCTCGGTCACAGATCTCTCCACTAACTCATGCCTGGAATTTGTCAGGAAAACTCAGGCTCTTCCTCGTATCTGTCTTCTTTTTGGGGAGCACTGTCTTTCAGCAGCACTCCGACTCTGCAGGCTCTGGTCCATCTGATCTGCTCACCCATCTCCCGGCAAACTGGACTCCGCCAGCTCAGTTCGTTCCTCTGTGCGCTCCAGCTCCAAGTCTCCCTCAGTAGTCACCTCTTCAGCTTCTGTCTGCTTCTTCTGCGATGTGTTTAGCTTCTTGGAGTTGGAGCTCCTGCAGTTCCATCTTTTCTTTATCTTCTTAAGCCTGGTTTCCAACAACCTTCCTTCCCCTCTCACTCTCATCAGCAACTTTGTCCGCTTCTTCAACTATTGCAGGGCAGTGGCCAGGCCCTCGTGAGCACCGTCCAGGACCTCTTCCACCAACTGGATGCTACTGCTCAAGGAGGCCACCTCGGCCTTAGCCTGCTCTCGGGCCCGCCTTTCTCCTTCTGGCTCCTGCTAAAGGCACACGGCACTCCCCTCCGCGTCATCCACCTGCTGCTGCAGAACCTGGATTTTGCAATTTACCGCCTCGATGGTGGTGATCCTGGCCTTCGTGTCCACTCAGCTGCTTCTCACGCTCCAGCTCCTGCCTCCTCCATTCAGTGTTGCAGCCGCCAAAAATAAATCTTAAAAAAAAAAAAGGGGGAGGGGGGCTTGTGTATGGTGGCCAGGCTCAGACTGCTCCGCTTGAATGACACCCTGGCCTTGCAGAGTGACACCTGGGCTGGTTTTATTTGGCCTACAAAAGTGTAAATATTGGGGAGTTTGAAGAGAGAAAACAGTTTTGTTTTGTCAAGTACTGTAAGATTCTGGCGCACCTGTTAGACAATGACACAAAAAGGGACAATGACATGAAACTGCTCAATGCAAAGTCTACTGATGCTGATCTTCGTCCTGGGCACTCTGTCCCCAAAATATCCCAGAGAGGCTCCAGGGCAGCCCCAACCCAGCACAGCACACACATCGTGGGGTCCTCTTTGCTGAATGCAAAGCAGCCCCTGAACTCGCCCCTCCCAAGGGGGCCCAGCCAGGTCACCAACAGAATTCCCCAAGTGGACCCCTCTGGCCTTGGTGTCCTGCAAGGCGCCTAAATGGCTGTTGCTGGGAAGTTGTGCGAGGTGGGTGGATTCTCTGCCCTGTGTATGTCCTCCTGTGAGTGGGTGCTGCCGTGTGCTCTGGACACCTGGCTGAACCTGCCCTGCGCTCGCTCGCGCTCTCTCTCTCTCTCTCTCTCTCTCTCTCACACACACACACACACACACATACACACACATACACACACTGATAATGACCGGATAGATCCAAGGCCGCCAGAGAGGCGCTGGCCAAGCCCCAAGGAAAATAAAATGAGTCGACCCCAAGGAGGCAAGACGGTCCCGATTCCGGGCACACGAGGTAAAGGCCGAATGGAAATCCAACTGTTGCAGAGAGCGATTGCTCAGATGGAGCAAATGTGCTGTGAAATCAGCCTCTGGAAAATCATCTGGAGTTCATCTCAGTGAGATCCAAAAACAATAACCGCCGCCCCCAGCCTGCTCCGGAGGGAGCCTCCTGGGCTGCCCTCGGCAGAAGCCCGGAAAGCCGTGGCGGGAGCAGGGCCCTGGGTCCCAGCCTCTGCCCTTGTTTATTTACCAACCTGCCTTTCTCTCCCACCTCGGTTCACCCCTCAGCTTTGCTCCCCTGCACCCCAGGGAGCCCAGGGCATCCATCATGCCTCGCACACGGCAGACAGCATAGAACGCAAGTTAGAGGGATCCATGGCTCTCGCGGTCCCGGATGCAGATGGAGACCTGGGCAGAGACCCCGGTGCCCGTCCTAAAGAACTGCTTTCCAGGGGGAGGTGGGCAGGCCCAGCTCTCACTCTGGGATATGGTAACTGGAGGGGAGGGAGCTACTGAGGTTTCCTAGAAAAGATAATGACCCTTGGGGTTGGCTTTCGCACGTCATAGAGCACATTCTAGAATGTCAGAGAAGCAGTGCCAGGCCCCCCTGGTCCCTGGCCACTGGGACCGATTTCACTCCGGCCAAGTGCCCTGAGCTTCACCACCTGCGCCCCAGGGGCTCCAGGGGTTCAGCTCAGAAATGGTGGCAGCCCCACCAGCCAGAAGGCGTCTCGGCCTCTGGCACAGCTCACGTGCTGGACTCCCTTCTTACACACGGTGTTGGACTTGGACTTGGAGTCATTTAGGGATGCCGGGCAGCTTTCAAAGACTGCGAAAGAGAGTGACATGGGGGACCTTTGTGAGGGCTGACAGTTCCTGTCCCTATACCTTCCCTCTGCCCTCGACCCCCGCCCAGAACCTGGAGCCACCCCACTGGGGAGGAAGGGGCAGTGTATGAGCTCAATCGGAAAATTCAGATGGTCGGGCTGAAGCAATGGAGCTGGAGGGGGCCGTGCGAGGGGGCGGGAGGATGTTTCTAAGTGGCTTAGCAGACGAAAGCGACAACGTGTCAAAGTTTCCAAGCTGGTTTCCAACGCATCATATTAATGGATCTTCCAGAAGCCCATCTTAGCGATCTAAAAGAAGTTCAGCTCCCAGCTCTTTCAGTCGTAACACACAAGGGGACGGTGCCCTCATGGGCATCCCCCACCTGGCCAGCACTGGCTGGCACTGGTGCACACGCCCCCAGCATGCCACTGGTGCCCACGTCCCTAGCATGCTAGCTCGCTCTCTCCCCTTCGTCTCCACCCCATGGAAGCCAACTGGAATAAAAGCAAGTGCCATGGGCATGGTTACAGGGGAATCTAGAATCCACTGAAGTTAAAAACAATCAGTGAGTGGCTCTTTCACAGGCTTGGCTGCTCCCCTAAGACAGATGACTGCTGTCCCCGTGTAGTCCTAGGGGAACCGCGATCGAGAAAGAGAGAAAGAGAGAGACCTGTAGCATCCTAAAGACTGGGTTGGACCCCTGGGCAGCAGAGCTGGCTGCCCTGACTTCAGGGCCTGCAGGGAAGGGGACACACCACTGTCCCAGGTCTTTCAGAAGTTGTGACCTGAGGCTGGTGTCACCCCGTAATTTCTGTGAGCATTCCAGCTGTCTGTGCCCCTCCCGCCGTTTGTGGACTGGGAAACTCTGTACGCCTGGCGGGGCCTGGGGTAACTAAAGTGTTAACTAAAGGAGGAGACCCTGAGACCAGCTGCTGGGCCAAGAAGGGGCTGCGGTGGGGTCTTATGAGTTGGGGGGGGGCAGTAAACAAGAGCGATCACAGTGGGAAAATCGCGTCTGTGAGACTTGTTCCCAGGGAATGGGCCGGAAAGGACAGCTCAGCACCTGGAACCTGAATTCTGTCTCCCACATCCGGGCCTCCAGAAAGCTGGAAATCGTACATTCCACGCCGCCAGCCATGTCCCCTTCCTTCTTCACCCTGAGCACCAAGCCCCGTCTCCATGTAGCCCTCACATGGGCAGGTGGCCACAGCCCACATCCATGCACCCATCAAGGGCCACTGTGGCATACAGGCAGGCCCAGGATGCCCTCAAACTGACCGGGTCCGTGGACGCCATGAAACCGAAGCTAGCAAGGAACGCGGCTGTTTCCATTTTGATTTCCTTGTCATTCTTTCCACAGGCGCTCAGCTACGGTGAGCACCATAGATGCTCTGTGCGTCCTCGTGCGGAGACAGACAGGAGACAAACGGCAAACTTCAGTGTTGGTTCCAGGATGGCAAGAGTTGTGCCCGGCCCACAGAGGGGTCTCCGTATATGAGTCTGTTACGGTCAAGGGAGAGGGTGAGTGTGCTGGGCGTCGTGGCCAGGACAAAAGGCGGCTGCTGCTGCGGTGTCGGCCGTGGCCTTGGCCAGCACTGTGACGTAGCTGGTTAAACCACCACCTGCAACACCGGCATCCCATATGGGCATTGGTTTGAGTCCTGGCTGCTCCACTTTCAATCCAGCTCCCTGCTAATGCTCCTGGGAAAGCAGAGGAAGATGGCCCAAGTGCTTGGGCACCTGCAGCCACGTGGGGGACCCAGATGGAGCTTCTGGCTCCTGACTTTGGCTTTGCCCAGCCCTGATGCTGGAGCCATTTAGGGAGTGAACCAGTGGATGGAAGATCTCTCTATGTATCTCTCCTTCTTGCTATAACTCTGCCTTTCAGGTAAATAAAATACATCTTTAAAGAAAAAAAAAAAAAAAGAACAGATCTGATGGGCACAGCAGGAGGCCCTCCCACGAGGAGGGGGTGGATCAGTTCCCCAGGGCTGCCCTCACCAGAGGCCACAGACTCCTATCTGCAGGGGCCAGTGATGAAGGTGCCAACGTCCGGCTGTGGAGTGCCTGCACTTGATACCTGACCATCACTGTGCTCCGGCCCCCAGCTTCCTGCCTGGGAGGAAGCAGTGACAGCTCAAGGACCCAGGTCCCTGCCACCCACACGGGGGACCTGCACTGAGTTCCTGACTCCAGGCTTTGGCCCAGCCCAGCCCTGGCCAGTGTTTAGGGAGTGAACCAGCAGATGGGAGAATCTCCTCTCTCTCTCTCTCTGTCTCTTTCTCTGTCTCTCTCTAAATACATAATAAACCAACAAATATATATATGCATATATATATAGATATATATATAATCCAGACAGACCAAGTGGAACCTCTGTGAGAGGGGTCTGGGCTGTCACCTTTTTATTTTTACATTTATGTTTCCTTTATTTGAACAGCATGGACAGAGAAATACAGACGGACAGCTCCCCTCTGTTGGTTCACTTCCCAAATGCCCACAATAGCCAGGGCTGGACCAAGTTGAAGCCAGCGGCCGAGAACTCCACCCAGGTCTCCCACATGCGTAACAGAGACCCAAATACTTAAACCATTGCCTGCGGCCTCCCAGGGTACACAATAGCGGAGAGCTGGATTGGAAGTGAAGGAGTCAGGACTTGAACCCAGGCCCTCCAATATGGAATGTGGGCATCCAAAGCAGCCCTCCCTCAAATTACACTTGAAACGTTTTTAAAGACCCTGTCTCCCACTAAGGTCACACACTGAGGTACTTGGGCTTAAGGAGACAGTCACTTTAATAAATATTAGCTGAGGGTCCAGCACTGGGGTGCAACAGGTTAAGCCACCACTTGAGACACTGGCACCCGTTTCCAGAGTGCTGGCTCGAGTCCCAGCTGTTCCAGCTCCATTCTAATGTGCCTGGGCAGTTAGCAGAAGGTGGCCCAAGGACCTGGGCCCCTGCAGCCACATGGGAGACCCAGCTGGAATTCCTGGTTCATGGCTTCAACCTGACCCAGCCCCAGCTGTTGTGGCCATATGGGGAATGAATCAGTGGATAGAAACACTCTCTCTCTCTCCCTCTATCTCTCTCTCTCTCCTCTCTGCCTTTCAAATAAATCTTTTTTAAAGATTTTTAAAATAAATATTAGCTGTTATTAATGATAATAATAAAATTGATAAGGAAAAAGTAGAAATGAAAACCAAAACAAAGCCATTAATAATAAAAACCCCACAGTTTGCTTTGTTAGCACAAACTCTCCCGGGAGCTTCGCTGGGGCCCTAGGGAAGGGCGCCAAATACGTGGGCTGGGCCTTCCACGGGAGGCCTCTGCCTCATGTCCCAGTGCCGCTCCCTGCCCCCGCAGCGTCTGCGCCATCTCTCCTGAGCACCTGCACAGCAGGTTGCCAGTCTGCCTCCCAGCACACGCTGAGAACCCCAAAGAATAAACGGGGGCCCTGCTTCCAGGGGCGTGGGCAGGCTAAGGGAGATCGAGAAGGGACCAGGGACCGGCAGCCGCGGGAAACCCTCACCGTCCCCGCATCTTGCAGGACCTGTGGCCTTAGGGGAACCAGAAGATGGCAGACTGGCAGCCAGACAGGGAGGAAGCTGGGGAACCAAGCCCCACCCCCTGCCCTTCTGCCCCGCTGTCCCCTGTCAGCGGCTCCGTCGGCCAATCCAGCTGGAAGCCGGGGTTCGTGGCAGGGAAGTGAGCGATCCACAGGCACACTGCGCCCATGGCAACCTTGCCCTTCTCTGAACCCACGCGGAATTGTTTGCTTGGCCCATATATGAGACCTGTGGCCAAACAGAGCCACATGGCCAGTGATCTCACTTTCCAAGTGTGCAGCTGTCGCCATGGCCAGGGCATAAACCCCAAGGCTGGCAGCATGGCAGATGCCTCCTCTGTGCCCTCTCTGCTCCCTCTTCCTCCCCCCGCCCCATCCAGAGCTGGGTGCAGCGCCAGGCTTGTAGTACGTGCTTAGTAAACCAGAGCTGAACACCGGCGGGGCCTTTGGAGATGAAGTGTGGGTGGGATCCGTGCAAACACATATTGAAAAATCACCCGCTCTGGAAGAGTGATTGTCAAGCCCATTTCCTGCTGCAGTCGGAGCCAGGAGACGCTCGGGGCTTGGCAAGCTGACAGCTGAGGCACGGCCAGGGAATTTAGCAAGAGACAGAGAAAATGAGCCGTGTGGGTCTGGCCCAGCCCCATCAAAAGCAGACTGGGGGCAGAGCCTCTCTTCCCAGACTCGGAGCCCAAGGTGGGCCAGGGGCTGGCTCGGCTTGCTCAGGTCCTCCGCGAGCCAGAGCACGTGGGAGGCAGAGAGGAGGAGGAGCAGGCGGCAGGCAGCACTGTTTTGGAAGCTGATGGTTCGGCCTGAGGCTGAGGGAGAGCATAGATGTGTCGGCCCTGCACCTGCCATTTCTGCACCCCTGCTCTGTCAAAACTGTCTGCCCTTGACCTAAGCTGGTTTGGGGCAGGGAGCAGCCACAAACAGGCCGGCAGTGGGCACCTCCCTCAGTGACAGCCAGCTCTCAGGCGGGCCACTGATTTGAGGAGGTGGGCCACAGTGCCCATCACCCCCACATCTTCCCACCCCAGAGGCCCTGCAGGGTCACTCCATCTCCCTGACCAACCTGGCACTGAGTGTGGCACTGTGTTCCAGTCAGAGAAATGTAGACAGCAGTCTTCTGGAAGCTTCTAGAACAATCAGGAACGACAGAGACAACAGCTCCTCTTCCTCTGAACGTGGTGTCTCCACGGGATGCCTACGACGGCCGCTGGCATTTTGCCACCATCGGGAAGATGAAGCCAACCCCAGAGCTCAAAGACCCAAGCAATGGAGAGGACTTCAGCTTCTGATGGGATTCGGCGCCCCTGAACCAGCCCTCGCACCACGCTCTCCCACTATCTAGCTCTGGGGGATCCCAGATGCTCCGGTTCTTTAGGTCAGTGGTGGAAGGGTTCTTGTTACTCTTTCTGACCTGACCTGAGAGAGACAATTCGTGGACCCAGGGAGAGCAGCCCCCTCCAGCACCTGCTCTGGATGGGTGATCGGAAAATGACTTTCACTGTCATGGCATGAACATTCCACACTTAGGCATTCAACATCGAGTGACTGAAAAATATAAGCAGAATATCAAATAATGTAACCTTCTAAAATCTGTTTAAATAAAACATGAATTATTTTTAAGGGACGAGATGAAGGGAGTAGTGGTACAGATGGGGTCAGGACAAGCTGTCCCCACTGTACACGGGTTGGTATTTGAGGAGAGAGGAACGGGAAGGCCCCTCTCGCATCTTCTCCAGTGAAGCAAGTCAGAGACCCTCGCAGAGAGGTGCCCTCCCCATACCGGGAGGAAAGGAACTCCTTATCTACAAAGGCGATAGGACACAGAGAAGACTCTAAACAAGTGGGACCTGCTGAGTCCAGCCCGCCTCCATCGCTGGTGGTGAGGCCACGCCTCCTTCATCCCCCATCCTCCGCAGGTGTCAAACCTAAGCATGAAAACCCGCCCCTTGCACGTGGAGGCCGGCATTTCTGAGAGTTCCCGTTTTCTAAAACCTGGATTAGATAAGCGTATGTGTGGAAGAGGAAACCTGGACCCAGAGAGACACACACAGGGAGGACCGGTGTAGACGCAGGGCCGGAGCCTGGCACTGGTCCTTGCCTCTCCCTGGCTGGCAGAAGGAACCAGCCCGGCCCGCTTCTGCATCCAGAATCGCCAGTTACGCCTCTGCGGCTCAAGCCACCGGCCTGTGGTCCCCGGTTATGGCAGCCTCGGCAGACGAATAGCATAGGGGCCTCAGTGGAGTTTTTTGTTCTTAGCCATCAAAACAGCCCGATGGGTACTGGGAGCAAATAACAGTGGGTTTGGGCAGGGAGGATCCTCGCTGAGACAGCCTGGGCACGGAACTGGCCCCTCTGGGTCTGGCCGGCCCCCAGCATCCTCCGAAGCCCAGCCCCACCTCAGTCCCCTGCAGGAGCCCCCAGCCCTCCCTCCAGGCCGGGGAGTGAGCTGGTAAGGAGAATGCCCGGCTCTGCCAAGTTATGGGCTCTCCCCCCCAACCCCCCACCCGTGTTCTGGCCCTGGATCAGTTACAACAACCCTGCAGTGCGAGGCTTTACCGCCAGGAAGAAAAACCCCAGGAAGCCAGCCCTCCGGCTCCTTGGGACCCGAGGGGTGGAGTGAGATTCCCCGGCCATGACTCACCCCAGGTTTCATGGGGAAGGGAAGCGGAGAGTCATCATGACCACACTGAAAAGCAGTTCGGCCACTTTCACGGCCGCATTACACAGAATCAAAAGCCGCACAGTGGGAGGTTTTAGATGTGAACACGCTGGCCACAGCACCCAGGGGGAGCTCTGACCCTCTGACCCTCGTGCTGCCGGGCGCTCCTCTGACCCCCTGATGTCCCCAGGGACGCCTGCCCCTCAGGGCGGGGACGCCGCTGGAGCTGGCCAGGCCTCGGTGACTGTGGCCGTGGGGAGTGTGGAACAGTTTTTCCGCTCCCCGTGTTTCAGAGCAAACACTTCCAGCAGCACAAACACTTGGACAGACAGCGCCGAGGAAATCCTGGAGAAGTGAGGGAAGGGGGGCCAGCAGGCAGACAAATAGGCCCTTCAGGGACGACAGGAGATTGGCAGGTGCTAAGTGGGGGGTTTGAGGCTTGGCCCAGGGCTGGTGCCACACACCAGGAGAGGCCATGGGCCTCTGCTCTCGCTGCTGCCATGGGCCGGGGCTGAGCAGGCGGCTTCTCCCGAGCCTGCCGGTTGGCATTTATGGAGCGCCGAGTGTTTACAAAGCACAGCATTAGCAGGAGAGGAAAGCTTCAAACACAGGAGCGGGAGCCGATGATGCTTTGATGTCCCCGACTTTGAACTTGGTCTGCATGAGCAGCAGCAATTGGCTCCCCTGCCCCCTTCATCAGTACAGTAAACAAGAGGGGGAGATGGTTACAGAAAAAGCAGTCGTTCACCCTGCCCTGAGCTCATCCAAACCCTGAGTGCTCTGTGATAGCCGGGCTCCCCAAAGCGACCGACCCTCCTTGGCCCTGGGCCTCGCCAGGGGGACGCACGCAGCAGCCAGGCTAGAGCGCAGGCTGTGAGGGGCGCCTGTGAGCCGTTCCTCCCAGCGCAGGTCTGTGGGAGGGGCCTGAGCTCCCAGGAGCCAAGGAAAAGCCTTTGCTCACCCACTTCCCCCAGCCACCCTCGAATGACACCTGTCGCGCCCCTCCATGAAGCCGAAAGGAGAAAACACTTTGAGAAATGAATGCAATGGGGGCCAGCATTATGGCGCAGCGGGTAAAGCCACCGGCTACAACGCCGGCATCCTGTATGGGCGCCGGTTCAAGTCCCGACTGCTCCACTTCTGATCCAGCTCCCTGTTGATGAGCCTGGGAAAGCAGCAGAAGATGGCCCAAGTGCTTGGGCCCCTGCCTCCCACATGGGAGACCTGGCTCCTGGCTTTAGCCCTGTTGCAACCATTTGGGGAATAAACCAGTGGATGGAAGATTCTGTCTCTCTCTCTCCCCCTGTCACTCTGCCTTCCAAATAAATTTTTTGAAAAAAAATTTTAAAAAAGAAAGAGAGAAATGAGTGCAAAGAAGGCGATCATTTGGCTCAGGAGAGCAGGACATCAGAATTGCCAAAGGAGGTAGCTTTCCCATCGCGAGCCATTCCTGCCAGTCACAGCCAGAGCACCTCCCGGAGGGCCTGCTGTGCATCTGGTACACCATGGCTCTTCTTCCCAGCTTCACAATAATTCTGCAAGACAGGCAGTTCTCCCTGTGCTACAAACGTGAAAGCAGAGACCCCAGGAGAGAGAGTCAGTGGCTGGCAGGGTGGCAGGCCAGAGAGCCTGATGACAGAGTGTCCTCCCCAGCTTGTCTGAGATGGCTCCGTGTTCCCATGATCAGTGATCACGCTCGCTCCATTTCGAGCACGATGAATCGAAGTGCATCTAGAGGGAGTCGAGCCGCTATAAATAAAGACTCGTGTACGCTTGTCTTGAGCGGGATCCAGTAAACCTAAGGAGCCGCGGTTCTTCTACCTGGAATGCATTTCTCATTCGAGACCCAGGTCAGCGGCAGCCAGTCCTCGCGACTCTCACAGTGCAGAAGAGTGAGGTTGTCAGTGCTGTCTCCTTGAATCCCGCTGTGCCCTGGCAGTTTATTCTAGGAATCACAGCGGAGCCCGACCGAAATAGAAATGCAGGTTTTGCACATTTCATTCCCTAATGTTGGCACGGTGACCCCGTCAGAGTGGGCTGCGTGGCTGCTTGGTTCCTCGCTTCCTGGACACTTGATGTGTACCAGGTTGGCTCGATAGGCCAGGGACCCACGACCCTTCACCTCCACGGTTGCAATCTATGCGTCTACACCTCGGTGAGGGCTTAGGGCTGATACGGTCTGCAAGGCTTGGGCTGTGCTCTAACAAGCGTGATTTTTTTTCCTTCATGTTTTCCTGAGATCTCCCTGAATGGTCACAAAGGCCAGGGCTGGGCCACCTGGGTCTCCCACATGAGTGGCAGGGACAAAGGACTTGGGTCAGCTCCTGCTGCTTTCCCAGCTGCATTGTCAGGGAGCTGAATCAGAAATGGAGCAGCCAGGGCTGGAACTGATGCTCCTATGGGATGCCAGTCCCATCAATTTGTTTTCTTTAATGTTCTCACTGAACAAAATGAAAATGTTAGCACTTTAGAAGGCTTGAGTCATAGTCAAGTATAGGTTTTTTTGTTTGTTTGTTTTAAATTTATTTATTTACCTGAAAGTCAGAGTTACACAGATAGAGAGGAGAGGCAGAGAGAGAGAGAGAAAGAGGTCCTCCATCCGATGGTTCACTCCCCAATTGGCCGCAATGGCCGGAGCTGTGCCAATCCGAAGCCAGGAACCAGGAGCCTCCTCCGGGTCTCCCATGTGGGTGCAGGGGCCCAAGTACTTGTACCATCCTCCACTGCTTTCCCAGGCCATAGCAGAGAGCTGGACTGGAAGTGGAGCAGCCAGGTCTTGAACCAGCCCCCATATGGGATGCTGGCGCCTCAGGCCAGGGCGTTAACCTGCTGTGCCACAGCACCGGCCCCAAGTATAGGTTTTGACTTACCATTTTTACGAAAATTTTGGAAAATGTTATTAGTCTAGAAACCTCTGCAATGACACATTCTCAGAAAAGTTGCATTTGTGGTACAGCTTGTCTTGCACTGCAAGGCAAACCCAGAACAGCCCAGGGAGAAGGAACTTTCTGGTTCCTTTTTTGGACTGTAGGGTGGGAGCCCACTTTTGTCTTAGAGACATCAGCCCAGTTCTGACGACAGTCACGGGCTGCAGGCTGACACAGCCACCAGGGACACAGAGCCACTGGAAAAGGCCTCCGAACCAGGAGGGGACTTGGGCAAACACACACCGTGTTTACTTTCCCATCTCCTGCCACCGCTCCGCCCAGCAACCTCTCCACCAGACAATAGGAAGAAAAACAAAACAAAACAAATGAACATGAAAGCAGGGAGGAGAGAGAAGAGGAACTGGGCAGACCGGGTCTGGGAGGAAAGTTTTCTTACGGATGATTTACTGCCCCTCAAAAGAGACGGGTTATTGTCAGGGCATCTCTTATCGGCACCCTGTATCTCCCCAAAGACCTGAACAAGAGGAAATTGTCTCCCAATGAAGCAAGCACAGGTCGAGTTAGTACTGCTGTTTCTATTTCTCCCACCTTCGCAGTCTTTCCAGGTTCAAATCAAACTTCTCCCCGATGCCCACCCCGGCACCCCCGGGGCAGCCCAAGTGTTCCTTTCTCTGTGGTCCTGGGGTACTTCGTTCATACGGCTCTATAGAGGTTTGTAAATACGCCATTTTCTTCTTCTGGGTAGGAAAACATCACCGTTAAAAAGCACTTCGAGGGCCGGTGTTGTGGTGCAGTGGGTTAAAGCCCCAGCCTGCAGCACCAGCATTCCCTATGGGCGCTGGTTCAAGTCCTGGCTGCTCCACTTCCGATCTGGCTCCCTGCTAATGTGCCTGGGAAAGCAGCGGAGGATGGTCCAAGTCTTTGGGTCCTTGCACTCACGTGGGAGAGCTCCAGCCATTTCGGCCATTTCGGGGTCGGAGGGTGAGCCAGCTGATAGAAGACCTTTCTCTGTCATTTGGGGAGTGAACCAATGAGTGGAATACCTCTCTCTGTAACTCTTTCAAATAAATGAAATAAATCTTAAAAAAAAAAAAAAAAAAAGCACTTTGAGGGGGCCGGAGTTCAGCCACTAGCTGTGACACTGGCATCCCATAGGAGTGTTGATTTGAGTCCCAGCTGCTCCACTTCCCCAGGTTCCTGGTGTGGGCCTGGCTCTGGCCTGGTCCAGCCCCCCTTGGGGGGTGGGGGTGCAGCCAGCTCACACGTTACGGGTCTTACCCATTCCTGCTCTCAAGAACCAATGCCTCAGCGACCACCGTCAGCCAGAATGAGGCGCTGTTGATCTTTCTAGCTCTGGTCTATGCCTCCGTGCTGGTCACTCTCGGTGCCTGATGGAAGCACTTTGAGTTTACAAGAAAGACAACAGTTTGATTTGGGTACTTTGGGGGTTGTCAAGTTCAGGAAACTGAGGCTGGTCCAGATGATGCCTGGGCACTTCCTCTAGCTCTTTGAAATTATTTTTTGTTGTGATGTAAAGCCACCATATAACAGGTTAAGCCTCGCCTGCAGTGCCGGCATCCCACATGGGCGCTGGTTCGAGTCTCACCTGCTCCACTTCCGATCCAGCTCTCTGCTAATGGCCTGGGAAGAGCAGCCAAGTGCTTGGGCCCCTGCACCCACGTGGGAGACCTGGATGAAGCCCCTGGCTCCTGGCCCAGTCCTTGCTGTTGTGGTCGTCTGGGGAGGGAACCAGAGGACGGAAGATCCTGTCACTGTCTCTCCCTCTCTGTAACTTTGACTGCCAAGATAAATAAACATTTTGTTAAAATTATTTTTTGAGGGACCAGCACTGTGGAGTAGTGGGTAAGGCTGCTGCCTGCAGCGTTGGTGTCCCATGTGAGCGCCGGTTCGAGTCCCGGCTGCTCCTCTTCAATCCAGCTCTCTGCTGTGGCCTGGGAAAGCAGTGGAAGATGGCCCAAGTGCTTGAGCCCCTGCACCTGCGTGGGAGACTCAGAAGAAGCTCCTGGCTCCTGGCTTTGGATCGGTCCAGCTTCGGCTGTTGTGGCCATTTGGGGAATGAACCAGCAGATGGAAGACCTCTCTCTCTTTCTGCCTCTCCTTCTTTCTGTGTGTAACTCTGACTTTTAAATAACTAAATACACCTTTAAAAAATTATTTTTTGAGAGGCAGGGAATCAGAGAGCTCCCATTCACTGGTTCACTCCCCAGTGCCCACCGTGGCCTGGGTTGGGCCAGGATACAGCCAGAGCCATGAATACAATCCAGATCTCCCATGTGGGTGGCAGGTACCCAGCTACTTGAGTTGTTACTGCTGCCTCCTAAGGTCCACCTTAGCCGAAAACTGGAGGCAGGAGCCAGAGCCACATCCTCTGAGGAGAGATACTCTCCCATACTCCACTCCAGCTCTCTAACTGTGGGAACCTGACTCTGACTTGCAACTCCACAGTCACTTTGGATGTTACTATGTAGAGTCTATGCAGGTAGTTGACAAAGTTCATGCAAATGGAATTAAAAATAAAGTTCAAGTAGATATCTGGTTTAGTGGTTAAGATATCCATGTCAGGATGGCCTAAGTGCTTGGGCCCTGCACCCGCATGGGAGACCAGGAGGAAGCACCTGGCTCTTGGCTTCGGATTGGCACAGTGCGCCGGCCGTTGCGGCCATTTGGGGGGGTGAGCCAGTGGAAAAAGGAAGACCTTTCTCTCTCTGTCTCTCTCTCTCACTGTCTAACTCTGCCTGTCAAAAAAATATATATATATATCCATGTCGGGGCCAGCACTGTGGCGTAGCAGGTAAAGCCACCACCTGCAGTGTTGGCATCTCACATGGGCGCGGGTTCGAATCCCAGCTGCTCCACTTCTGATCCAGCTCTCTGCTATGGCCTAGGAAAGCAGTAGAAGATGGCCCAAGTCCTTGGGCCCCTGCATCCATGTGGGAGACCTGAAAGAAGCTCCTGGCTTCTGGCTTCAGATCAGCACAGCTCCAGCCGTTGTGGCCAATTGGGAGTGAACCATCGGATGGAAGACCTCTCTCTCTTTCTCCCTCTCTCTCTCTGCCTCTCCTTCTCTGTGTAACTCTGACCTTCAAATAAATAAATCAATCTTAAAAAAAAAAAAAAAAAAGACATCCAGGTCCCAGACTGGAGTGCCTGGGTTCAATTTCTGGCTCTTCTCCCAGCTCCAGCCTCTGTCTGTTTCTCTTTCCATTTCCATGTGTCTGGTTCTCAAATAAATACATATTTAAAAGATGAGTTTGCTTTGGTGCCAAGAAACTTTTGAAATTCTTAATTTCATAATATGCATATTCCACAAACTTTTTAAAATCCCTTGTATGTATGTTCACGTCCTCAGCTTGCCAATTTGTTGGTCAATGACTGACTGTTATGGGTGGGTGCATAATTCCATCACCACCTTGGACGTTCTGAAGTTCTGTGGGTGTGTACAGAATTATTTATATGTGTGTGTATGCCCCAAAAGTATTAGCAAATTAGTACATTATGCCCGTGTCAACACTTCTATTTTTAAGCTATACTATTTACTTACTCAACTAACTTTTGGCTCTACTAACAGCACAACAAACTGGTGTTTTATGAAGCAGGAAAAATAATAAACCACATTGAGGTTATTTTTCCTAAATAACTGCTTTTTAAAATCATGCTTTTTCTGGGAAGGAAAAACCGAGCTGGAGGAGGCCCAGAGAAAGGCAGGAGCTGTCAAGAAAGTGAAATGGCTCTTGGACAACCCCCATCGGCCAAGGACCTTTTTTTTTTTTTTTTTTTTTCCTGGAAAGATGAAGGGTAAGGGGGGGGGGGGTATAAAAGGTGAAAGGTACAAAAAGATAAACGTGGAGAATTTGTTCTAAATTCCAAAACAGTAGAGTTAATGCTCCTGGGAGATGAGGATCATCTAGACATATAACAGGAAATGCTGAGTGGGTGTCTTGCTTAGTTGGCTAAAGCATCAGAGGACCTGGGCTCCATCCCCAGCTCTGGCTCCTGGCTCCATCTTCCTGTCAGTGAAGATGCTGGGAGGCAGCAGTCATAGCTCAAGTGGTTGGGTTCCTGCCACCCATGTGGGACACCTGGGTTGAGGTCCTGGCTTCTGGCTTCAGCCCAGCCCAGTCCTGGCCATTGTAGGTATTTGGGAAGCAAACCAGTAATGGAAGTGCTCTCTCTCTCCCTCTCTCTCAAATAAATTTTTAAACTAAATAAACAAAAAAGGAGAATGAAAGTATCTGGTTGGGGCAGGCCTGTGGTACCCAGTGAAGCCGCTGCCCGGGACGCACCCCGTTCCCTGTCCGAGTGCCTGTGTTGAGTTCCGCTCCTGCTTCTGATCCAGCTTCCTGCTGCTTCACACCCTGGAGGCAGCAGGTGGTGGCTCGAGTACATGAGTTCCTGCCACCCAAGTGACAGACCCAGAGGGAACTCTGGGCTCCTGGCGTTGGCCTGACCCAGCCCTGGCTATTGCTGCCATTTGGATGTGACCCAGTGGATGGAAGAACTCTCTCTCGTCACACTGCCTTTAAGTAAATAAAAAATAAAAGCAAAACCTTAAAAAAAGGAAACATCACTCTTTACACATTGGGTAGGAGGTGCTCTTTCAAAGTGGTAAGTGGGGGCCAGTGCCGTGGCTCACTAGGTTAATCCTCCGCCTGCGGCGCCGGCACCCCGGGTTCTAGTCCCGGTTGCCCCTCTTCCAGTCCAGCTCTCTGCTGTGGCCCGGGAGTGCAGTGGAGGATGGCTCAGGTCCTTGGGCCCTGCTCCTGCATGGGAGACCAGGAGAAGCACCTGGCTCCTGGCTTCAGATCAGTGCGGCGCCGGCCAGACCTTTCTCTCTGTCTCTCACTGTCTATAACTTTCTCTGTCTCTCTCTCTCACTGTCTAACTCTGCCTGTCCAAAAAAAAAAAAGTGGTAAGTGGGAACTGTTGGTTGGGTTAGGGATGGATGGATGAAGGTCCATAAATATTTTAAAGTCCCCTCACATGGAAAAGTTTACCCCGTGACCAGTGTGTGACAGGTCTTCTCAGCCCTCCTAACATCTGGCTGATCTCTTCTAGAAACTTTGGCCCAAGTCCTGCCTTCAGCCATAACACATCTCTCTCCAGGGCGTTCACATCACTGAACTGCCCATGCCTGCTACACATGGCAACCACATACATGACCCCCACGTTCATAAACTCCCCTTGGCTTTGGGCTGGAGACATTGAGTCCTGGCACCGGGCCTTGGAAGTGCCGACGGGGACATGTTCTAAATGCGTGAGGGACGTGATGAGCAGGCCAGGGCCCCCCTGGGTTTTGGCGCAGCAAACTATGGCGTTCCTCCATCCTCTCCTGACTGTGTCTTTACTTCCCAGAGAATCCTGTGTCCCCCACGGAATGCAATTTTGGCTGGAGTGGCCTTGTTACCCAGTAGGCTGCTCAGATTTCCCACGGATGCCAGGGGGTTCAGCTCTGAGCAAAATCTTGGAGATCCTTGCCTCAAATGGCAGGTATTCTGGCCACGGTCCCCTGTATCTGCTCTAAATGTTATCCTACCCGATGCCGAAAATGACCTTGTGGGAAGTCTTTGTTGTTTTTTAAAAAATGGCCTTGGAAATGGAACGTGTGTGTTTCACAGGCCGCTATGAAATGCATTTGTGGCCAGCACCGCGGCTCAATAGGCTAATCCTCCGCCTGTGGCGCCGGCACACCGGGTTCTAGTCCCGGTCGGGGCGCCAGATTCTGTCATGGTCGCTCCTCTTCCAGTCCAGCTCTCTTCTGTGGCCTGGGAGTGCAGTGGAGGATGGCCCAAGTGCTTGGGCCCTGCACCCCATGGGAGACCAGGAGAAGCACCTGTCTCCTGGCTTCGGATCAGTAAGGTGCGCCGGCCGCAGCGCACTGGCCACAGTGGCCATTGGGGGTTGAACCAACGGTAAAGGAAGACCTTTCTCTCTGTCTCTCTCTCTCACTGTCCACTCTGCCTGTCAAAAAAAAATGCATTTGCGGCGCTGGTGCTGTGGTGCAGTAGGTTAATCCTCCACCAGTGATGCCAGCATCCCATATGGGCGCCAGTTCTAGTCCCGGCTGCTCCTCTTCCAATCCAGCTCTCTGCTATGGCCTGGGAAAGCAGTAGAAGATGGCCCAAGCCCTTAGGCCCCTACTGGTGTGGGAGACCCGGAAGAAGCTCCTGGGTCCTAGCTGCGCAGATGGAGGACCTCTCTCTCTATCTCTACCTCACTGTCTGTGACTCTACCTCTCAAATAAATTTTTTAAAAAATCTTAAAAAAAAAAAAAAAAAAGAAATGCATTTGCGGTGACAGTTCTTGCACACACTCATTTGCCTCCTTCGGCGGCCTGCCGGGGCTCTAGATTCCAAGCCAAATACAGTCCTAGATGTTTCTACGCGAGTGCTTCTCAGAGCAGAAAGAGAAATCCCCAGGAAGCACCGTTCTAGAACCGCGCCCTGTCAGTGCCAGACAGAAAACACTCTCGAAGCCTGGTGCACAATGGACAAGAAAGCTTAGTTCCCAGTCCCCTTGGCCATTTAAAACCCTGTCACGTCATTGTGTTGTGGGGAGGCAGGGGGGATTGCAGAGGAGTCTTGCAAAATAAATGTTTCCTGGTAGAACGCCCTGGGAAATGTGTGCTCACACCTACGCTCGCCCCCTGCAGGCTCCCCTGGCGGAGTCTGGCAAAGAACAGGTCCCTTCCTAATGAGGTGCTGGTGTGGGTTGAAAATTAAATATTAATTTTCAAGCAAATTGTTGCGATTTAAAAATCAGAAGTGAGGCCTGCACGTGGGTGTCCGAGCCGTCTGGGTTCCGGGTCTGTACAACACGCCGGGTCGACCGGAAGACTCGTGGCCTAATTGGATTGCACGATTCTCGCTCTTTCTGAAGCAGCCTGTGGAAAGCATCAAGATGGGTTGGTTTGTTTTCTTGCCTGCTTGCTTTTACCTGCTGGAAAACTGTTGTTTCACTGATTGCAAAAGATTCCTGGTTGCGGGGGCCGGGGGAGAGCCTCGCCGTGGCTGATGCCTCCAGAGCTGTTTTCCCCAGACCACGCACTTGGGGTCGTCCTTGCCACCCCAGCATGCCCAGTTGTTCTCAGGGAACCTGTCTGGCTGCCACATCAATGAACAGCAACCATGGAGGCAGCCATGGGGCTGTCACTCCTCTCCGCCTGTCCACCAAGGGACGTAGAGCCCTCATTCTCAGCTACACAGCTTGAGAATGTTCCAGAGCCAATAAATCACAAATGCAATCATTTCCTCACTAGGTTTCCTAATTTTTTTTTAACATTTACTTTATTTATTTGAAAGGCAGACTTACAGAGAGAGAGAGAGAAAGAGAAAGAGAGAGACAGAGATAGGTCTTCTGTCTTCTGGTTTACTCCCTAAATGGGCAGGAACCTGGAACTCCATCCAGGTCTCCCACGTGGCTGGCAGGGGCCCAAGCACCCAGGCCATCTTCTGCTGCTTTCCCAGGTGCAGCTTCCTTGTTGTTACTAGAATCCCTCCCCCTTCTCACTCACTCCCTTGAAGCACACGAAATCGTGCCTTGCTCTGTGACCTTCATTTGTGGGTACAGTGACGGTTGCAAATTACTGATGATGCTATGCTTTTCGATGCAAGCTGCACACATTCTAATTGCTCGAGTCCTTCAAAATATTTATTCTTCCCCAATGCTGACATTGGCATTTCAGAGCAAATTGGGTCGGGCTTAGAGCCTGGCTGGCCTTTAAGGCATTCTTCTAGTCACAACCCTCCTGCCCAGGCTACCACAGGGGTCTTCAACATGTTCAGGGAAAATGGTGCAGAGTGATTTTGAAATCCATGCATGCAATGAGCCTCCAAAAAGCTTATAACAATGCATGTTATTAAAAAGCTATGCACAGGGGCCAGCGCTATGGCGCAGCAGGTTAAAGCCCTGGCCTGCAGCACCGGCTTCCCATATGGGTGCCGGTTCTAGTCCCGGCCACTCCTCTTCTGATCCAGCTCTCTGCTATGGCCTGGGAAAGCAGTAGAAGATGGCCGGAAGTAGCACCTGGCTCCTGGCTTCAGATTGGTGCAGCTTCGGCTGTTGCAGCCATCTGGGGAGTGAACCAGTGGATGGAAGACCTCTCTCTCTGTCTCTTCCTCTCTCTGTAACCCTATCTTTCAAATAAATAAAATATATCTTTTAAAAAAAAAAGCTATACATAGATTTCAATATCATTTTATGCCAAAGTAAGCCTATCTTTTAATTGTGTTTCCTGTGAGCAGTTTGAAGGACCCTTGTATATTCAGATCTTGGGGATAGAGTTTTAACAACATCCAGGACCCAAATGAGTCTACATACTTTGATACCATTTCAATTGAAAAGGAATGTTTCTTGGAGTGATTGAGGGAGGAGGAACTTGACAAAATAATCCTAGTGTATTTAAAAGAATAGATATGTGGCTGGCACCGTGGCTTAACAGGCTAATCCTCCGCCTTGCAGCGCCAGCACACCGGGTTCTAGTTCCGGTCAGGGCGCCGGATTCTATCCCGGTTGCCCCTCTTCCAGGCCAGCTCTCTGCTATGGCCCGGGAGGGCAGTGGAGGATGGCCCAAGTGCTTGGGCCCTGCACCCTCATGGGAGACCAGGATAAGCACCTGGCTCCTGCCTTCGGATCAGCGAGATGGCCGGCCACAGTGGCCATTGGAGGGTGAACCAACGGCAAAAAGGAAGACCTTTCTCTCTGTCTCTCTCTCACTATCCACTCTGCCTGTCAAAAAAAAAAAAAAAAAAGAATAGATATGTAAGATAGCCAAGAAAAGGTAGCTTAAAAATGATATATTATTGATTATATATATTATCGATTAGATAGGAAGGCGTGTGACTTCCAGTCCTGCTTAGTATGTGAAAAGTGACAAGTGTGTCTCTCCCACCAGAACAGCAAAGTCAGACAATCTACAAAACCAAATTTTCTTGAATCCCTCAGAAAGCGAAGACCCCAGGGAACCCCGAAGCCTCAAATCGAAGGAAAAGCATCTCGGAGATCTGGGACAGGCGCAAGGGCTGGTAATCAGGCGTAGGAAGAGTGCAGTGCGACAAAGAAATCAGCTAAACAGTTTGGCAAATTACCAAAGACCGGAAGTGGCTGCAAAGGACTATCACAGCCCCAGGAATCCATACCCATCTGCAGGCTCCACCCATTGATGAGACGGGACTGAAAGCAGGACGGAGACCAGAGAAGGCTTCCTCCAAGGAGCAGGCCTGTGGAAGGGGAGCAACAGCCCTAAGGCACAGGCACCAAGCTACACCCTGTCTCTTCTCCCCTTCAGCTGGTGGGGAGGAGTTGTCAACCCTGTGGGTCTCAGGGCACAGGCAAAGACCACCGCAGCTGGGGGAAGGGGCAGGAAACAGGTCTGGAAACTCAGATACTCCAAGGGGCTTCCTACCAATGGGACAGGACCAGGACTTTCTCTCCTGCACACCACACAGCCGGAGTTGGGAGCGGGATTTCTGAAAAAGCCCCATCCCCGAGACCTGGACATACAGGGCCTGCTTCAGCCTGAGACTGTGCTAGGACCAAACACACTTCCATACCCCGGCATCAAGTAACCAGTGGCAGCTGTGTACCCCAGAGCTTGGGGGCAAGCGCGTAGAGAAAGACACAAAGGAAGGTTGAAATTGAAGGGTAAAGAAAAATCTCTGGTATACCAGTTATGACCATAAGTATAAGGTCATGCTAAAGGAATTTGAATCTGGGAGTGCACTGAATATAACTATAGCAACATGGAAACCTCACCCCAGCTCAGATCCTGACATTCAGTCTAGCAGAAGATGCACGCCCATCTCCAGGCACAGACACTGTTTCTCTTGGATTTCTCTGTTGTGCACAGGATATCTTTCACTCAATCAAAAATTAGCAGGACCACAAATACCAACCGAGAGAACAAAATTCACCGTCAAAAGAGGAAGCAATGAACACAATCACATCCAGGGGTGAGACAGATCGTAGTATTCTCAAATAGGAAATTTAAAATATCTATATTTGGTCCATAATCTGTTCGAGAACCTAGTAGAAGAGATGACCAATATGCATGAAGAGATTGGGAATTTCAACAGAAAGATGGAAAATGAGAAAGGATAAAATGGCAAGGTTATAAATAAATTTTTCTGACAGGCAGAGTTAGACAATGAGAGAGAGAGAGACAGAGAGAAAGGTCTTCCTTCCGTTGGTTCACCCCCTAAATGGCCACTCCGGTCAGTGCACTGCGCCAATCCGAAGCCAAGAGCCAGGTGCTTCCTCCTGGTCTCCCATGCGGGTTCAGGGCCCAAGCACTTGGGCCACCCTCCACTGCCTTCCCAGGCCACAGCAGAGAGCTGGACTGGAAGAGGACCAACCGGGACAGAATCCAGCGCCCCAACCGGGATTAGAACCCGGAGTGCTGGTGCCACAGGCAGAGGATTAGCCTAGTGAGCCGCGGTACCAGCCATAATAAATTTTTAAAAGCACTATAATAAAGCTGAAGAATGGCTTTGATGCGCTCATCAATCGCCCTGACACAGATGAAGACAGTAACCTTGAAGCCAGGTAGACAGAGATAATCAAACTGAGCCAGAAAGAAACAGTGGAGAAAGAACGGAGGATCCAAGATCTGTAGAACACTATCAAATACTCTAAATGGGGTTCTAGAGGGAGAAGAGAGAGAAAATGAGACAGAAGAAATATTTGGAGAGAGTGGCCACCTTCCAAAACCAATGAAAGATACCATGCTACAGATCCAAGAAACTTAAAGAACCCCAGGAAGAACAGATATGAAATGAATGAATAAAAAAGCAAACACAGGGGCCTGTGCTGTGGCATAGTGGGTTGGGCCTCCACCTATGATACTGGCATCCCATGTGGGTGCTGGTTCGATTCCTGGCTGCTCCACTTCTGATCCAGCTCCTTGCTAATGCTCCTGGAAAAGTGCTTGGGCCCCTGCACCCCCATGGGAGACCTGGAGGAGGCTCCTGGCTCCTGGCTCTGCACTAACCCAACTCTGGCCATTGTGGACATTTGGGTAGTGAACCAGCGGATGGAAGATTCTCTCTCTCTCTCTCTCTCTCTCTCCCTCTCTTTGTAGCTCTGCCTTTCAAATACATAAATAGACCTTTTTTTTAAAAAAAAAAAAAAAAAGCAAACACAGCAAGATATGTTAAATTCAAACTGCTGAAAACTGAAGAAGAAAAACTCTTGAAAGCAGCCAGAGAAAAAGACATATTATCCATAGAGGAACAAATACAAGACATTAAAACATTTTAGTTTGGGGCCTACGCTGTAGCATAGAGAGTAGAGCTGCTGCCTGCAGTACTAGCATCCCATATAGGCTCCGGTTCTAGTCCCGGCTGCTCTACTTCCTATCCAGCTCTCTACTATGGCCTGGGAAAGCAGTAGGAGATGGTCCAAATCCTTGGGCCCCTGCACCCGCATGGGAGACCCAGAAGAAGCTCCTGGCTCCTGGCTTCAGATCGGCGCAGCTCCAGCCGTTGTGGCCATCTCGGGGGTGAACCTGTGGATGGAAGACCTCTCTCTCTCTCTCTCTCTCTCTCTCTTTCTTTCTCTCTCTCTGTCTCTGCCTCTCTGTAACTCTGCCTTTCAAATAAATTTTTAAAAATCCTTTTAAAAATTAATAAACATAATGCAGAAAGGAACAAAGAAACAAGAAAGGAAGAGAGGTAAGAGGGAAGGAAGGAAGAGAGAGAGGTGTCTCGCTTTTTTATATAGTCTGATAATCTTTTTTTTTTTTTCAGATTTATTTATTCATGTATTTGAAAGGCAGAATGATAGAGATCGAGATCTTCCATCTACTGTTCACTCCCAAAATGGCCCCAATAGCCAGAGCTGGGCCAGGCAGAAGCCAAGAGCCAAGGACGCCACCCGAATTTCCCACGTGAGCGGCAGACTCAAGTACTTAAACCACCCTCGGCTGCTTCCCAGGCACATTAGCAGGAAGCTGGATCAGACGCAGAGTAGCTGGGACCCCAAAAGGCCGGTAGAGAGTCCATCTGGCATAGAGGACAAAGAAGACATGAGTCCATTCACTGTGCAGGCCCGCCTCAGCCTCCAGTGTCCATCTGTCCCCTCAAGGTTGCGTGCGGCAGGCTGGGCCCCACCCCCATTCTAGGAGCAGCCCCATGTGTGACGTCAGGATTCCCTCTGCCCTCTGGTCATGGGGATGTGGTGGAGTGGAGGGTCCCCAGCTGTTTTATTCCAGGCTCTTTCCTCCATGTGAGATAAGAACTCAAAGCACAGGCCGGCGCCGCGGCTTACTAGGCTAATCCTCCGCCTTGCGGCGCCGGCACACCGGGTTCTAGTCCCGGTCGGGGCACCGATCCTGTCCCGGTTGCCCCTCTTCCAGGCCAGCTCTCTGCTGTGGCCCAGGAGTGCAGTGGAGGATGGCCCAAGTGCTTGGGCCCTGCACCCCATGGGAGACCAGGAGAAGCACCTGGCTCCTGGCTTCGGATCAGCGCGGTGCGCCGGCCACAGCGCGCCTACCGTGGCGGCCATTGGAGGGTGAACCAACGGCAAAAGGAAGACCTTTCTCTCTGTCTCTCTCTCACTGTCCACTCTGCCTGTCAAAAAAAAAAAAAAAAAAGAACTCAAAGCACAGACATAGATGAAATGCAAGAATAGGAGCTAACGTGCAAGAATTTTTTTTTAAAGAGGTAGAGATTGTACACATTCAGAGCTGAATGCAGGAGGAAAGAAAATGCCCATGATGGGGCCGGCACTGTGGCACAGCAGGTTAACACCCTGGCCTGAAATGCCGGCATCCCATGTGGGCACCGGTTCTAGTCCCGGCTGCTCCTCTTTTGATACAGCTCTCTGCTGTGGCCCGGGAAAGCAGTAGAAGATGGCCCAGGTCCTTGGGCCCCTGCACCCACATGGGAGACCCAGAGGAAGCTCTTGGCTCCCGACTTCGGATCGATTTAGCTCTGGCCGTTGTGGCCAACTGGGGAGTGAACTGGTGGATGGAAGACCTCTCTCTCTCTGTCTCTACCTCTCTCTGTAACTCTGTTTTTCAAATAAATAAAATAAATCTTAAAAAAAAAAAAAAAGAAAGAAAATGCCCATGAGCATAGAAATGTGTCCCTCCGCAGTTCAGAGCGCCTCCTTTGTGGACAAGGGGTAGATGCACAAATGGGGATGAGTTTTGGTGGGGCGCGGTCTAAGTGATGACCTCTGGGAAGGTTTCTGTGACATCTACACGTGGAGCCCAGCACACAGATTCAGCATGGCATCTTTGTCTTGGAGAAGGCCCAGGTGCATCATGGGAAAGTAGGTGTGGAAGGGGGTGGAGTTAGGGGTGCAGGGCTCTGAGGTACAGAGACTGCAGGAAATCTCCCAGCTCCTTTGTTCACTAACTGACTTGCTGCCCAGCCCCTATCAGGGACAGTGGGGACTGTGCAGGGGAAGATAACATGGCTAGAGCCTCAGTCACCGGACAGAGGAGATGGGAGCCGGAAGACCCGAAGTGTGTTCCTGCCACATGTCCTGTCTCTGTGTAGGCAGGTGTCTGAGCTGCTCTGCTTCAGCTGGTCTTTTGAGTCCACTTTCAAACATACAGGAGAGACCAGGCAAAACCATGCATGGGGTCGCCTGTCTGCATGCGTGGGGCCTGTTTGGCAGATGGGCATGAAGTCAAAGTTGATCAATGCATTTAGTTTACGAAGTGCTAATGGAAACCGGACTGACAGTAGATTGGTGCACGGGGTCTCTTTCTCTGCTCAAGTGTGGGCTGCAAGGGTTCTGGGA
Organism: Lepus europaeus; assembly: GCF_033115175.1. Lineage (NCBI taxonomy): Eukaryota > Metazoa > Chordata > Mammalia > Lagomorpha > Leporidae > Lepus > Lepus europaeus. Next base: position 37,759,577 of record NC_084848.1, on the reverse strand, counting down.
GTCAGGGGCTGGGGACGGGGGTGGGGGAAGGGGGACATCGCTGAGCAAATAGCCCAGTCTCCTACACAGCAGACAGGGTGCTCAGGGCAGACAGCACCATTCTCTCGCCTTCACAGACGTCCACATTTGGTGCATATCAAACGGTAAAACGGATGACAGAGACCGCTACAGAAGAACACCCTGCTTCCGTGTTGCTTTCTCTCATTTAATCCACATTTGCATCCCGCAAGTCATCTTAAAAATATGCCAAGGAGGCAGGTTTGGTTATTGAAGTCTTACAGACAGGAAGACTGAAGCTCAGAAAAGATGAGACTGGTTCAGAATCACTTGGATCCCAAGGAGAAGGAATACCTTGCTAGAGTAAGTACCAGGTGGGTTCACAGGTGGAGGGGAGGGAGGACACCTTCAGGGGGCGTCGTCTTCAGTGGTGTATTTGTTTGCTCTGTCCCTAAACCCCCTGTTAGCATCTGAGTTTGTATACCAGCAGTCAGGGTCCCAATAAGAAACACGTGACATCCCTAAAGGACAGTTGGCTAAGAGGACATATATGTTATGAGTTACAAAAATAAGCAAGAAGCAATGCAAGGCAACCAGTGAAGTGCCCTCTGGGCTCGTGCCTGAGTTGGCCAGGGCACTGCTATGGCTTGGATGTGGTTTGCTCCTCCTGGGTACAAGACAAGCTTGGGCCTCGGCATCATTACATCGACCTCTGAGAAGTGGGGCATCACCCCCAGAAGGGATCAACGCCAACCTCACAGGAGCGGGCTGGTCTCATGCGGCTGGATCAGCGTTTGCTGGGGCAGGTTGTCAAAAACTGCCTCTCCACCTCCAGGTAGAGATGCAGCCGGGGGGCTCGCACCAGAGCCAGTGCCGTGCAGCTGGGATTCTGCCGGAATCATGAGCCAGGTAAACCTGTTCTCCTTACCCTTCACCCAGCACCAGAGACCCTGTCATGGAGATACAAAACAGAAGAGGCCAGGCTGCAGTAACAGAGGACCACCCACCCAGTGGTTGGCCTAAATAGTAGGCACCTGTTTGTTCACAGTTCTCAGGGTCACAAACCCCAAAGCAAGCCGCGGACCCGCATGGCTTTCTCCTTGGCTTGCACTGGCTGCCTCCTTGTGGTATCTTCTCGCGGCCATCACTCTGTGTGCTCACCTCCACATGTCTCTTCCCCTCTCGGAAGACAGCAGTCATGTCAAAGTAGGGCCCAGCCTGATGGCTTCTCCATAACTCAGCCATCTCTTTAAAGGACCTCGCTCTAAATACTGGGGCACCCTGAGGGACTGGGGGTTAGGGTTCAACATGGGACCCGGGGAGACCACAAGCTGATAACAACAGTGGGAGAGGGTTAGCACCCACAACTGAAGGGGGGCAAGACAAAAGGGAGTCCCCAAAACCTTGCACCTGCTGAGGATGCTACCTGGAGAAGGCCCCTGGTGGGAGCTGGGCCTTGGCAGTGGGGCAGTCCATCCACGATGGCCCAGCAGGGAGGGAGTGGGGGCAGTAATCACCCTGAACTCATTTTCCCCCACCCCCAGCTCCCTCTTGTGGCCTCCCTCTGGCTCACCCCAACAGGACACCTGAAGCAGAGAGTCCATTGGCACAGTGCGCTTGGTTTGTACTTATTGTGGTGTGGCTCACAACCCGGACACTCAATTCTGCTCTGAAGTGAGCATGCTTCAGCACAGGGCCTCAGCCGCCTGGCTTGTAAATCAGTCCTGGATGCTACGTTCACACCAGGGAGGACACTGGGGAGCCATCGTCTGTTAGGTCATTTCCACTGGCTAACTGTTAACTCATCCTCCAAGAGGTGTCCCTACTCCCAGAACCCTTCTCTGTGCCCTCCGGACATAGGCCAGATGGCCCTTCAAGGTTGCCTCATTGTACCTGATGCTACCCCAGGCAGCCCTGTCTGCTTAGCACAGAACAAGAAAGCCCCAATGACAATAGGTCTTGGTCCAAGTTCAAAAACAGAATCAAAGCAGCAAGCAGGACTGAAGGACACGCTCTGAACTTCCTCTGGGGCCGGGAGAGTCACTCTGGAGTTGGAACAGGCACACCAGATGTATTGTTCAGCCACGTGACAGAGCACAGCCACTGGTGATAGGAGCGGTCGTCCAAAGAGGGTAAAATGGTCAACATGTTGTAGGTAGGATAACAGCATAGGTGAGGGTGGAGGGGGCTGGAATCCGCCCACCCACCCACCCAACTATCCCCAGGGGGCACTGGGAGAGGGCAGGGGCACAGAAGGCAGCGGGGACGGCCACTGCCCTGCTGTGACTTAGAGCCAGGCACCAGACAGCACTGAGGCTCCCTCTGCATCATTTCCCTGGGACAAAGACGTCTCGCCCTTGTACTGATGCCAAGTACCTTGGAAAACGAAGAACTCCCACAGAGTCCACAGCCCAGCCCAGCGATTCCAAAGCGGGCTTGGGACCAGTCTTCTATCCTGACTCTTCCCTTAGGATAGTGACACTGGACACACTATTCAACCTCCGGGCTCTATTTCATCACGCGTAGAATGGAACCATCCATGCCTTTCCCCTGGGGTCGCTGTGAGTCGCACAAACCAAAGATTCAAGAGCCGTTCACTTCATTGCCTGAGTACTTAGGGATTCCGGAGAAATGACCGTGGACTGGGTGATCACCAAAGGCTTCCCACGTGGAATGTGGGAGACTGGATGGGTTTGAGTTTTTTTTTTTTTTTTAAGATTTATTTATTTATTTGAGAGGTAGAGTTACAGACAGTGAGAGGGAGAGACAGAGAGAAAGGTCTTCCTTCCATTGGTTCACTCCCCAATGGCCGCAGTGGCCAGAGCTATGCCGGAGTTGTGCCGATCCGAAGCCAGGAGCCAGGTGCTTCTTCTGGGTCTCCCACACGGGTGCAGGGGCCCAAGCACTTGGCAAATCTTCTACTGCTTTCTCAGGCCACAGCAGAGAGCTGGATTGGAAGAGGAGCAGCCGGAACTAGAACTGGCGCCCATATGGATGCCGGTGCCGCAGGCGGAGAATTAACCTGCTGCACCACAGCGCTGGCCCCGGGTTTGAGATTTCTATGGGACATGAGCAAAGCGATGGGCCCAATATGACCTCCCATGCACTGGCCACCCTACAGCAATCCCTACAGCCTCTGGGCCCACACCCTCATGCAACTTTCTTTAGTTTCTACTCTTCCATCCGTCTCGCAGCTCAGACAACACCCTCTCCAGGGCTGCTGCTTCCAGGCCGGCTAACTCCCGCCTGCTCTAAACCCCCATGATTTGCTACATGCCATGTGGCCCTCTAATTCCTTCCCAGGGTTCCAGAGGTGCAGATCTGCAAACCAGCATGATCAGCCCCCACTGCTGGCTTCCCATTCAGCATATAAATCTCGTGCCTGGGATGACCTCACGCCAGAAAACCGAAATCCAAGTCAGATGGTTAAGGCATTAATAGCAGCGACTGTTGTAAAGACTCAACAATGCGAACCTTCCCAAAATGAACCATCCTGACCTCCCTCGCGCTGACAATGCATGTGTGACATCATGTGTAAATGAGCCTTAAATTTGAACCAGGTGCCGAGAGCTGTCTGGCGTCTCCTGGCTGCTGTATTAACCACTAACACACACAAGGGGATTCTGAAGCAGTAAAACCCAGCAAAGCCCATGGCAGTGACCAGGGCCCAGCGCAGCAGCTGTGGCGGTGAACATGCAAATCCCGCCCACCTTGTCGGTGGGCCCCAGCCCCCCAGCCCTGTGAGGTGCATTTCCGGAGGGCTGGGGAGTGCAGGGAATTTGGCTGCCTTCACTCACAGACAAAAGCTGCCTATGCAAATCAAACCCCTTGGACTTATGCAGACCCTATTCTGAAAGTCAGCTCCTAACCCTCCAGGGCTTTGGTTTTTTAACGTGGCTGGGACTTGGGGTTACAGAAATGCCTCGTCCATCCTCAGGGGGGCCCCTCCCCCATCGTAGGTCACAGGACACACAGACAGCTGGGATGGATGGAACGAGCTGTGCATAATGGGTGTGGTCCCCATTATAGCTAGTCCTAGATATGAGGAGTGGATGGAGACTGACTTATGTAGAAACACCTCTGAAAGATTAAGCCTGCATGGGGCTGGCGCTGTGGCACAGCGGGTAAAACTGCCTCCTGCAGTTCCGGCATCCCATAGGGGCCCTGGTTCGAGTTTTGGCTGCTCCATTTCCGATCCAGCTCTCTGCTATGGCCTAGGAAGCAGTGGAAGATGGCCCAAGTCCTTGGGCCTCTGCACCCGCGTGGGAGACCTGGAAGAAGCTCCTGGCTCCTGGCTTTGGATCGGCACATCTCCGGACATTGCGGCCAATTAGGGAGTGAGCCAGCAGATGGAAGACCTCTCTCTGTCTCTGCTTCTGCCTCTCTGTAATTTTGCCTTTCAAACAAATAATAAATAAATCTTTTAAAAAAATTAAGCCTGCACAGAATTTACACACACACACACACACACTGTTTCTTGATGTATAATATGCTTTGTGCTTTGTTTCTGGTGTCTGATCTTGGGCTATTAACTGCTTGACCACGTTCATAGCCTATATTCCAATCATCACGAATAGGCCCATGGAAGCTAGAGACAGTGAGGGTAGAATGAGGCATCCGAAGTGACTCTCTCTTAGTGGGGGTTGTTCTAGAAGCGCTACAAAGGCTGCTGAAAAGAAGCTGGAGCCCCAGAGTGGTGGAAATCCACATTCCACAAAGGCTGTAGCATTTTAGCTTCAAAGACAAATTTTCGTTACCCAGGGCATGTTTATTTTAAGCAATCAGTGCTTGTTTTAAAAATATATATATATTTAATTATTTATTATTTGGAAGTCTGAGTTACACAGAGAGGAGAGGCAGAGAGAGGTCTTCCATCTGCTGGTTTGCTCTAGAACTGGCCACAATGGCCGGAACTGTGCTGATCCGAAGCCAGGAGCCAGGAGCTTCTTGCAGGTCTCCCACATGGATGCAGGGGCCCAAGGACTTGGGCCATCTTCTACCGCTTTCCCAGGCCGTAGCAGAGAGCTGGATTGGAAGAGGAGCAGCTGGGACTAGAACCAGTGCCCATATGGGATGCCAGCACGGCAAGCAGCGGCTTTATCCACTATCCCACAGTGCCAGCCCAAGCCATCAACACGTACCAACCCCTGTCTGACAAAGTCACTGAGCTGGTGATGGGAGACAGGTTCTGGTGGAGGATCTGAAGGGGTTGGAGATGTGCAGTCTTTCCTGAAGGCTACACGGGGTCATTAGACACGTGACTACACACAGATTTATGTATTTTGCAGTTTAAATAAAATTAAATGCAGCAACAAAATGTTGGAGGGGAGTTCCCGAACAATGGAGTGAACAGCATTCCGTGAAGCCACGGTCAGGAAGTGCTTTGGAGGAAGGGAGTGCTGAATTGGGTTTTAAGGGAAAAGCAAAATTCGGGAGGGGAAGCAAACAGCGCAGGCTGTTGCTGCAGGAGTGTGGAGGCAGGAACTCTCGGGGAGGGCAGGAGGGGCTCCCCAGACCCTTGGCCCTGAGGCCCAGGAACACAGCAAGGATGGGTTTGCAGATGACCAGCCCTCAGGCTGAAAGTGCTGCCGTTCGGGGGCAGCACTGTGGCATAGTGGGCCAAGCCTCCACCTGCGGCGCCAGCATCCCATATGGGCACCAGTTCAAGTCTTGGCTTCTCCTCTTCCAATCCAGCTCTCTGCTGTGGCCTGGGGAAGCAGTAGAAGATGGCCCAAGTCCTTGGGTCTCTGCACCTGCGTGGGAGGCCCGGACAAAGCTCCTGGCTCCTGGCTTCAGTTTAGCCCAGCCCTGGCCTTTGCGGCCATTTGGGAAGTGAACCAGCAAATGAAAGAGTGCTCTCTTTCTTTCTCTTTCTCTCTGTAATTCTCTCTCTCAAATAAATAAATAAAATTTAAAAAAAAGAAAGAAAGAAAATACTGCTGTTTAGCTCCAAGAAGATAAAGACGGCACCAGTGCAAAGCACAGAAGTAGATTGGTGGCTCTCTGCCGCCATGTGGGGTCAAGCCTGGCTCACAGGCCTACACGCAAGACCACACTTCTGCCTGATGAGACGTCCGAACTCAGCCTGGCCTCGACGCTCTGCGAGACCAGGACCCCACCTTTCCACTTCTTAAAATGCTCTTCCATCTTTGCTCCTGGAAAAATCTGTACTTGTCATTTCCAAAATACACGCTGCATTTTCCAGGATGTTGTGTTAACTTTTTTTTTTTTTTTTTTTTTTTTGCCAAGCGGAAGTGCCTTCCTCCAATTGTCATTCTACTTCTGCTAGCCTCCTATTTTATTCCCGCCGTTTACTTGCTCCAGAAAAATCTCCTCCCTTCAGTTGGAAGGCAATGAGCCCCTACACCAAGGAGCTTGTCCGGCAGAACTGCTGCTGTCTGAATGTCCCACCAAGATCACGTCTTTCCCTCCACAAGCACTGCCCATGGTCCAGGGTGCACCTGCCACACTCAATGGCAACTCCTGCCCTTCGGGATATTACCGTTTTAGTTATGGCCTCCAGGGCACCTGCACTGGGTTGTGAATTTCAGGAATTTTCTAAGTGGACAATAAATACTACGTAAACTAACAGTACCTTCCTTACACCTATGCAACAGGGAAAGTCATCTATTCACAAATGGTGATGGAAATAGGGTTCAAGAATTTCTTCTCACCAGAATGAAGTTCTAGGTGGCTAGCGTGTGGCTATCTGACTCCCTGAGAGCAAGTCTCTTTTTGTTCTATTCCAGAAGTGACAACACTGTGAAATGTTTAGCTAACTGAGTCTGGGAGTGATTAGACATCTTTTGGGGGATTGGACGGAAATGAAAAAATTTGGGAAAGCCATTTTTACACTGACATTAAAATGCATGAATACAGCTCTATTTATTTAGTCTGGTTAGCTAATAAGCTGGGAACTATCTGGATGGATGGAAGCAAAGAATTTATTTTAATGCAAATGAATGACCAATCTTTAGACAGAGACATGGAGAGACTCCAAGTATTTTTGCTTCTCTGTGAAATGTAAATATTATCATGTTATACTCATTACTGATTGACTTCAGGTATATAATATAAACTTCAAGAGTTTTGCAAGTAGAACTGCTCTGTGCCGCTTTTTTTCTAAATCCTGAAGTGTTGGCAAAAACTTTTTGAATGTGTAAGCCAGGAATTGATTACTGAGATGTTTTCTCCTCTCAGAGGTTAAGATTAGCAATTATTAGTGAGAAAGCCAACTAAATCATTAATCTATTTTCATAATCAAGATAGGTTTTTATATGTATTTCCTTTCAAATATAAGGTAACAAGTCAATGCACATGATAAGTGAAGAAATGAGTACTGAGTTTTTGAATAAAGACTCCAGCTATTTAGTCGGGTCCTTGGAGAGAAAAATAAGGACCATGTAGCAAGTTTTTCACTCCTCAAGATCTGTTGAACCTAAAAGGACTGCATTTTATTGTATTATGACCCCCTCTTAATTGTATATATATATATATTTATATTAATTATATATATATATATTTAGAGGGAGTGATTTATTTATTTGAAGGTCAGAGTTAGGGCCGGCGCTATGGCGTAGTGGGTAAAGCTGCTACTTGCAGCGCCGGCATCCCATATGGGTGCCAGTTCAAGTCCCAGCTGCTCCATTTCCAATCCAGCTCTCTGCTGTGGCCTGAGAGAGCAGCAGAAGATGGTCCAAGTCCTTGGGCCCCTGCACCCACATGGGAAACCCGGAAGAAGCTTCTGGCTCCTGGCTTTGGATCAGCACAGTTCCAGCCATTGTAGCCAATTGGGAGTGAAACAGTAGATGGAAGATCTCTCTCTCTCTCTTTCTCTCTCTCTCTCTCCACCTCTCCTTTTCTGTGTAACTCTGACTTTCAAATAAATAAATAAATTTTTAAAAAGAAAAAGGAAAGAAAGAGTCACAGAGAAAGAGAGGCGGAGAGAGAGAGAGAGAGAGAGAGAGAGAGAGAGAGATTTTCCATCCACCAGTTCACTCCCCAGTGGCTGCAACAGCTGAGGCTGGGCCAGGCTGAAGCCAGGTGCCAGGAGTTTAACCCAGGTCTCTCACATAGCTACAGGGTCCCAAAGACTCAGGCCATCTTCCACTGCTCTCCCAGGCCACCAGCAAGGAGCTGAATCAGAAGTGGAGTAGCCAGGACTCAAACTGGTGCCCACATGGGAGGCAGGTGGCACAAGCAGTGACTTAATCCACTGTACCACAGTGTCGGTGCCCATTTTTTATATTAAACAATAGTGATGGGGGGAGGTTATGTAATCAGCACTAAGTTAAATAGTTAGGAACAAGAACTTCTGGTCTTCTATTACATGGTAAGATGACCACAGATCATGAAATGTACAATTTTGTCTTTTATAGAACAAGAAACAGCTAAGAGAAAGGATTCTGAATATTTCACCATAAGGAAATGATAGAGGAGACAGCATGTGCACTCCTATTGGACATTAAACACATTATCCACATGCATTGAAACATCGCGTGGCATTCCACAAATATGTGCCATTATGTATCAATTTAAAAATGAAAGGAGGGTGATGATAGTTGGAAAGCCTTTTTTTTAAAAGCTTATTTATTTTTATTTCTTTGAAAGGCTGCACCAGTGAGACAGAGACAAAGAGAAAACTTGTACCTGCTGGGTTGCTCCCAGGTGCCCAGGGCTGGCTTGGAAGTGGAGGCGGGACTCCAGCCCTGGCACTCTGATCTGGGATTCCCATGTCCCACGTCGTCGTGGCTTAACGTGCTGCACTGCAATGCCTGCTCCTGGGAAATTTGGTTTTATGGCCTCCATCAATTTACAAGAGAAAAAGTTGGCCATTTTATGACTGTCTCAGCATTCGCTTTTTAACTTCTAAATTCAAAAGAAACCTCAAGACATGAGAAATACTCAATTAGGCTATTTAAAATTTGTTTTTTTTTTTTTAAATTTAACTTTTTGAAAGTCAGGGAGATGGGGGTGGAAAGGAAGAAATGGGGGAGGCGGGCAGATGGCGGGCAGAGATCTCCCATCTGTTGGTTCACTCCACAAATGCCCACAACCACAGGGATTTGGCCAGGCTGAGGCCAGGAGCTGGGGACTTAATCCAGGTCTCCCATGTGGGTGGCAGGGACTCAGATATTTGAGCCATCATCTGTGCCTCCCAGGATGTTCAGTAGCAGGAAGGTGGAATATGGAGCAGAGCTGGGATGTGAACCCAGGCACTCCTTTGTGGGATGCAGAAATCCCAAGCCATATCTCAACCACCACGCCAAAGACCTCCTCCTGCCTTGGACTGCTGATGGTCTAAGCCATATTTGGATTTTTAAAAATTGCATCTGTAGATACTCACAGAACACAGACTGCATTTCTCATACTGCTTTTCAAGGGATCCAAGTTTCTGCAAAGTCTAAATGAGACACAGACTCAAAAAGCCCATGTGCCTTTCCTTTGCTCAGAATGTCCTCTGTGACACTGCGCAAAGGGGACACAAAGATGCAGGACAATAAACGACGGCTCAGGCACAGGCCCAAATGCTGTCTGGGCTGAGGGGCTGCAGCCTTCAGCACAGTGTGTGTTGACACTGTATCTACTGTGAGCAGAAGCTTTTTGTGGGGGGGGCGGGGGAATCCCCACCCCTGGGGCTCCTGAACCAACATCGTGAGAGTTAAACACGCAGGCTTCAGAGTCTATACGAAGGCTGTCCTCGAATGTGCGACCTTGGACAACTCACTAACCTTAGTGCCTCTCTACACCTGAATTTCTAGTCTGTTGAATGGGGGGTGATGACTGTACCTGCCTCTGACGACACAGAATGTGTTGTGCTTGGTATTGTGCCTGCCTCATAAGCAGACGTGCTAGCCCATCGTCGCACGATTGTACGAGACTGAGCCTTCCACTCATGTCAAATACCGGGCTCGTTCAGGTTTGACCAGAGTGGAGGCTGGGTAAGAGAACCGAGGGACAGGAAGAACGACCTGCACACCTTTTCCCATGACAGTGCTCTTCCCTAGGGGCTCCACCCTGACCACTAATAGAAGCTGAGACAAGTGGTTCTGACTCCAAACTCCCCAAAACACCGGGTGGATGCAGGCAGGTTCTGGGAGCCCAGTCTGTGAACCACAAGGTTTGGTTTTTGAAAACCTGGGAAGATGACTCTAAGGGGGAAATGATGGGAAGTTCAGAGCTGTCCCCAGCCCCAGAGAGCTACCTGCAGTTGATGACTAGTCAAGAATGGGGCTTTATAGCAATGAAATGACATTACACAGCAGTGTGACGTCAACTAAAGCCACCCGCACTCCAGGAGCCGCGCTGAGCTCATTCAATCACATCGCTCATCTGACCATGCACCTGCGAGCCTCCTCTTGCCCCTGGGGACTCTGCGAGGAAGCAGGCGGCTCACATTCTGTCCTGATCCTCTTTGGCTGTGAACTCCACCTTCTCTGAGGTTTCAGGATCTCCTGGGCTCAGGGCTGCTCCTGTTCTGACCGTGTGGCTCTATGTGCACAAGGCATTGTTGTGTGCAGCTGACTTGGCTGGCGTTAGAGGACAGAGACAGAGAAATCCTCATTGCGGGTCAGGCACTTGTGTTCTGAAACACCCTGAGACCACGCTTCCTCTCGCCTGGCCTGGTTCGCTCGGCCTCCTCCCTCCAACTCCCAAATCCACCTTCTTGTTTACTCATTGGCTCCCTGTCCCTCTCCCATCCTCCTCCTGATCATGCTGTCCTGCAGGGGCTCACTCCTTGTTTTCAAGAATTGAGGTGGGGGAACCAGTGCAGTGGCGTAGTGGGTAAAGCCGCTGCCTGCAGCGCCAGCATCCCATATGGGTGCCGGTTCAAGTCCTGGCTGCTCCACTTCCGATCCAGCTCTCTGCTATGGCCTGGGAAAGCAGTAGAAGATGGTCCAAGTCCTTGGGTGTCTGCACCCACATGGGAGACCCGGAAGAAGCTCCTGGCTCCTGGCTTTGGAACCACTCAGCTCCAGTTGTTGCAGCCATTTGGAGAGTGAACCAGTGTATGGAAGACTTGTCTCTCTCTGCCTCTCGGTAACTCTGCCTTTCAAATAAGTAAATCTTTAAAAAAAAAAAAAATTGAGGTGGTGCCAGTGCTGTGGTGTAGTGGGTAAAAACCGCCATCTGCGGTGCCGGCATCCCATATGGGTGCTAGTTCAAGTCCCAGCTCCTCCACTTCCGATCCAGCTCTCTGCTATGGCCTGGGAAAGCAGCAGAAGATGACTCAAGCCCTTGGGCCCCTGCACCCACGTGGGAGACCCGGAAGAATCTCCAGGCTCCTGGCTTTGAATTGGCGCAGCTCCGGCCATTGTGGCCATTTGGGGAGTAAACCAGCAGATGGAAGATCCCCCTCTCTTTCTGCCTCTGCCTCTCTGTAATTCAGCCTTTCAAATAAAATAAATAAATCTTTAATAAAAAAGAATCACTTTCTCAAAAATCACTTTTCTTAGAAAGAAAAGAAAACCTCTGTCTCTGTTTAAAAAAAAAAAAAAAGAATTGAGGCGAGATCCATGTGACATTGGCCATTTGGAAGCCTAGGGCCGGCAGGCTAAGTACATCACCCTGCTGTGCAGCACTCGGGGGTCCCCAGCCTGCCCTGCACAAAGACCCGAATGACACCTCCCTTACAGAGGAAGTGCTGATGCCAGCTGCTTTCCCTCCGCACGCCCCGTTCTTCGTAGGTACTGTCTTTCGGCAGTTGAGGAGATGCCGTCAAACACCTTTGTATCCTTTTGGAGAAGGATGCAATTTATTAAAAAAAAAAAAAAAACAGGTTGTGAAACACTTAAAATAGGTTTGTCCACAGGTGGAAAGAGGGTCCAGCATCATGGCTTAGTGGGTTAAGCCGCCACCTGAAATGCCAGCATCTCATAAGGATGCTGGTTTGACACCTGGCTGCTCCACTTCCAATCCAGCTCCCTGCTAATGCGCCTGGGAGAGCAGCAAAGATGGCCCAAGTGCTTTGCCCTCCACACCTAGAGGGGAGACCCAGATGGAGTTCCAGGCTTCTGGCTTCCGCCTGGCTCAGCCCTGGCCCTTGGGGCCATTTGGGGAGTGAGCCAGGAGATGGAAGAGCTCATTCTCTGGATCTCTCTCTCTCTCTCTCTTTCTCTCTCTCTCTCTCATTTGGGAAGTGAGCCAGGAGATGGAAGAGCTCATTCTCTGGATCTCTCTCTCTCTCTCTCTTTCTCTCTCTCTCTCTCATTTGGGAAGTGAGCCAGGAGATGGAAGAGCTCATTCTCTGGATCTCCCTCTCTCTCTCTCTAATGCTACCTTTCAAATAAAATAAAATAAATCTTTTTTATAAAGGTGAAAATAAGTTCACTGCAGAGGATTTCATGTCATATGCCAAAGTGAGTGTGTGTGTGTGTGTGTGTATTTAAGCAGGCGTAGAATATATTTGGAAAGATTCAGAAAACTAAATGGTGATTGCTTGCAAGAAGGAAAATTGGGTTCTTGGGGCAGAAGTGGGAGAGAGGCGATCTTGTAAATTTTGAATTTGCACCAAGCACAGTATTACCTACGTGGAAGCATGAGCTGACGACATCTTCAGCAGTGGAGTAACTATTAAGAAGCCAGGATTCCAAGGAGGCCTGCAGATAGCAGGAGACAGAATGGAGTGGAAGCAGCCATCAGCGGCCCAGCATCAGAGCCCCCTGGGAAGCTGTGACAGTAGCGGCCAGAGCCTAGGTCCGGCTCCTCAGACACTGACTTCTCGGAGGAGGGGTGGGACATGGGACCTGGACAAGCCAATTCTGGGAAAGCTCCTCCAGCGATTCCAGAGAGCAGCCTGCATCGAGCACCACAGGAAGACGATCTTGGCACAAAGAGAGGAATGCTGAGGTTTGGGTGGGAACGTGGCAGGAGAAAGGCAAATCTAGGAGGCTTTTTTTTCTTTTTAAATATTGCTTTTTATTTTTTTGATTTTATTTATTTATTTGAAAGGCAGATTTACAGAGGCAGAGGCAAAGAAAGAGAGATCTTCCATCTGCTGATTGATTCCCCAAATGGCCGCAGTGGCCAGAGCTGCACCAATCCGAAGCCAGGAGCCAGGAGCTTTTTCCAGGTCTCCCTTGTGGGTGCAGGCGCCCAAGGACTTGGGCCATCTTCTACTGTTATCCCAGGCCATAGTAGAGAGCTGGATCAGAAGTGGAGCAGCAGGGACTCAAACCGGCGGCCATATGGGATGCCGGCACTGCAGGTGGCGGTTTTACCTTCTATGCCCAGTGCTGGCCTTGTAGGGGACATTTCTAAGGGAAAACTGACATAGAGATAGATTAGAGGTGAAAAGACACTAGGGCCGGTGCTGTGGCATCGTGTGTAAAGCCCTCGCCTGCAGTGTTGGCATTCCATATGGGCACCGGTTCAAGTCCCAGCTGCTCCACTTCTGATCCAGCTCTCTGCTATGGCCTGGGAAAGCAGTAGAAGATGGACCAAGTCCTTGGGCGCCTGCACCCGCATGGGAGACCTGGAAGAAGCTCCTGGTTCCTGGCTTCAGATCAGCACAGCACCAGCCATTGCAGCCAACTGGGGAGTGAACCAGCAGATGGAAGACATCTCTTTCTGTCTCTACCTCTCTCTGTAACTCTCTCAAATAAATAAAATAAATTTTTTAAAAAATAAAAAAGCAAAGCCGGCGCCGCGGCTCACTAGGCTAATCCTCTGCCTTGCGGCGCCGGCACACCGGGTTCTAGTCCCAGTCGGGGCGCCGGATTCTGCCCCGGTTGCCCCTCTTCCAGGCCAGCTCTCTGCTGTCGCCAGGGAGTGCAGTGGAGGATGGCCCAAGTCCTTGGGCCCTGCACTCCATGGGAGACCAGGAGAAGCACCTAGCTCCTGCCATCGGATCAGCGCGGTGCGCCGGCTGCAGCACGCCGGCCGTGGCAGCCATTGGAGGGTGAACCAACGGAAAAAGGCAGAACTTTCTCTCTCTCTCTCTCACTGTCCACTCTGCCTGTCAAAAATAAATAAATAAATAAATAAATAAATAAAAAAGCGTAAAGACACATAGTCTGTTTGATTTCTTTCTGTGCGTACTGCACAGGTATCTACTAAACCTCTCCAAAGTGCCACTCACTGCCTGTCCCAAGGATCTGAGGGGTCAGCGATGAACAAGACAGAGAAGTCCCACTTCTCACGAGGCTTGCATTTTAGTGGACAGACAACGAGCCCATCAACGAGATTTTCAGGCGTGACCTGCTTAACGGTGCAAAGCTGTGCCATGTGGGCGTGTGTTGGACGCTTGAGACAGGACCACAAGACGGTCAGGGGGTGACGTTCAATTTGAGGCTTGAATGCTGAGGAGCCATGTTCGCCAAGGGCTTTGAGCAGAATGTTCTTAGAACCGAATGCTCTACCCAGATGATAGGAAGTGCATGGGAACAAGCCTGGTGTGTTCAAGGGAGAGAGAGAGACTGTGTGGCTGCAGATTACTGAAGGAAAGCCCAGGATGTGATGAGGTCAGCAAATACTGCAGGACCCAGAAAACCAAGTCTTAGAGGCCTGTGTGGGTTTCCTTCTAACGGGGATCAGAGGAGCCCTTGCAGGAAGTCAAGCAGAGAGTTGGACATTCAGATTGACATTTTAAAAAATATTTTATTTATTTATTTGAGAGGTAGAGTTACAGACAGTGAGAGGGAGAAACAGAGCAAAAGGTCTTCCATCTGCTGGTTCCCTCCCCAGATGGCCGCAATGGCTGGAACTGTGCCGATCTGAAGCCAGGAGCCAGGAGCTTCCTCTGGGTCTCCCACGTGGGTGCAGGGGCCCAAGCACACGGGCAACACTCCAATGCTCTCCCAGGCCATAGCAGAGAGCTGGATCGGAAGAGGGGCAGCTGGGACTAGAACCGGCGCCCATCTGGGATGCTGGCGCTGCAGGTGGAGGATCAACCTACAGCGCCAGGGAGCCAGCCCCCAGATTGACATTTGTAAACAAATATTTTGCATGTGAGAATGGGTTGCCGGCAGCAGGAATGGAAGCGAGGGAAGCTGTTGGGAGGCAGAGTGCTGGAGGACCCGGGGGACTGGAGAGGAACAGATCTGGATGTGGTGAGCTGTAGGTGACTGTGGAGCACCGAGCGGAAGTGCCTCAGATATGAAACAGAAATATGGAACATAGATGGGAGTTCAGGCGGCACCAGTTTCCAAAACGTTCTTGGAAAATACGTAGTATGAGAAAAACTAGTCACGAACTTGAAAAATTTTTGCACTTAAATAAACTTATCTTTATTTATTTTTTATTTATTTGACAGGTAGAGTTATAGACAGTGAGAGAGAGAGGAGAGAGACAGAGAGAAAGGTCTTCCTTCCCTTGGTTCACTCCCCAGATGGCTGCTATGGCTGGCTCTGAGCCAATCCGAAGCCAGGAGCCAGGTGCTTCTTCCTGGTCTCCCATGCGGGTACAGAGCCCAAGGACCTGGGCCATCCTCCACTGCCTTCCTGGGCCACAGCAGAGAGCTGGACTGGAAGAGGAGCAACCGGGACTAGAACCAGTGCCCATATGGGATGCAGGCGGAGGATTAATCAAGTGAGCCACGGCACCGGCCCCAGCTTATCTTTTTTTTTTTTTTTTTTTAAGATTGTATTTATCTATTTGAGAGGTGGAGTTACAGGCAGAGAGAGGGACAGAGAGAAACGTCTTCCATCCACTAGTTCACTCCCCAAATGGCAACAATGGCTAGAAATGGGTTGATCTGAAGCCAGGAGCCAGGAGCTTCTTCCAGGTCTCCCATGTGGGTTCAGGGGCCCAAGTGCTTGGGTCATCTTCCACTGCTTCCCCAGGCCATAGCAGAGAGCTGGATGGGAAGAGGAGCAGCTAGGACTCAAACCGGTGCCCATATGGGATGCCAGTGCTGTAGGCAGAGGCTGTGTGTGTGTGTGTGTATTCTTTCATATTTAGAAAATTTAAATCAGGTTTCTAGGAATCTGTAAGTTCCCTTGAAAAAGGGCTAGAGCTTTTGTTCCTCACATACTTTGTGTTCCAAAAGTCTAACATCATTGCTAAAAAAGCTGAGGTCAGAATATGTTGATAATATTTCTGACAAAACTATGAAGGTTGTTTTTCCCTGGGAGATGATCACATCCGTAGTGAGAATAAGCGCGTTGATCAGGATATTTCTAGGATACTGTTTTCTGATCAGGCTGCTGACCAAGTGGCTGAAGCAGAGATACTGCAGAGACAGGTGATTGGAAGCCAAACACAAGTACCCATGTGTTCGGCACTGAATAGCTTACTCAGGCTAGTCCTAAATATCATGGTAGCTAGCTTGCAGAAACAAAGTACAGTTCCCCTGGTCGAGACAGAGCTCAGTCTTCAAATATTGAAAGTCTTGAGCAAGCCTGAATTAAAGTGGCATGTCCAAAATGAGACAGAGGCAGAGCTGGGGTCGGAACACCACTACGTTTGACTGCAAAATCTTCTTAAAAAAAAAAAAAACAAAACACCTATATATAAATAGGTAAGTTTTTCCTTTGTTAAGCAGTTTCACTCATCAAGTCTGTCTGTAAAAATGTTTCATCACAAGATAAAAAGCAAAGCTTGCTCAGGGTTTTCCCCCCACAGGCAACACAGGTACCTTACTTAGTTCTACAACCGTGCGACTGCGCAACTCCTAGGATGTAACACGCTCAGTGGATAAGTTGCTGAGTGAACCAGCCAACCTCTGTCCTTGCACTGTGCGTCAGCTTGATACAGGCCGGCATACAGGTTAGAATTGGTCAGGTCTGTGAGCTAGAAGACCACCGTGCCCCTGTGTGACCGCACGCCCCCACCTGGCCACACCTGAGCACCCACCGGCCAATCGGGTTAATTAACCACTCCCCTTTGAAAGTGGATTAACAGCCTGGGACACGGTGTGCCCGGCCCTTTTTCCCTCCCTTCCTTTCCTTGGCCTCCTGCCAGAACAGGGCTTGCTGCGGCCTTCAGGCCTCCTCGCCTCGCCTCAGGCCTTCTGGCCTAGATGCTCCTCCACGTGGCTGGTTCCTGGTGCTCCGTATGAACTCTGATTTCTTTTAGATAAAGCCCTCACTCTCCTATGCATTGCTCTCGCTAAATAAAAGCTTAAAAATGTACCATGCTACCTCATTCGTTTATGCCAGTATTCAGAATTCTTCTCTGAATATTCGGCAAGAACCCATGCAGGCTTATTAATATTGGGGATTTATTAATAAGCATAGGATGATATCATATAGCACCCCAAATTCTGATAACATATGGCACCTCAGATGGGACCTTTTGGGGACTTTAAAGGGGCTGAATTCCAGCATTCTGGTATCATATTTTAAGAGGGTCAATATTGATTTCAAGCTCACAGGTGAACAGCAAGAAATTACATACAATCAGGGGCCTGCGCTGTGGCACAGTGGGCTAAGCCTCCATCTGCAGCGCCGGCATCCCATATGGGCACCAGTTTGTGTTCTGGCTGCTCCACCTCTGATCCAGCTCTCTGTTATGGCCTGGAAAAGCAGAAGATGGCCCAAGTATGTGGGCCCCTGCACCCGCATGGGAGACCCAGAAGAAGCTCCTGGCTCCTGGCTTTGGATCTTCTCAGCTCTGGCCATTATGGCCATTTGGGGAGTGAACCAGCGGATGGAAAACCTCTCTCTCTATCTCTCCCTCTGTCTGTCTGTAACTCTACCTCTCATATAAATAAAATATTTAAAAAAATAAAGTAAAAACAATACATACACAGTCCAACAAGCCAGAGACATTTCTCTGCAAGTCTATCTTCTTCATGGCATCCTATTACAATGCTTTTAAATTCAGTGTTTGTGTGTGTGTGCACACGTGCGCGTGTGTTTTCCTGGCAACTCAATCCCCCTCTCCAGCCATTGACTGCGTCCCATTGGCGAATAAACCTCTGACTCCCACCCGTCTACCTGGCCATCAGCCAGGATGAGTCTTCCTTCTCTAATTGCTTGTGCTGACAGCCTGGCGAACTCAGACAGTAGATCATCATGATCGTACACACAGACCAACCATACAGGAAGAATGGGAGACAGGAGGGATTCTCACTGCAGTGGAGAAACTGTACCCACAATATCTTCACTTGAAATTTTGCTTTCCTACTCTTTCTACCTCACCATGGAAAGACTATACCTGGTATGGAATGCAGACTTGAGTATTTAAAGCAGAAAAACGAATTCCTCAGTACTAAGTCGTGCGATCAAACATGCTGACAGCGAAAATCTAGGCAAAAAACTTTTCAGGAAGCCAAGCATGCTTAATATCAGGCTGATTCCAACCGTCGCACAGTGCTGTCCGCGTGCCAAGAAGAGAAACAGGCCGACACGGATTCCGTCCTTAGCATCTACGTTCTCTCTCCCCGTGCTGCAGAGGCAACGTCAGCACCACAGACAGCCCAGGGCGGAAACCCTCTCCGCGCCCAGCTACCCGCAGATTAGCCAGTAATCCGATCCCCCAAACGTGCAGGGCAGAGGAAGGAGAAGAGAAAAAGCTGTTTACATTAAGAAGAGACCTTCCGAATCCATTAACATCTCTTACAATGTGCCTAACCCCTGGGCCCTAAAATGAATCTTTTTCTGGGCGAAGTGGTTGTAGAACTTCCTAGGATTGAAAACACATTTGAACTCCAAAGAGTACTGGTTGGTGCAAACAATACATGGAGAGGAATCACTCTTTTCTGACTGTCCTCTGCTCACTTCACTACCCCGGGGAACACGGGAAAAGCAGTTGTTTTAGATGTAGGCAAATACAGAACACGCGATTTTGCAAAGATGAAAATGTTTAAGAGCACAGGAAAGCCAGTGATTATCTCATAACCCATTTAAAGACACATATGGAATATACCTGAACATGGGTACTTTCTGCTTTTCCACTGATTAATTTGTTAGAGGAGAGCATAAACCAAAATTTAATGTTTCGGGTTCTTGCTGTTAGGCAGGGGAAGTGCAGGCCAAGCAGCAAAAACAGTGGCCAGCTCAGCGCACTGCAGCCTTTTATCCACTTCCAAAAGGGGAGTGGCTACCAGTGGGTGGGTACAGATGAGATCACCCAGTGGGCAGGCAGAAGGGGGGGGGGTGCATGTGCCTCCAGCTCATGAGCCTAAGTCTATCTCCTTGATTAGTCTCATATCAAGTTTACCAGCGTACTGAAATGTAAAAACTGCCGTAGTGCGGGCTGGCGTTATGGCATAGTGGGTAAAGCCACCACTGCCTGCAACACCAGCATCCCATATGGCTGCCCTGCTTCCAATCCAGCTCCCTGCTAATGCGCCTGGGAAAGCGTGGAAGATGGCCCAAGTGCTTGGGCCCCTGCACCCATGGGGAAGACCCAGAAGAAGTCCAGGACAGCCAGCCCTGGCTGCTTCAGCCAACTGGGGAATGAACCAGCAGATGGAAGCTCTCTCTCTCTGTCCATAACTCAGACTTTCAAAATCAATCAATCAATCAATCAATCAGTCCTTAAAAACCAAGCTGCTGTAGTAGAAAGAAACTCGACAATATAGGGGCAAAGCAAACTAGAGGTTGGGCTGATCTGGCATGAAATGCCAGACACGGAACCGCCAGAGAGTAGAGAACTGTGGTGCTTTCAAGACCTCCGCGCCATACTTTCTAGGCTGTGTGAATTCTGGATCCTGCTTCTAGATGGAAACAAGGAGAAAAAAGCACAACAAAGACTTCCAGACCTGGGGTGTTTAAAGGGCCTTCACACAGTAAATCAATCCACAGCCAAACTGGAATGGCAGAGGTGTGAATTGCCCCCATTCATCTTAATGGAGTGTTAACTTCAAAGGCTTGTTTTAACCATTTAAATGCTAAACTTATGAGTAAACATTCTTTTTTCCCCCCTAAATAGTATAAACATTCACCCTCAACATATGAAAGCAATTTATAGTCTTGGTACTTTATCTTTTCATTTTGCAAACAAATCTCCAAATGCTAGAAAAGTATATACTTTGTGCTTTACTTAGTTTTATTTCTAATAGTTGTTACCTAATAAATTATGAACATTAAGCCATAATGAGAAGGCTCCATTTCCTAGGAAAAACACTTAGGAGTCCTTGAACCGGGATATTTTGGTCATCTCGGTGAAGGGGGCACTGCTCTCACCTGCAGTCTTGTTAGTTTTGTTCAAATGGAGAAAGTGGTGTGTCAGGATGGCAGAGCGGTCTAAGGCGCCAGACTCAAATGGAGAAAGTTGTGACTCCAAATAGCACCTGGACGTATCTAGTTCCAGCAAAGTAAACGGAAGAACACCTCCACCAAGCATTTTTCTTGTTATCAGTGAAGCTTCAGTATTCAATAGGTTAGTACTTTCCCAAACCTCCCATAATCCTAGCTCATGAGCAAGTGACAAAAAGTATGGACTGATGCCCAGCTGTCATCACACTTAACATTTGCCCCAAGGGGCATCCTTGCATCTGTTACAGATTTAGGGTTATTTTGGTATTTCTGGAATTGGGTTTATTTAGGCAGCTGAATACCTATTTGTTTGGATCCAGACTTTCCTAAGCACAAAGACAATACAAGGCGTCGCCTATCAGATTGATGGGCTCTAGCAGACCTGAAGCCACATGGGGCCCAGGCCTGGCTGGGCCTCTGGGATCATGCCAGGTGCTTGGTTTTAACAGCACAGTGGGACTGGGCTGGCGAGAAAGCACTACCAACCGCGCATTCCGGCCCAGTGCCCCCATGCGTGGAAACGACAGAAAGATTCTGAAGATAATAGCTGCACAAGGTGAAGATGAAGAAATTCGAGATGTTTCACGTCCTTGGTTGAGAGCAAATTCATTTCACTGGCTCAGAGGACAGAGAAAAGGGCCATCTATGTATTTTACCTATTAAGAAAGGCTTTTTTGGCCGGCGCCGCGGCTCAATAGGCTAATCCTCCGCCTTGCGGCGCCGGTACACCGGGTTCTAGTCCCGGTTGGGGCGCCGGATTCTGTCCCGGTTGCCCCTCTTCCAGGCCAGCTCTCTGCTGTGGCCAGGGAGTGCAGTGGAGGATGGCCCAAGTGCTTGGGCTCTGCACCTGCATGGGAAACCAGGAGGAAGCACCTGGCTCCTGGCTTTGGATAGGCGCAGCATGCCGGCTGTGGCGGCCATTTGGGGGGTGAACCAACAAAAAAGGAAGACCTTTCTCTCTGTCTCTCTCTCTCACTGTCCACTCTGCCTGTTAAAAAAAAAAAAGGCTTTTTTGGTCTGCACTAACACGTACCAGGCCATTTAATCCTCTCAACACAACCCGGAACAGTAGGTATTGACTCCATTTTCTAGATATAAAAGCGAAGGCTGGGAGAGGTTAAGCAGTTTGAGTGCCTTTCAGTGAGGTTCGGATCCAGGTCTTCCTAACCCCAGAACTTGGTCTCTTCCTGTTCTCAAGCTGCCGAAGCAGTGTCTCTGTGACCTTCTGGAAAGACAAGCTCAGTTGACAGCGTTTCATCCTGTTTCCAGAGTGGGGGGCAGGAGAGCACCTGCAAAACTGTGCATTTCCTTACATGCAAATTAGCACTTTGCGTGCAATTCCCCACTTTACATATGCACCCTGGCTTCCATAGGCTGCTACCAAGGCGCCTCTCACATCCCACACTGAGCACTGAGCTTCCAGGTTCCAACCAGAAATAAGCCAGGCCAGTGGGAAGACTGCCGTGAGTGACAGCCTCGAAGCAAAGCATGATGGGCATGGCCTATATTTGTCTCTGCGAAACAGAATGTCACATGTTCTAGGGACAAACTGAGAAAGCTCAGAGAACTTTCAAATCCACAGCCAGTCACCCAGCTCTACAGAGAAAAAAACAATCAGTCTTTGGATAGGATTTGGAGGTAGGGCAAAACATCAAGTGGAATAATCTCAGTTTTGTTGTTAGTGATTGATGTTGACAACATTAACCCACAAGCTAACATTCAATTTTGTATGTAAGCTTGATACACTGATCTCTTTGAAAACAAAAGATTAATCCCATAATATTTAAGAACACTAAAAACTTCTGCTTTGTGAAACACATTGTTAAAAGAATGAAATGGCATGCCATAGACTGGGAGAATCTTTGCAGAACACATATTTCATAAAGGACACACATCTAAAATATACAAAGAATGCTTAAAACTCGAGGATGAGAAAACAACCCAGTTAAAACAGTGGGCAAAAGAGTTGAATACCAAAGAAAATATGCCGATGTTAACTAAGCACGGCTTATTTAGACGCTCTATGTTCTATGTCATTGGGGAACTGCAAATTTAACTGGGATCCACTACGCACCCATTCGAATGGTGAAAATCCAAAACACTGATAATACCAAATGCTGGTGAGGATGTGGACAAAACAGAACTCTCACTCATGGCTGGCAAGAATGTAAAATGCTACTACTCTGGAAGGCAGTTCGGCAGTTTCTTTCTTTTTTAAAGATTTATTTATTTTTTATTTATTTATTTTGAAAGAGGGCTGCCGCTGTGGCACAGTGGGTTAAGACTGCCCGCATCCCAAATGGGCACTGATTTGAGTCCTGGCTGCTCCATTTCCGGTCCAGCTCTCTGCTAATATGCCTGCGAAAGCAGAGGAAGGTGGCCCAAATCCTTGGGCCGCTGCACCCACGTCGGGGACCTGAAGAAGCTCCTGGCTCCTGATCAGCTCAGTTCAGCTCCAACCGTTGCAACCTTTTCAGGGAGTGAACCAGCAAATGGAGGACCTCTTTCTCTCTGACTCTCCCTCTCTCTCTCTATAACTCTGGCTTTCAAATAAATAAATAAATCTTAAAAAAAAAAAAAAAAGTCTTAGAGAGAAAGAAATATTCTATTTGTTGACTCATTCCCCAGATGGCCACAACTGTCAGTGTGGGGCCAGGCCAAAGCCAGGAGCCAGGAGCTGCATCCGGGTCTCCCACGTGGGTGCAGGGGCTCAAGCACCTGGGCCATCTTCCACTTCTTTCCCAGGCCATTAGCAGGGAGCTGGATTGGAAGTGGAGCAGCCAGGCTAAGAACTGGTGCTCATAAGGGGCTTTACCTGCTAAGTCACAGCACTGGCCCCAGCAGTTTCTCAGAAAACTAAATATACTCTATGTACACAATGTGGCAATTGTATTCCTTGGTATTTACCCAAATGATTTTAAAACTTACATCTCCATGAAAATCTGCACACAAATGTTGACAGTTACTTTAATCATAATTGTGTGAACTGGAAGTAACTAAGAGGTCTTTTGACAGGTGGATGATACACAAACTGTGGGACAGCCATACAGTGGCAGTCTGTTCAGTGCTAGACAGAAAAAGCTTCTCAGGTCACGAAAAGGCATGGGAAAAAACTCAATTGTACATCGCTAAATGAAAGAAACGAGTCTGAAAAGGACCCAGACTACATGGTCCCAACCATGTGGTATTTTGGAAAAGGCAAAGTGACAGAGGCAATGACTGCTAAGAATAAACCCTAATATCGACAAGGGCTTCAGTTATAACATCAACATTGGCTCCCTAAGTGTATCAAAAATGCTACGCTAACGCAAGATGCTGAAAACAGCACGGCCTGCAGGTACTGTGGGAGGGAGGGAGAGTATAGGAGCTCTCGGCACTTTCCGCTCAATATTTTTGGAAACATGAAACTTCTATAAAAAATAGTCTATTCGTTTTTTTTTAAACCTCAAACAAAAGATTGACACAATTTAGTAGGAACACATCTCAAAAAGTTCATGACAAAATAGAATTAGAAGGTTTTTATTTTTATTTTTTACATTTATTTATTTCTTTATTTGAAAGGCAGAGTGACGCAGGAGGAGAGATGGAGAGAGACATTTTCCATCTGTTGGTTCACTTCTCAGATGCCTGCAACAGCTGGGGCTGGGCCAGGACAATGCCAGGAACACAGAACTCCAACTGGGTCTCCTGTCCCGGGGGAGCAGGACCCAAGCACTTGGGCCGTCTTCCTGTTTCCTCAGGCACCTTAGCAAGGAACCGGATCTGGAAGCAGAGCAGCTGGGACCCAGGCAGTCCTGGGGACTCCGACACGGGAGGCAGGCAAGTGTGGCTTAACCCCCTGAGCACCACCGCCTGCCCTGTGAGGGGAGCTCACTTTGGTGTGAGATCTTTGAAATCCATGCTTCTCTTCCTAACAAGCATTTGCCATGAGCTTCTCGTCCATTTACCAGTGTTCTGAATTCATCTTTTATCGTGGTTAAAAGTAGTGCACTCCGACCCTCTTCTACACAGTGCTGCTTCGCTCTGCTTTTTCTGTGACTGATTTTTATAAAAGTATTATTTTTCATCCAAGGTGCCGCCCAGAATTATTCCATCTTGCATATGGAGATAAACTATGCTTCAAAAGAAGCAAGACAAGATTGCTTTCATTTATTAATCCAATCAAAAATGATGAGCGCTAAGCTGAAATTCCCAACCAAAATTCCAGAGAGGAGCAAAACAAACGCCTGTGGAAATAAGAAAAAAAGACCAAAAAAATTAGACTATTTTAAAATCTCTAACCTTACCCACGGATATAGTTTATACTTAAAACTATTACTTTTTGACAGACAAAATAATATAAAACAACAAATTATCTCTTAATATACAAATCTTCAAAGAAAAAAGCCAAAAACAACCTACCCCGAGCTTCTTCCTTGAGAGAAAATCCTCTCTGCTGAGTTTCAGATAAAACAGTCCCGGGAACACAAAGATCAAACACGTTGATGTACTGGCCCCTTGAAGGTGGAGGGAAAAAAATAAAAAAGGAAGTGTTGTTGAATTCAGATGTGAGCCTAACAATTTCATCACGCAGATTTTTTTTTTAAATACACAACTTACCAACGACACCGAAAACATTCCTAATGTCAGGAACATATATTGCAAGTAAAACAATGGTAACGTTGAGTGCTAGAGTGATCAGAAAATGGCGAATCCACGAGAACGGAAAATTGGAGAAAAAGATCATCATTAAAGCTTTTCTGGCCTGTGTATCAGAGAAGGAAACAGGTTTGAGCAAAGAGGAAGTATCAGAGGCAAAATATTTGACGAAAGAAACCCAACCCATGCACAGTACCCATGATATTCTTAGCCTCAAAACCACTCAGATTTCAAAAACTATAGCATATACTTCATTCTGAATTCCTTGTGCACATAAGTGAACAAACCTTGCTGTGTGAACTTCACAATAAAAATTATTTTGGTTGGATTCTAGACAATATTTTCACAGGCAATTTTTTTAGGTTGCATAACTTTAAAAATTACCAACAATAACGAATGTGTGATGAAATCTCAATCATAAAATTCAAGAGACTGAAAAACAAAGCTACAAAACAGAAAAAAGGAATCGGGCCATGGGAAGCACCACTCACTGGCTTCGCTGATGTCAACAGGGGAGAGCTCACTACCCCGCCCAGTGCTCCAGGGGCAGCCGGCAGCCACGTCCCACCAAAGTCTGTCCAGCCCCACTGCCTTCTTGGAGCTGCAGACCCCGGAGGGAGGAGGCAAACAAGTCTCCAAGTCCCAGCTCACTGTCCTGAGATTCAAGACATCCCAGTCAAAGCAGTTATGCCCGAAGGCTTTGTTTTCATTTGCTCGGAAATTCTTCGGATTCTTCTGTGTCCCAACTAGATGCAGAACAAAATCTGTTCCTGCCCCTTACGTGATAATTCTAGAGCAAATGAAATATGTTGCCTGAGATTAAACTAGAATATCCATGTGAAAATGTATCTACAACAAACCAGAAGGGGCGTATTTTTGCCGGCTTGACTCTTCTCTCTTCATGCACATTCTTTTGACAAGAGAATACAGAAAGGGAGGAGCAAACCCCACGCTTTAGCACCACGCTCTGCAAACTGGAGACTGACTCTCGAGAAGCACGATCAGCGATCAGCGTGGCGTGGCGTGCACTGTGACCTTGTGCTTGCATGGGGCCTTATGCAGATGCGAGGTCTTTGACCAATTCCTGGACAAACCCAAAAGATAGACCCGAATGGCTGTGATTCAATGCCAACAAGAACCATTAGGCACACTTACAGGGAAGTGGATTAAGGGCACTGTCAATAGCACAGCAAACAGCAGGCACAGCTTCACAGCCATGACGACAACGTCACGCGGCAAGTATTTACTATAACCGTGCAGCAATTCTGGCTCCACTTTGTCTGTGAGTGAGAAAGCAGTGAGGATCACATTAGGAACTACATCCCACGACGTCAGTGATACCAAAATGACTTTCCTCTGCACTAACGGATCAGAACAGATGCTGTGTTCCTACTACCAAATCCATCTCCGGCTTTTCCTTTCTATGAAATACAGAGACATCCGTTAAGTGTCTTCTTGAAACCTGTAATTCTTTTCATCTTTAATGAAATTAGGACCAGAATGAGCAGGACCTCTAAAATTATGACAATGAACATTGACAAAATATATCCTTTTTAATGGGGCAGCGTTGTGGCATAGAGGGTAAAGCCGGCCCCTGTGGCACTGGCATCCTATGGGGCACTGGTTCTTACCTCAGCTGTTCCACTTCTGATCCAGCTCCCTAATGGCCTGGGAAAAGCAGCAGAAGGCGGCCCCAGTGCTTGGGCCCCGGCACCCATGTGGGAGACCTGGAAGAAGCCCCTGGCTCCCCGGCTTTGGCCTTGCCTGGCCCTGACTGTAGCAGCCACCTGGGGGAGTGAACCAGCGGATGGAAGATCCCTCTCTCTCTGTCTTGCTCTCTCCACAACTCTGACTTTTTAAAATAAATACATATATTTTAAAAATATTTTAGAAATATATCCTTTTAAAAACTTTTCCATATCTGAGGGTCTTGAATTTTAATGTTGTTTTTCTGTAAAGTACTTCTACGTATAACTTTGAATTTGGTCCCTATGACAATATAAGCAGGTGGGCTCAAATATTAAATATTAAAATAGCAAATGACTTGTCCAAGGTCATACAACACACAGGGGCTGTACCCTCGGTGCTAAATCGTATTCCTCAATACCACGATATTTTTCTCAGTTTTGAGCACGCAGCCTGCTTCGTCAACACTTTATCTGCAGATCCAGTCTATGAAAGGGGGAGTGAAGTGGCGCGGCAGTGACTCACTGGACAGCCGGGCCAGTGACAGTGACAGTGACAGGATGGACAAGCCCTGACCAGGCTGCCCTCCAGGGCTCCTCCATCCCCCCGGGACAAGGTGCAGCTGGTACTTAACACAACATGGTGCTTTATAACGAGGATGTGTTCTAGAAAGAATGCTTTACAGGAAATAAAAAAACAAATCAAACACGCCTCTGTTGTCAAAGACCTGGAAGTCAAAGGGGAGAGATGACAAGCTCACACAGATATTACAGAAAGAACACACACACACAGCGCTACGGGCATTCTAAACCAGGAGCATGCAGAGCCACGCCTAAACATCACCACGCACCGCAACGGAACTTCTCTGCGGGTCGCACTCCGTTCCCCCATCTTTACACTGACTTCCGGTTACTGAGAGCACGCTGAGTCTGTGTATTTGTGGTAAATTCAAAGCTGTGGGGGGAGAGGTTTTTTAGATTCAAGAAGCAGCAGTTGGGTACGTGCACTTGCGATGATGAACAGCACAGTCCACAGCACGGTGGCCGACACACAGCACGCTGCAGGGCGGACTAGGGAGGCAGGTGGCAGGCCTGGGAGTGCTGTACGGATCCACCCAGTCACCTACTGTGTGTGGGTCTGCATTCAATCTGGCAGGCCCCAGAGACGTAGGGAAGATTCAAGAACAGCTCGCTGCGATCTGGACTAAGCAGGAGTGCGGGTGGGAGGAGAAAGAGACTCAAGTCAGGGATGCCAGGTAGAAAGCTACTAACACAATCTGTGTAAGGGCGTGAGAATCTGAAGCAGGCTGGGGATGGGAGGGAAACGAATGGTCTAGGAGTTAAACACTGCACACAATGCAGGCGTAGGTGACTAAACAGGAGATTATTAAGAAGAGCCAGGAAAATCTGGTTCCTATTTCCACATCTGTGAGATAACCTCCCAGTCTTTACAGAAACATGGCAAACTATTTTATTTCCATTTTCTGAATCATAAAATGAGCTATGAATACTTCTTACTTAACAGCTTCAAATGGTCTGGTTATTACACAACACGTGAGCCCTGGTGTGGTGCGCCAGAATAATACTTCTTGCTTCCTCACCATGGAATGGTCTAATTTCCTAACCAGGGTCAATATTATTTACACGGGGACAGACTTACAGGTCTCTCTAACCTGACAGAATTCCAACACTAAGTAAGCCTTGAAAGCTCTGGATAAAAGGATCCCAAGCAGTTCTCGCAGCCTGAAGAATCAGATTCATCACAAATTCCAAACAAATGTCACATGTGCACATCCTACCTCCCCAGGAGGAAAACCCTTCTGCTCGGTGAGTCACTGTATTCTTAGCTGAGCCTTAACATATGTAAGGGATAGAGTGCAACATGCTTGTCTGGATTCAGACAAATCTCCACAAAGCTCACGGGGGCCTCACGGTGATCTCAGCAAGTTCTGGGTGCCACTGAAGGGCGGCGCTGTGCTGTTAACACAGCCTGTCACGCAGGGTATGATGATCACAAACAACATAAAGAACACTGCACCAGCACTTTCTACCCATAAGACAAAGGGCTCCTGTTATCCTGAGAGACACCAAAAAGGTTTTCCTTGGTTATGACCAATGCCAAAAAGAATCACCAAAGATAAAATTAGAACCTGTATCTTTTGTTTTTAGAGAAGGAATTACTTTTATATCATTGTCTAACTACCTGCCTACCTACCATGTAGTTTTTCTTCATGTATATAAAATTTGCATACTCTGAAGAATGCCCATAGGAGAAAGGAATTAAACCAGAGACAACTAATAGCTTTACCTGATAACTGGGTGAATTCTTGTCTAAGAAACATCTTGTTTACATGGTGAAAACCTTCAGCTTTTGTGTTCAAGCAAAAGTGACAGACAGACAGACAGATAAGACAGATAGATGGATGGATGCCTGGAGCTTATATGACTTAAGCTTTCCCAAAAGTTCACTTCAGCAGAAATGGAATGAAGGAAATCTGGATTTACAGACAGAAAAAACTGGATTCGAATCTCATCTCCATTATTCATTTATTGCAGATACTGGCCCAATTCCTCAACCTACATGAACCTATGCCCACTTTACAGAGCTGTTACAAGAATGAGGTTAGGTGATGTACGTAAAAGGCCTGACACTGACACAAATGTTAGCTCCTTCCTCCCCATCCCTTTCCATCTAAGCTTTCTTACAATACAGTCCTAGAAGCCTGATGACCCATGCTACTGATTTAACTATTTCTCACCATCCTCGACACTGGCAGGCCATCTGAAGTTCTTCCAGAGAGATGAGAGTTCTGCTCATCTACAGGGAGCAGAAGGCCAGTTCTTTTTTTTCTTCCCCCTTCAATGTTAAAGATCATTGACTATAATACAGTTGAGCATCCCTAATCCAGAATGTTCCAGAATGTGTCATGCTCTAGAAAGACTCAGATTTTAGATGTTCAATTAGGGAAGCTCAAGTGATAAAGTCTACACAAAAATTCCAATATCCAAAAAAAATTAAGTCGAAAACATTTCTGGTCCCAAGAATTTCAAATAAGTAATATTCAATCAGCAATACTTGTGCCAGATGACTATTTAATGTA
This sequence comes from Lepus europaeus, assembly GCF_033115175.1. Lineage (NCBI taxonomy): Eukaryota > Metazoa > Chordata > Mammalia > Lagomorpha > Leporidae > Lepus > Lepus europaeus. Next base: position 37,730,012 of record NC_084848.1, on the reverse strand, counting down.
AAAAATACACACAACTATTCTATGTTAAATCTTTTTGAATCCTACACAGCAAAGGAAATGATCAATAGAGTGAAGAGACATCCAACTGAATGGGAAAAAATATTTGTAAACCACCCACCCAACAAAGGATTAATATCCCGAATATACCAGCAACTTAAAAACACTCAACAGAAAAACAACCAATCCAGCTGAGAAATGGGCAAAGGACTTCAATAGTCAGCTCTCAAAAGAAGAAATAGAAATGGCCAACAAATATATGAAAAAATGTTCAACATCCCCAGCCACCAGGGACATGCAAATCAAGACCACAATCAGGTATCACCTCACCCCTGTCACTGGCTAAAATCCAAAACACAGAGTAGCAAATGCTGGCGAGGATGTGGACAAGGGGAGCACTTCCACACTGCTGGTGGGAATGTGAGTGAGTGCAGCCACTGTGGAGATTTCTTTAGAAACTAGAAACAGACTTGCCGCATGATCCCACAATCCCACTGCAGGGTATTTACCCAAAAGACTTGAACACAATGTGTCAAAGAGACACCTGCACCACCATGTTTATAGCGGTAGTGTTCACAATAGCCAAAATTTGGATTCAACCAAGGTGTCTACCATCAGATGAATGGATAAAGAAAATGTAGAATATATACTCAATGGAATACGACTCAGCTATAAAAAGAGTGAAATTCTACCATTTGCAGCAAATGGACGTAATTGGAGGACATCTTGCTGAGTGAAATAAGCCGGACCAAGAAAGACAAAAACTGCATGTTCTCCCTTATATGTGGGAGCTAAAATTAAAAACAAACAAAAAAACAAAGCAAAGGAAAAAGAAAGTTCTGTGTATATCAGTGCTGTTCAAATATAGTTTCATAAAACTTTGTTTTATATCTTTGTCAAACCAATGGTTAAGAATGCTATACTGCTATAGCTTTTATGATCTGTGATTAAGTTAAAATTCACCGTATATGGGTGAAATGGTCATTTTCTAACTCATTTATGATTTACAGCTGTTGTCTGTATTCCCACTAAACTTGGGTCTTCTAGCTTCTTACTTGCTAAACTTCTTATTCAGTGAAGTATTAAGCCTTTTTATTGTAATGTAAATTTAAGACATGGTATCTCAAAAACTAAAGAAAAAGAGTGAAGGAAGGAGGGTGGGAGAGAAAGGAGGAGGGAGGAAGGGAGTATCATTATGTTCTCAGAACTGTTTCTACAAATCACACTGAAGTGTTAAAAACTAATTAAAAGGTAAAATAAAATAAAATACTTTAAAAAGTCTTTTTAAACTCCCAAAAATCCTGCAATAGTATCTTATTGACACATAAAAGTCTTATTAAATCTGTTTTAAAAACTAACAAATCCAGGGCCCGCACTGTGGCTTAGCAGGTAAAGCTGCTGCCTGCAGTACTGGCATCCCATATGGGCACCGGTTCGAGTCCCAGCTGCTCCACTTCTGATCCAGCTCTCTGCTATGGCCTGGGAAAGCAGTAGAAAATGGCCCAAGTCCTTGGGCCCCTGTACCTGCATGGGAGACCTGGAAGAAGCACCTGGCTCCTGGCTTTGGATCGGCACATCTCCGGCCACTGTGGCCAACTGGGGAGTGAACCAGTGGATGGAAGACCTCTCTTGACCTCTCTCTCTCTTCCTCTCTTTCTCTCTCTGTGTAACTCTGACTTTCAAATAAATAAATCTTTAAAAAAAAAACTAACAAATCCAACAACCAAAAATACAGCATATATATTTCAAGCTTTGTTTTACCAGTAATGATCAAAAAACCCAAGAATCTGTTGTAACTGTCTTTGTAGTGTAGCCCGCAAGGCACCATGCTCACACTGGAAATAATGCCGTTCCTGATGGTACACATAGAATTCCAAATCCCAAACCCAAACTCCAGCAAAAAATGCAGTAGATTCAGAATCACGATGGTTTTATTACTACTGAAATAACAACAGATATAACAAAACAAGGCCATTTAAGCAATTACAAGTTCCTGGAAGATAATACAGCACTTCCTGAAAAGTTACCATACTTAAATTTACTTAAAGACAGTAGGAAGAGCAGTACAGTGCTGAGACAGAGTGCCTGAAACCACAAACTAACTATGATAACAGTGATGATGATGACAGTAATAACAGTAACGCGCCCTGAGCGGTAGCTCTCATTCCTGGAGGACTCAAGTACCGTTCCAGGCATCTTACACGTCACTCACTTCTGCCTCAAAGCACCCACGCGCAGTTCTCCTCAAGTTACAGAACCGGAGACGAGGACATCGCAGCGGGAACGCTCCTGTTCAGATAAAGTAGGAGCAGAGGCGTCTGAACCTGACTTCCTTTACCAGGGTTAGGAAAGGAAGCCATATACAAAAACTGTGCCAACGCCGTCAGACCTGGGAAAACTCTGGGAGAGAAGTCAAATGGCGTACCGGTCATCCAGAATGTCTAAATCCTGAAACACGTGCACAGGGCTATCCACCATGAACTCAGAGTCAAAACAGCTGGGCACCACACAGTAGTAATAGCCAGTCCCAGCGGAGCGCTCACAAGGACATTCACAGCTGAAAGGTATGTTCAGAAACGGACAAACTGAATGAGACTTACAATGTGTTTGCTTGCAAACTAAGAGAGCTTACAATTTTTTCTTGTTCTAGACTTTTCTTCTTAAAATTTATTTATTTATTTGAAAGACAGATTACAGAGAGAGAGAAAGAGAGGGAGACACCTTCCATCTGCTGGCTTATTCCCCAGATATCTCCAATGGCCTGAGCTGGGCCGATCTAAAGCAAGGAGCCAGAAGCTTCATCCGGGTCTCCCACATGGGTGCGAGGGCCCAAGCACCTAGGCCATCTTCAGCTGCTTTCCCAGGCCACAGCAGGGAGCTGGATCGGAAGTGGATGTCGGTGCTGCAGGTGGGTGGCTATACTTGCTATGCCACCGCACTGGCCCCTGTTCTAGACTTTTAAGGTTTACTTTTTCTTCAGGATCTTATCAAGAGAGAAAAAAATTCCAACATACTGAGTAGGCAGATTTTCCAAAGTAAGAGATTTTGATGTTCATTTTATGAATTTAAAAGTTTTTCAAACATTGAGGAGAGAGGTCAGGGTGTATCATGGGATGCCCATCTGCTGAATGCTGCGACACAGTGCAAAGCAGCGCGTTCGATACCTCTGTGCACAACGCAGGCCAGGGGAAAATCCTTCCCTTTCTAAGTTGTTCTTTAGAAATTGAGATGATTGATTCTCCCAACCGCCAAACTTCTGAACTAGACTCTAATTATATTGGATTTGCATTTAAAAAATCATTGCTACACATTTTCTCTTATGGCAAGAGATCAACATCCCTAAGCCTGCAGGTCCACTGAGGTGTTGAAGGAGATGCTCACATGAACTCATTGATCTGAAGCTCGATCCGCCTTCCCCAAAGAGAATTGACACTTGAAAGTCTCTAGAGCAGCCCCGGAGGGGCCGCGCTGTCAGCCGGTGGCCTGAACAAATTCCCTTATTAATGAAAGGCAGAAAGAGGATCTATAGTCAGGTGTGAGATCACCTACACGACAATTCATTTTGTTATCCATAATTAAAGAATATACTCACCATAAAAAGTGAGGTACCCAAAGAGCGCAGATAGAGAATAAATGAGGAAACTTAGAGCAACTGCTGTATTGGTTACATTCTGCATTCTTTTCTTCGAAGGGCTAAAAAACAAAAACAGTAAAAGTGTAGCAGTGATCTGAATTACATAGAAAGAAACAAGTTTCTCCAAGCTAGTCAAGAGAATTCCTTCACTGACGGTCTAATCCATCCATTTCCAGTCTGAGATCAGCACACAAAGGACAACAGTCTTGCAGGCCATAGTCTCAACCTGGATAGAATTCACTCTTGGCTGTTTCATTTTAAACTAACCCTTAGAATGCAACGATGGGAGGAAAAGATTCATACGAGAGAATGACATTCAATCTGAAAGTCCTAAAGGGAAAAAGACACACAATACATTTAAAATACTTCAGGATACCTTTCAAGTTCACAGTAGATGGGCAAGATTGAGGTATGGCAGAGAAATGAAAAAGCCATGGTTGGTATGGCATAAACACTCTGAAAAACAGTTTTGAAATGACATGATTAGCAAATGCTACTGTACTGAAACCACATTTTCATTTCAACGACAAAGTCAGTCCTCAAAGTCAACTTGGCTAGATTTATTCATCTTTCATGCATCTTATTTTTTACTATTTTTTTTAAAGAGAGACACATGTATGGTCACCAGCAGATGTTTTACTTGATAGCTGGCTTGCCCATCCTATTCAAAATTTCTTGGCTGGCTTCCCATACCATGTTGCTTTTACCACAATCACTTCTGCATTATTTGGGCATGATAAAAATAATTTAGGGAAAATACATAATACTTAGGTTAAGATAAAAAATAATAATTTAGCAATGTACTTATTCCAATTCTCATTTTTTCCTAATGTATGCACAATTTAAATACATTTATTACCATAAGCAATAGCAATAGTTAAGACTTTTGAATCTGCTTTCTCTAACTCTATCCAAGGGAATACTGAAAACATTAACCACATCTTCCTACCAACAACATCTCTGACTAGGATCTCTTAATGAAATGAGTATCATTTATTCCAGACCTATACATTTTTAGAGATCCAATGGAACGCACAAGCGCATGTTTTATTTTGTTCTTAATTATTAGAATACTTAACAAAAGTCAGTACAAGTTATAAAGTACAACGGTTACCAGTGCAGTGCAAACACCGTCTTTACCAAACGGATGGTGGTGATTTATTTGCTCTTAACTGACTTTAGACTCTTTAGCAAAAGAAGTTCCAGATGAAGACCCGTGTCTGGGGACACAATGCCTGGACTCCTAAAGTATCTGAGCAGGGCTGGGAGGAAGCTGTGCTGTTTCCTGACGCCGGATTAAGGGAATGAGAGTTTAATTCACAAATTCTCTGTTTCATATATTGCTCAATTTCCTGGCTTGTCAATTACCCTACTCAGATCTTGAAGGCACATGGAGGTCTTTACGGGTAAAAGATGTGGGAACCTCCCTGGTGGGGCCAGAGAGTCACTTTTCTCATTTAAAAACTAGAAATAAAAAGGGAAGCTCTGCGTGGAGGAGTAGGCACGCCGGCACACTACCGTCCTCCACAAACAGAGCCGTGCGTGGGCCGAGGGGCTTCCAGCACCTGCGACCTGCGGAAAGTGGCTATCGGCCGGATCAGGAAGTGTGGATGTGCGGCCCTAGGAAGACTGCACAGCCCACCTGCTCACACTTCCTGTCTCCTGTGAGGACGCAGGTCTTCCAGGCCGTTCCAGGGTCCTGTGGCTCTTAGAGAAGGCGAGGGGACTTGGTCTTCCCGTCTGTGCTCCAGGCATCATAAACTTCCACTCCGGAATGCTGGCCAGAATGTATATTGGCATTGCTCCATGGCTGGTCCAATGATGAGGCTGTTTAGCAACAGACCGAGGTTCTACTCACAAGGGAGGAGTTTTCGATATAATTGGCTATTTAGCTTTACAAGTCCAGAGGGCAACAGGAAGTCTGGATCCACAGAGGACCTTATTGGCCAGAGCAGACATTCGGGAAATCTGTTCTTTTAGGCAGAAACCCATTTAAAACAGGCTGCGTTTAAAGGCACGCCAAGAGAAAAAAGAAAAGAAAAAAAAAAGGTGGCTGTTTCATAATGGGCCACCCTGCGTTAAATAATATTATTCTTCTGGTAGGCAATCCTACACTTAGCACTTTCATGAAAATTAATTAGTTACAGGTACAAAGACCTAAGAGACCCTGCTACACAAATCTCTTAAAACTTGAAATGTGAAAAATCAACCAAAAGTATCTGTTAATAACTTACACACCTCTTTGGAGAAATGAAAGAGCTTTGGTTTACAATCATCTGTAGCATTGGAAATCTGTTTAAGAGTATTGAGGGGAAAAAGAGAAACCAACAGCCATTAAAAGTCAGAATACATCAACAGAAATGATGAGTTTATTATTACTAGGTTTTCAAATCAAAACATTTTAAAACAAAGTTCCAAAATGAAATACAGCCATTACTTTTTTATTAACGAGTAAAAAAAAAAATCATTAGTCTGCCTTTTTTTTTTCCTTCTTAGTTTAAAATAAAAAGGAAGAAATTGAAAAGATAAGCTATTACCTGGAAGTACTCTTCTATGTCATTTAAGAACAGAGGACAAGGGATGGACCATTTTTTAATTATTATCTGTAAGAATAAACAGATTCAGTACTCAGATTTCTTAAATAATTTGTAAGAAATTGATTTCAAATGGGTGAGTATTATTTCAATTAACCAAACACCATACCAAACAAGAAGCTAGCAGAAGATTCTTTACATACATGAAGGGTCTTCAAAAAGCTCACGGAAGGGGCTAGCGCTAAGGGTAAAGTTCTGCCTGTAGTGCCATATCCTATATGGGCGCCGGTTCAAGTTCCGGCTGCTGCTTCTGATCCAGCTCTCTGCCACGGCCCGGGAAGACAGTGGAGGATGGCCCAAGTGGTTGGACCCCTGCAACTGCACTGGAGACCAGGAGGAAGCTCCTGGTTCCAGGCTCTGGATCAGCCCAGCTCTGGCTGTTGCAGCCGTTTGGGGAGTGAACCAGCAGATGGAAGACCTTTCTCTCTGTGTCTCCCTCTCTCTGTAACTCTACCTCTCAAATAAATAAATAAATAAATAAATTTCAAAAGAAAACACTATGCATGGATTCACATAATTTGCACCAATATAAACTCATCTTGTAATTCCATTTCCATGAATGGTCGTATGGCTTTCCCCACTTGGAATGGGGTCACCTGGGGGATTAGGGCTGCCTATCTGTGTGGGGTCTTCCTCGCTGGAAACCAGAGTCCTCTTATGGCAACTCCGAAACTCCAGCAGCATCAAAGCATTTCTTTTTAAAGCATAATTTTAAAATGAGAACATGATATTTTCACTGACAATGACACAAGGGCATGGTTATCTATGGGCCAGCTATCAAAAACGGAGAGAGAAATACCAGTGATATTTTTGGGAAGGGTCCCAGGCGGAGACAAGCAGAGACCTCATACGTGGGGAAAGCCGAGCGGGTTCTGCTGTGGATGTGCTGCCCCTCCTTGCTTTTTCAGACTGGAGTTATTTTTGGTGGATGTGAAGAAAGCTGGCTAGAATAAGAGCGCAGAGCTAGGGAACTCCAGCTGGTAAAAATAAATTAAGAAAAACATTTGGAGAAATCCATAGGGATGCTGTTTCCCAGAAAGAATCAATGAAAATGTTTCAGGATTTCACTCTTAATTGTAGCCATCCTGTTCCCGGGCCTATGGTTGTGGCTATGTCAACATCACCATTGTTGCCCCTGTTTGGGGGGGGGGGGGGCACGTAATTACTCCGTAAATGTTTGCTCCAGGCTGAATCCCAGCATACAAAGGGGCAAGGGAGAAAAAATGCAGTATTTGTCCTTTGCTGAGACCAGTAAGTAAACACTATTCCTATCCCTATTTGGTATTCATCTAGTTTTGGATTTAACTAATTCAATCAAAATTTTATGTTGTGATAAAACAAATCTTAAAAAAACATGTACTTCTAGGATTAAGTTAATGAGTGAACTAAAGAGTCTTTCTTAATTAAAAAATCTCACCAAGGGAGAAAAAAAAATGTTACAAGAACCAACCAGGCAAGTTGCTTTATTTCTAGGCTAGTTTTCAACACAAGGCCAAAAAAAATGTTACAGGAAGCAACCAGGCAAGTTGCTTTATTTCTGGGTTAGTTTTCAGCTAAAAGGCCAAATCACCAAGAAGAAAAGCAAAAGCAAAAGCAAAAGCAGTAATTGCACTATCTTTTTTTTTTTGCTGATCGGTTTTCACAAAAAGGATGAGGATGGGGTGAAATTCAGGCTTCACTGGGGTGCTGGCAGCATCTATGGAGCACTTGCTGAGTACCAGGGACCTTAAAAAGCTATATTATATTACATTATATCATATCATATCATATCATATCATATCATATATTAGCTACTTTACTTATTTTAGTTATTATCTCAAAAATTTTTTTAAAGAATTATTTATTTAGAGAGCAAACCGGCACCTGTATGGGATGTAGGTGGTGGCTTTACCCACTATGCCACAGTGCCAGCCCCATATTTCTAAACTTTCAAATCAAAATACTTCAAAATAATGCTCCAAAATGCAATATAGTCATTGCTTTTTCATTAATTAGAAAAAAAAACCATTACGGTTTCGTTTCATATGAATACAAAATTCAGCTAATTTCTTTGCAGAGACCCATCTGAAGCCCGCGCCCGCAGTCCTGCACAGCAGGCCAGGAAGCCGCCCACAAAGAGCAAAGTGCTCAGGATAGAGAGAACATGGTAAGAAGATAATTCCAGGCCTCGAAAGACAAAGGTAAAGGAGAATAAGTGTTAAAAATAACTTGTTCAATTGCACCAAAAGTTCCAACTTCTTTTTCTGCTCTAAGAACTTCCCCCCACTTTAAAAAAAAATGATTTATTTATTTGAAAGAGCTTCAGAGAGAGGCAGAGACAGTCAGAGAGGTCCTCCATTCACTGGTTCACTCCTCAAATGGCTATAATGACAGGAGCTGAGCTGATCTGAAGCCAGGAGCCAGGAGCTTCTTCCTGGTCATCCACATGGGTGCAGGGGCCCAAGAACTTGGGCCATCTTCTACTGCTTTCCCAGGCCACCGCAGAGAGCTGGATCGGAATTGGGGTAGCTGGTGCCCATACAGGATGCTGGCGCTTGCAGGCTGGTGCTGCAGGCCGGGGCTCTAACCTGCTGTGCCACAGCGCCAGCCCCAGAATTTTCCACTTTTTAAGGCTCAGCTCAAAAGCTCTGACAGCTTCCTAAAGCCTTCCGGACACTAGCTGCCAGTGATCCTTCTCTCAACTCTTGAAACTTTCACACCGAAGCATATCAATCAGTATTTCATTATGTATGTCCATATTGCTCCCTATCTCCTTCCAGTAAGTTGGTCTTATCTCCCCTACTAGACAGACAGATCCTAAGTGCTCAGGTTAAACTTCTACATCTATAATGTTGAACACAGTGCTCTGTAGGACAGCGTCGAAGATCCATTTAAACAGTTTACTATTTTAATTGCTGAATTATTGAAGTAGGAATCACAATACTACCATGTACTATGATAAAGCTTTTAGAAACAACTGCAATCTACTTGTGCTCCAACATGAACCAAAAATGGTATATTTACCAAAAAAAAAGTCAAACCATTTGGTTACCATCATTCTGATCCACTGCTAAAATAAAATTTATTTCAACAGTTTTAGATGTTTTACAGGGAGCAAAAATTTATGTTAAATTTTTTTCCAAGAAAATAAGGATCTGGGAGAACGGACTGACTATGGATTTTGATTTACGTAAGCTGAAGAGTATGATTAAGAAAATACTAGCTTTTTGGACTTATTTTTTAAAATGTCATACAAATGTTATACAGATTCATAAATACATATTAGCAAAAGTAATCAAGTGAAAAAATGGTATCCTTCCAAAAATCTTTGAATACATACACGTGTTTCCTTTTGTAACCTAATACTTAGAGACTATCTCAGATAAACATGTCAGTTAAAAAGAACATTCAGGGGCAGCCATTTAGCCTGGCATAAAGATGCTCCTGTTCCACACAGGGACGTCGTGGGTCTGACGCCTTGCTCTGGCTGTTGGTTCCAGCTTCCTGATAAGGCAGAGAATGGAAGGCAGCAGTGAGGGCTCAACCACCCACATGGGAGACCTGGGCTGAGTCCCTGGCTCCCAGCTTTGACCTGTCCCAGGCTGGCTGATGCAGGCCTGTGGAGAATGAATCAGAGGATGGGCGCTCTCTCTCTCTCTCTCTCTCTCAAATAAATAAAATACTCTTTTTAAATTATAAGAGCATAAAAAAGTGTACAATGTTCCTCACTGTCCCATTGTAAGCAAATTTAAATTGTGCTCACAGGTAAGAATCTGAGCAGATGATTTGTAAAGCATTACAATAAATGCAGAGAAAGAGTAGAGTATTATTTCCATATGCCTGCTGCGGTAGAAATCTGTATTGAGTTAAAGGGTATCTGCCATGACAAGAATGAAAAGTACAGTAGACACATCATACCAATATATTTCACTTGCTTCAAACTATTGGCTATGAAAACTAAATTACTCCTACCTATGCAGTGCCTGGATTGCCAATTATCTGTGAAGGAAAAATGGAGTATGTTATCTACACTGACTTTCTGTAACATCCAACATCCATATGCTCACTTGTGAATGCAGGCCACATCCAACCACGTAGGCACTTCTCAACAATCAACTGATAATGACATTTTTGCTGTTTCTCCTTTTACTATGAGTCTAAAAATGTATGCTGGCACTGCAAACAGTTCATGGAAAACAGAACTGAAAAGATGTTTCTTTTGGTGCAAACAACTGAAATCCACACAGAACTTTTCATAATACTTATTTTTTGAAGACCCTTGGTATGCATGGATTTCATTTTCTCCCTACCAGAATAAATGTACTTTTAAAATTCATTTTCCATGAAATTTTGAGGTACCTTTATATGTTCAATTCACTTATTTTTCCAAGATACGAGGGGGAATGCTTTTAATGTTGATAAATTCGGGGCCGGCGCTGTGTTGCAGCAGGTAAAGCCGCCACCTGCAGTGCTGGAATCCCATATGGGCGCTGGTTCGAGTCCAGCTGCTCCACTTCCAATCCAGCTCTCTGCTATGGCCTGGGAAAGCAGTAGAAGATGGCCCAACTCCTTGGGCCCCTGCACCCACATGGGAGACCTGGAAGAGGCTCCTGGCTGCTGGCTTCAGATTGGCGCAGCTCTGGCCGTTTAGGCCAATTGGGGACTGAACCAGCAGATGAAAGACCTCTCTCTCTCCCTCTCTGCCTCTCCTTCTCTCTGGGTAACACTTTCAAATAAATAAATCTTTAAAAAAAAAAAATAAGAAAGAAAAGAAAACAAGGCAGCAGTCTTACCCACTAGGCCACAGCACTGGCCCAGGAACCTTGGTTGTTTTTTTTTTTTTTTTTTTTTTTTTTGACAGGCAGAGTGGACAGAGAGAGAGAGAGAGAGACAGAGAGAAAGGTCTTCCTTTTGCCGTTGGTTCACCCTCCAATGGCCGCCGCGGTTGGAGCGCTGCGACCGGCACACCGCGCTGATCCAATGGCAGGAGCCAGGTGCTTCTCCTGGTCTCCCATGGGGTGCAGGGCCCAAGCACTTGGGCCATCCTCCACTGCACTCCCTGGCCACAGCAGAGAGCTGGCCTGGAAGAGGGGCAACCGGGACAGAATCCGGTGCCCCAACTAGGACTAGAACCCGGTGTGCCGGCGCCACAAGGCGGAGGATTAGTCTAGTGAGCCGCGGCGCCGGCTAGGAACCTTGTTTTCTAATACTGCTTACCTACTGATGTGTTGTCTTGCTCTTATGTATTGTAATTTTCTTTCATTTATTTTTAATAATAAGGAAATATTTAACCAAGCTTATGAAAAGGTCATTTGGAGATGCATATACTTGGCAAATTTTAAAAATGTTTAATCCTATTTAATGTTTGACATTTGGATAGTGGCTATGAAATAAACTGCCACAAAAAGAAAAAGAGGGAGTTTTAAAATTGTTTCACAAAAGGTGCTATGTGTAGGATGTTAAGTTCTGTTTTAGAAAACTTAACAGAGGGGCCGGCGCAATGGCCCAGCGGATTAAAGCCCTGACCTAAAGCACTGGCATCCCATATGGGTGCCGGTTCTAGTCCCAGCTGCTCCACTCTGATCCAGCTACCTGCTAAGGCACCTGGGAAAGTAGTAAATTTACCAAAAAAAGGTCAAACCATTCTGGCCCACTGCTAGAATAAAATTTCAACAATTTTAGGTGATTTATAGGGAGCAAAAATTTAAGTTAAATTTTTGACTTGGAAGAAGCTCTTGGCACCTGGGCTTCGGCCTGGCCCAGTGCTAGCCGTTGTGGCCATTTGGGAAGTGAACCAGCGGATGGAAGATCTCTGTCTTCCTCTTTCTCTGTAACCCTGCCTTTCAAATAAATAAGTAATTTTTTTAAAAAAATTAAAGGAAATACATTCATATTCCTTTATTTTATAAATATCTAAATGAGTTAACATTACTACTTGATATTCTATAAGAATAAAAATGAGCTTATTTAAAATAAGAAAAAAATGTGAAGACCATATTGTTTTGCAGTAGTGTTTTTATAAGAATCTCTCAATGAAAAAGCCAGAGCAGGTAGGAGAAATCAGGTACCGAAGTTGTTACCAAACCTCCCAGCCTGAAATCTCTGGTTTCATTAACCGAACAAAGACTCCAAAGTAAGGTGACTTGTATCAAACTGACTTCACAGGCCAGAGCCAGACGGTCCTCACACAAGACGCTTGGGGAAATGCGCTGTATCTTTGAATTCCATTTTCCATGAACTTTCTGAAGCACTCTCGTAATGTACAGAAACAAACTGACAAACCCACTCAAGAATCAGACTCCGCCCAGACTAGGTTGGTGTGCTCCCCTCCCCAGCGAGCCATGACAGCGACTGAATTTGAAATGCTGCTTCGACTAAGCCTTCTCAAAAATAGATGCGGTGAAGGAAATAATTGTGGGGGAACAAAAGTGCTTTTAATAACACATTGAAACAAAACGGGATTCTCTTCTCAACATAAAACAGAGGTAAAAGAAAAAAAAGACATTAACACTAGGAGTCCGACTTCAGGGAGGAGATAAGCAATGCATTATGTTGTAAACTTACCACGAGAGCAAAGAACACCATAAAGAAAAATGATAAACTACTTGTGTAGCCAAGAAAGCCTGTAAAATAACAGTAAAATAAAAAGCAATTTATAAGGCGAGTGATCCCTACCATACACTAAAGCTATACATCTCGGGCATGTTTTCCATTAGGGCGCTTGGCATCTGGGGCTGAGGGCTCGGAATAACAACATTCCAACTATCTGTCACAGATCATTTAGGCGGCTCTGTACGGCAGAATTGGAACTGGCTTACCACTAATGGTACACTGTACGGAAAGGCTGCTCTTTCATGTCCCACTGTAAAGATTTTATTTTAGTGGGCCAGACAAAATACTACTGCAAACCAAGTAACGGGCTAACTAGGCAGGGCTGAAGGCTGAACAACCTAAAATAAGGCCAAGTTTAAAATGATTCACAGCCACTCCCCTTCTGCTCAAAATGCGGTCCTGCGAAATTTAAAAGCCCCGTGACACTTCTCTCTCTCCCTCCCCCCCTCCCCCTCCCTTTTACTAAACAAATCACGTGCTCTTCTAATATAAACTTACCTATTTTGGGAAGAAGGGCAAGAGGGAACACAATGCCAACACAAATGATGATTAGTAGTGTCTGTCCATCAAGATACCAAGACCTATTAGAGCAAAGGTTCTATGTTAGGGACAGGACTCCAGTGTTTGTTCTAACATATATGCAGAACACAATACAATCTTGACAATTACCTGATAGGAAAAACACACTTCCTTTTGTTCTTAAGGGATCCTATTATTCTTATTCATGTATTTATGTTTAGGAAATGTATCAAAATATTGGGATAGGGTTGGTACTGTGGTGTAGTAGGTAAAGCCACCACCTGCAATGCAGCTGCTCCACTTCCAATCCAGCTCTCTGCTATGGCCTAGGAAAGCAGCAGCAGATGGCCCAAGTCTTGGCTCCTGGCTTCAGGATGGTGCAGCTCTGGCTGTTGTAGCCTTCTGGGGAGTGAAGACCTCTCTCTCTCTCTCTCTGCTCTAACTCTGCCTTTCAAATAAATAAAAATAAATCGTGAAAAAAATAATGGGATGCCACTTTTCAATTACTAAAATTAGAAATATTTAAAATAAGAAAAAAAATAATACTCAATATTGGTAAGGAGTGAATGGTGTGTAACAAAAACTGATGAATGGACTATGTAAATTATCTTTCTAGAAAGAAGCTGGGGCCGGCGCCACAGCTCAATAGGCTAATCCTCCGCCTTGCGGCGCCAGCACACCGGGTTCTAGTCCTAGTCGGGGCACCGGATTCTGTCCCGGTTGCCCCTCTTCCAGGCCAGCTCTCTGCTGTGGCCAGGGAGTGCAGTGGAGGATGGCCCAAGTGCTTGGGCCCTACACCCCATGGGAGACCAGGAGAAGTACTTGGCTCCTGCCATTGGATCAGCGCGGTGTGCCGGCCGCAGCGTGCAGGCCGCGGCAGCCATTGGAGGGTGAACCAACGGAAAAAGGAAGACCTTTCTCTCTGTCTCTCTCTCTGTCCACTCTGCCTGTCAAAAACAAAAACAAACAAACAAACAAAAAAAGAAGCTGGACAATAGATATGGAGAATATTCAAATAATTTTATCCTTTAACACTTACAAAAGATCATTAAACATAAGGAAACAATCAGCAATAATAACAAAGACTGTGGGGGCCAGTTTTGTGGTGTAGCGGGTTAAGTTGCCTCTTGCAACGCCAGCATCCCGCATTGGAGTGCCGGTTTGAGTCCTGGCTACTCTGTTTCCAACGCAGCTCCCTGCTAATGTGCTGGGAAAGCAGCGGAAGATGGCCCAAGTACTTAGGCTCTGGCCACCCACATGGGAGATCCAGGTGGAGTTCCGGGCCCCTGGCTTTGGTCTGGCCCAATCTTGATCATTGTGGCCTTTTGGTTAGTGAGCCAGTGGACAGAAGATGATCTCCATCTCTGCCTTTCAAATAAACAAATATATATATATATATATATATATATATATATATATTTTTTAAGTAACAATGATTGGGGCTGGTTCTGTAGCGTAGTGGGTTAAGCCTCTGCTTGCCATGCTAGCATCCCATATGGGCGTTGGTTTGAGTCCCGGCTGCTCCACTTCTGATCCAGCTCTCTGCTATGGCCTGGGAAAGCAGTGGAAGATAGCCCAAGTCCTTGGGTCCCTGCACCCGCATCAGAGACAGGAAGAAGCTCCTGGCTCCTGATCAGTGCAGCTCCAGCTGTTGTGGCCCTCTGGGGAGTGAACCAGTGGATGGAAGACCTCTCTGTCTCTCCCTATCTCTGTAACTCTGTCACTCAAATAAATAAATAAATCTTTTAAAATGATTTTTGCAAAGAAACGTTTACTGAAATCATTTAAAATAATGAATTATAAACAAACATGTACTACTACGACAATCTGGAAATAACAATATAATGAAAGTTCAGTAAACAGTGTGCGTGTCAGTGTGTGTGTGTATAGTATGGTACTAATTTTGAGGAAGAATATAGATGCCCTAAAAATGGAAAAAAAGTACAATATATCGACAGCCATTATCTCTACATAGTAGGATGAGACGGGCAACTTTTCTTCTTCATAGTTGACTATACTTTTCCAAAGTTTCAGGAAAGGGCATGAGCTACAAGGTAAAAATATTAAAACTTCATATGAAGACATTAGAATACTGAATTTAAAAAGTAACTTAATAGTATGATTCTGAAAATTTAAAAATAAGTCCGAAGGATATACTTAAAATACCAAAACTGAGTATTTCTATGTGGTAGCAATATAAGAAATTTTTATTTTCTCCTTGTTTGCATATTATATGGTTTCAATTTAAAATACACATGTGGAAGTTTTAAAAACTTGAAGTTAATTCCCCAAAACCTTAGTAGATTTAAATGTAAACAAAACAATCCATGACATAAAATGAAGAATCGCTGGTATGAATTAAATAAATAATAAGATGCTGAAATTAAATTAGTAAAATTATTAAAAGCACTATCCAAAGATGTGGCATGATTGAATCTTCATATACTGCTAGTGAACTTGTCAACCAGTACTCTCTTCAGGAAAACCAATGATAATATGTAGCAAGAGCAATAAAAATACAGTGGAAATCTACTTTAAGAAAATAACCTTAAGGGGCTGGCAATGTGGCATAGTGGGTAAAGCTGCTGACTGCGGTGCCGGCATCCAATATGGGGGCCGGTTCAAGCCCTGGCTGCTCCACTTCCAATCTAGCTTCCTGATAATATGACTGGGAAAGCAGTAGAAGATGGCCCAAGTCCTTGGGCCTCTGCAGCCACGTGGGAGACCCGGAAGAAGCTCCTGGCTCCTGACTTCAGATCAGCTCAGCTCCATCTGTTGTGGCCATTTGGGGAGTGAACCAGCGGATAAAAGACCTCTCTCTCTCTCTCTTCTCTCTTTCTCCGTTTCTACCTCTCTCTGTAACCTCTGTCTTTCAAATAAAATAAGTCTTAAAGTCTAAAATGGAAAAAATGATACTCTTACAATGTTAAGAAGCTGGGGGAAACTCTATATTCCAAACAATAGAAAATGCTTACTGGGGCCAGCGCCGTGGCGCACTAGGTTAATCCTCCGCCTGTGGCACTGGCATCCCATATGAATGCCAGTTCTAGTCCCAGCTGCTCCTCTTCAATCCAGCTCTCTATTGTGGCCTGGGAAAGCAGTAGAAGATGGCCCAAGTGCTTGGGCCCCTGCACCCACATGGGAGACCAGGAAGAAGCACCTGGCTCCTGGCTTTGGATTGGCGCAGCTCTGGCCATTGTGGCCATCTGGGGAGTGAATCAGCAGACAGAATATCTCTCTGTCTCTCCCTTCCTCTTCCTGTAACGCCACGACACCAGCCCCTAAACCAAGAATTTCAAGTAAATAAACTAAGTAAATAAATAAAATCAATAAAAATTTTAAAATACAACCTAGTAAAACAGAAAATGGTAATGGCAGAAACACAAAATATATGGTTACTAACTACATTTTTAAAGAGTTCTTGGAAAAAATTAAAAGGAAATAGAACCGTAGGAAAGTTATGTGTGATTTTTTCCTGATTTCCTTCTCATTCCACCACAAATTCCTGTAATGTAGCTGTCATATTTTTTACACTTAAGGACAAGCATATGTACTTGCACACACGCACAACAGTAAGAACGTAAATCCACGCTAAGTGGGAGTTGCAAGCTTCAAAAACTAGTAAGGGACACTTTTCCCAATCACTTGCGAGATGGTCTCAGAAGCCGCCCGCTGCGATAATACATCCTCTTACTGCATCATCAGGGAGCCAGAGTCTCCCACTGCAATGTTCTATTGCAGAAGGGTTTTCCTCTATATGGGTTTCTTTCTTTTTTCTTTTTTTTTTTTTTTTAAAGATTTATTTATTTATTTGAAAGTCCGAGTTACAAAGAGAGAAGGAGA
Source organism: Lepus europaeus (assembly GCF_033115175.1). Taxonomy (NCBI): domain Eukaryota; kingdom Metazoa; phylum Chordata; class Mammalia; order Lagomorpha; family Leporidae; genus Lepus; species Lepus europaeus. The sequence continues at coordinate 37,712,834 of NC_084848.1, read as the reverse complement.
GGCAGAGAGAGGGCTTCCATCTGTTCGTTCACTCCCCAATTGGCCACAATGGCCGGAGCTGCATCGATCCAAAGCCAGGAGCCAGAAGCTTCTTCCAGGTCTCCCACGCGGGTGCAGGGGCTCAAGGACTTGGGCCATCTTCTACTGCTATCCCAAGCCATAGCAGAGAGCTGGATCAGAAGTGGAACAGCCGGGACTCGAACCGGCACCCATATGGGATGCCAGCACTTCAGGCCAGGGTATTAACCTGCTGAGCCACAGCGCCGGCCCCTCTATGTGGGTTTCAAACCCTGGCTTCTAACACAGACTTTATGAGTCGCTGCATGTCTTGCACACCCTGGGTTATGAGGAAGCCTTCTCCAATGCACCCTGAATCACTACTATCGGGGGGTGCTGGTTAACTTCCTCTTTACTAGAACGAGAGCAGGGGCAGCAGCAGAAATAGAAGCAGGATCACAATTTCCCCTTCTCCACTCTCATTCACGTCCTGAGGAGACGCACATGCCAGCAACTCGAACCCGTGCACAAGTGTTTCAAGCTCTAACGGACCTCAAGCTGTGCTCTCTGCAGGTGCACATGCCTGCAACCGAGGGGACACAGGAGGCACCGAGTCCAGACACTGAAAACACAAAGCTGTGCTCAACTTCCAGTCACTCCGAACAAGAATCAAAATAGGAACTTCAACACGTCCCTGAGAAACACCTGGCACCTAACCTTCTGCAGCGGGCACAGAGCCCAGGGCTGTGTGTCTGAAACGTCTTTCCTTCTGGGGCCTGATCCCAGCCTCCGTGCCAGGAGAAAATCGGCCCAAGGAGCAGCAGTTCTGCTGTCCCTGCTACGGAACAATATGGCATTGTATACCTAAAAGCTGCTGCGCGGGCAGAGCTCATGTTAAGTAGTTCTCCTATAATAAAATAAAATAAACTGCTATAAACCAATTTGCCTCTTGGAAAGAAAGCAAGTGTTATGAAGGCACTCAAGGGAGCACGTCTGTTGTCAGTCACAGCATCCGGGACAATTTTCTCTCGCGTAAGAATAAAGGAACGCTGTTGGGAATTCTGCAACGACAATTACTTCACACTATTTCAGATTGTGATTCGTCGACGAGGCACTGAACAGGCGCCTGAAGGTAACCGGGCCTCCTCCCGGAGGAACGCAGCATCATGGGTAACAGAGTGTGAGACTGCAAGAGGCCTCAAGACCGTCTGCAGGGGCTGCACTTTGTGAAAACCAGCTGAAGACCAGTGGTCTGCGAGGACCGCAGCCATGGAAACGCATCTTCTGCTGCTCCTAAAAAAATGTAGGCTGTTTCTCAGCCACTGTCTCATTTACTGCTGGATCACGCCTCATACTCTCCTTTTCACGGGATAGAACCTGAAGTTCTTAATCTAAAAGTGATTTTATCATAAAATATCATTTCTCTACCCCTGGCATGGCTACTGATTATTATAAATCACTTCTTATCCTTCCTAATTTATGTTAATAAGCCAATTGTAAAAACAGTGTTGTTGTCTTTACCATTCGTTAACGAGAGGCCGCACAGCAATGCATAACTTAGATTTCATGTTCATGTCGCATCATGAATTGTGTTTGGCAATGGAGATTTTCAAAGAACAGAAAAGATTAAACTTACAAATAAAACCCCAGCCTGAGCAATACAAACAAGCAAAAAGAAATCTCAAAAAGTACATATTAGTAAATTTATTTATAGATCAGTAACTTACTTTTTAAAGATTTATTTAATTATTTGAAATTCATAGTTACAGAGAGAGGGAGGGAAAGACAAAGATCTTCCATCCACTGGTTTACTCCCCATATGGCTGCGATGGCCAGGGCTGAGCCAGTTGGTTCAACCAGGTCTCCCATGTGGGTGGTAGGGGCCCAAACATTTGGGTCATCTTCTATTGCTTTTCCCAGGCTATTAGCAGAGAGTGGGATCAGAAGTGAGCAGCTGGGACACTAACTGGTGTCCATATGAGAAGCTGCCATCATGAACAGCGGCTTTACCCACTACACCACGACACCAGCTCCTAAACCAAGAATTTAAGAAGAATGTCGTAATCTTAAATTTTTTCTAAGGGGAGCAGGGAAGAATTATACAACAGAATCTATTTTCCTACTGTGATCTAAATATATATGCTCTTTAAGCCAAAAGAATTAGAGTAAAAAAGTTTTATACTTCCTAGAAAACTTGTTTGATCTGTGGATTTAATCCTATATGATAAAAATGTTCCAAGTATGAAATATAGAGCATAAATCTTTAGCTGTATTGTAAATGCTTTGGCATGCAGATGTTTTTTCCATATTTTAATGAAAACCAGATTTATTTATAAGTTGCTTTAATTTCATTCTCGAATGGAATGGAACAAGAGTATCATATGTTCTGAATTAGGATCTTACTCACATCCCATATCAATTATGTAACTCAAATGCAAGACAACTTAATTGTGTCAATCATATTCCCCTGACAAGATCATTAAACGTTAACAGAGAGCTTCCAACTTTTAACAGCCATAGATTTAAAAAATACAAGATACCCTGTGAAAAATATAGATGTACCATAAAAGCTCAGTATAAGCATTATAGCTTCTGACTTCTAATCACAATTTTTGAAATCAGAATATAATGAGTACAAAGTTTCTTTTTGATAACATCTTTATAAAGGTTTATATTTCATAAAAATATATCAAACTCACAGATAACCCAGAAAATCAGCATACCTGAAAGATCTTAATTGCAACTGACTGTAAATCAGACCCTAAAGTAGAAGAATATCAATACCAAATTGACCTCACAGAAGCTAGCACTGCTATGTAACCACCTAGAAGCAAGCTGCTCTGTATGGACAACAATATCAATTACCATAACATGTGCTGCTTAACTATTTTACAGCATTAAGCTTTAAAGATTAGTGACTAACTTGCATTCCAATTAATGTAATTCATCATTATTATTCTTTAAAACTCTAAAATCCAAATAAGTGATTACATATACTTAAAATAAGATGAAGTTGTTAAAAACAGATGCAATTCAAAAACATCATATCAGATATGATGCAAACTGCCAAAGCATTTTTGAAGTAGAGAGTTTGAAAATCCTTCAAGTATGTAAAATAACATTTTAATTTTCTATTAATACAAATGGGATAACATTTAATTTTATTCTTTGTTTTTCAAATGAGCCAAAAGAAAACCGAGCAATTTAAGTGACAAGTGATTTAAAATGGAGTGATAAAGTATAATTTTAATTTTTTAAGTTTTAACTTATTTATTTAGTTGAAAGACAAGTGGAGAGAGAGAGAGATTTCCCAACCAGTGCTTCACTCCCCAAATGCCCACAACAGCCAGGTCTGGGCCAGGTGGAAGCCAAGAGCCCAGAGTTCAGTGCAGGTCTCCTGGGCGGGTGGCAGCGCTCTGGCTAGCTGAGTCTGTACCTGCTGTCTCCCAGGGGTGCACTGGCCGGAAGCTGCAACTGGGAGCAGAGGCTGACGCACTCTGATATGGGATATTGGCATCTTTTTTTTTTTTTTTTTTGACAGGCAGAGTGGACAGTGAGAAAGAGACAGAGAGAAAGGTCTTCCTTTACCGTTGGTTCACCCCCCAATGGCCGCTGTGGCTGGTGCACTACGCTGATCCGAAGCCAGGTGCTTCTCCCGGTCTCCCATGTGGGTGCAGGGCCCAAGGACTTGGGCCATCCTCCACTGCACTCCCTGGCCACAGCAGAGAGCTGGACTGGAAGAGGAGCAACTGGGACAGAATCCAGTGCCCCGACCGAGACTAGAACCTGGTGTGCCAGCGCCACAGGCGGAGGATTAGCCTATTGAGCCGCGGCGCCGGCCAGATATTGGCATCTTAACCACCACACCAAATGCCCTCCCCAAAGGAGAATTTTAAGAAAAAGAAAGCGTAAGCATCAATACCAGTTCTGTCACATACTGTTTTAATTATTCCTAGAAACCGTGCTTGTATTTATATCTCTTCTCTTTCCACAAAGACAATGTAAGTAGTAGTCATCAGATTCCAGGCAATAAGAGGTGGGAGGGAACACATGTTAAAACGGTGTTAACATTGTGTATGTGACACCTGGAGATATGAATCTGAGCTTCCTGGCGGCTGGAGCTAAAAGGGAAGTATTATCTTTAATGTAGTGACTGTGGAATGTCTAACTCTCCACATTCACATTGTGCTGTCAGCATACAAAAGCATGTGGATGTGTAATATCTTACTTGATGATCCCATTAACTTGGTTAAGAAGGCAATATTTGGTAACCCTAGTACACCAGGTAAAGAAACCTATGGCTCAAAGTTCAGTTATACGGCTAGGAGAAGCTACATTCCTGAAGCCAGTGACTATGAAATGGACAGGACAGAACACGTAACGCTACTCTAAATCCAGCATTGCTTATTCTACCTCATAGTGCCTTAACTTCTTAGCCCTGAATTCTGAAACAAATTCTCACATAGAATTCCAGTAATAGAAGTCGTCTTCAACCTTGTTACAGCAACACAAAAGTGAATTTTACATAGCTATTTGTTATAGCAAGCCTTTATAAAACTAAGAGTGTAAAATATAAATGTAACCAGATAAAGCTGTAGAGAAAACAAGGAAGCCGAAAGCATCAGGCATGATAAAGTATGTGGAAAGCTTGTAAGCCATGAAGGCACAGTATCTTCTGATGGGGAGAGCCATCCAGGACTTTGGTATCCTTTCTCCAACCACACTTTCTGGCTGACTCCTATGCAGACCAGAGCACACCATGCTTTCCTTACGAACACAAGCATACGTAAAGAGAGCCATGGAAAATGGAACTGAAAGATAAGTTCACATTGGGGCAAAAAAAAACTGAAATCCATACATATATGCAGTCTTCAAAAAGTTCATGGAAACTCATTACAAAACAACTACACGTGGATTTCAGATTTTTTTCACCAAAATAAAGTTTATAATTGTATCATCCACAAACTCTGTGAAGTACCCTTGTTTTAAATCTCTACAGTTATTAAGTAAAATTCTCTATCAGAGCCAAGTTTTCAAAGCTAAAATCTAAATTTCGAAAACTTGCCCTGAATTATTGGAGCAAAATAAGCAAACACTCAAATCTAGAAACCCGACATGTTTTATGTTATAGTTTGAAAACTTTGCGAAATAACTTGACACTGAGATTTAGCCTATCCCTTCAAGTTCACTTATCTAAAAATTTCTTGTTCTGCACAGTGAAAGGAAAATAGCAATTGATTTGCTTTTTTTTTTTTTTTTTCATTAAAAAAGAAGAATCAATGGTCTTTAGGATCCAGGATTTTTTAAACAAAGACAAAAGGGGCTACGGTGTACAGGTTTAGTAGTTTGTAATATCATTAAAAAGCAAAAAATAATGCTAGTTGCATCCTGCTGTATAAAAGGAATCTCCCACAGGAATGTGGGTAGCTGACATTCTTTCTCACTCTGACTTGCTGAGAAGCGGCAGTGATATCACTCGCTCCCCTCCTGGGTTTAAGACCTTTCCTGTCAATGCTTTCAGCCTTTCCTTATCTCTCACCCCAACCTTTCACATCCCGGGCAAATTTCCCTTTCTACTCCCCCCAGGCCCCCGGCCCTGCCTCACCTGATCGCCTGCCCCAGGATGCCAGGATTCTGTCTGAGCTTCGCATAATGGGTTATGTGATGCTGAGTGTCTTCTCTATTCCCTCATGCACCTGCCTAACCTGCAAGTGTGCTGAGGACAAAGGCTACATTTGTTTTACTTGCCACTGGCCCTTAAGAAACATTTTTTTGAATTATAAATGTGAAATATTTTTTTCTTACCCACTGTAGTCTCCATGCAAAAATGCTGAAATAGCAGCAGGAAGCTCTGTTTTAATAATTAAAAGATAAGATGACATAGCTGCAAAGGAATGAAAAGAGTTCCTATTAGAGTTTTATAATTTTAAATCATTTTTACAAAAAGATTTATGTGAAGGGCAGAGTGACAAAGAGAAAGGGGGGAGACAAACAGACACAGATCTTCCTGTCTCTGTTCAGCTGGTTCACTCCCCAGATGTCAGCATCAGCCAGGGAGTCAGGAACTCTGCCAGGAAGCAGAAAAACTGGGACCCCAAGGCACTCCGATGTGGAATGCAGGTGTCACAGAGGTGGCTCAGTCCACTGGACCACAACACCCACCCCAATTTTCAAAGGTTTTTCAGAAAAAAATTATCCCAGAACACAGATGTCCACTAGAGCTATGATAACACATGGAAGATTAACTCATAATGTACTGTCCCAAAGATATACAGGCCATGAAAAGAGACACAACCCTTTTTCTTCCTTTCTCCGCTACCCAACCCCTACACCATAAACACATGCTATTATAAGAACGGAATGCATGACTTATATTTTAAACTGTCCTCTAAAATACATTAGAAAACATTCAATGGAAACCACTAAGCGTATTAAAGACATGGAACTTCCAATTTTTATTCCACTTTATTAATGGGGCTCATCTATATTATGTAATCAGAACATGAAGCTAGCAATATTCTTATATTTCATCTGACAGGATTCAAGAAATAACTAGCTCTTATAGCAATTTAATAATGATCCTATTTTTGATGTAGCTATAAAAACACAAATTCTATACACCGTCTACTAGAAAAAGTTTTAATACGGTTACAGAATACAGAACTCATTTATATGTAAATACTTGAGTTTAAGCTTAAATGCATAAATACACAGGAATGCAAATGATTTGGAGTCAGAACTTCAGTTTAACAGAGTAAGACTCTCTTTCTCCCAGAGATTAAGTATATATACATTAAAACAAAAACCAACAAAAAATGCCCATGAAGAATAAAGAGTGAATTCTGTGTGCACATTAATTTTATTGCGTTTTTATATTTCAGGAAACACTTCACTTTCTCCTTGGACCTATAAAAACTAAGACCACAAATGAATGCCAAGTCTGAATGACAAAAACCTGGGAGAAACTTGGATTTAAAGGCTCTAAAGGTTAGAAGAATGCGTTTCGCAATCAACATATGTGAAAGTAGCTGAACTTGTTCCCACTACAATGCTGAGATGAGTTTAACCCTGGAAGAAAAGAGATACTTACCAGTCTGTGTACAAATCTGTATGAATATAGGTAATGGTATACACAAACACACACACACACACACATAGAATTTTTAGTAAAGTAACAAAAACCCATGGCAAATTAAAATTTTGAGAGTGGCACACTCACTTCTCGGTAAAGAAAACACACAAACACAAAAGTGGCAGCTTCTTTCTCCCCAGCAGAAACACAGCTGTAGACGAGGGCCCACGCAGACACAGCTGCAAACTCTTTTGAGTGCTGGGGTATTACGGTGTTCCACGTGTCCATGTTCGCAGGGAGAAAGATGCTATCAGCTGGGCACAGGAGGAAGGTTCAGATTAACCTTCTCCACCCTAGGATCTGCAGTCTTTACAATATCTCATCTACTGCAAAGAACTACACACACATGGTGCAATGATGAAACTCATGAGGTGAATTTTCTGAAAATGGCCTAAAATGACTTAAGTATATCTTGAGAGAAGGTTGAAAGAAAGAAAAAGAGAGAGCGAGAGAAGGGGGGGGGGGAGAGAAAGAGAGGAAGAGAGAAAGAAAGAGAAAGAGAAAGAAAGCAAGAGAAGAAAAGAAATGAAAAAAGAAAAGAAAAGAAGACAAACGTACACTGAACACAAGGAACATGGACTTCCTACACGATTTATTTTACTATTTGCTCATCATCAGTCGTTCTCGCTTGGATTCATCTACTGCTTGAGTTCCCAAAGTTTCAGACATTCATCTATTTCAGTCATTTTCTATTATTTCTTTTGGATCTCTAGTTGTGAAAAGCTTCAATGAACATGAGATCATATTTCTTTCTAAAATGCAATCTGTCATTCTTCCCCGAATCTCTATTAGCCCCTGGCTAATCATTTGATCACTTTCACCCTCTGCTGCAGCCTTAGCTCTTTGGTTTTCAAATGGGAGTCCAATTTCATTAGATTCCGGTCTGAAAAATCATGTATATTTTAAGAAATTCGAACTCACCAAACATATGTTTCTCACTCAAAAAAAGACCTCCACATACAAGAAACAGATATAATAAAACATGCAAAAATATTGTGTTTTTTTTTTTTTTCTTAGAGAGTGCTGGTGCATGTTTTAAGAGCTACAAAAAAACCCCAGAGCTTCCCATGGGGAAAAAAGCTGACTGATTAAGCAAGTAAAACAAAGAAAGACACCATGCACTTCACTGCCAAAGTGATCTTTTCTTAACCACAGACTTCCACGCAAGAGAAGCTCACACACGCACTGTTTCCAGCTGAAAGGTTCATGAAATCAAAGAGCGCCCGCCATACCTTGCGTCTCATGTCTTCTATTAAATGCGTAAGGAAAAGCTTACGAGACTTATTTTAGAGACAGGCCACGCGCAAGAATTTGTAAGTGATTTTTGCTGGCATTGACACATGGTGTGGACTCCGAATACAGGACACGCCACGCGATGCTGGAAATTGATGGGAACGGGGCCCTCCATTAGCGCTCGGATGATCGGGAAGCCAAGCTGGCCTCCACACCACCAAGGCCCACCTGAAAGCTACACCCTGGTGACAGGGATCCCGCCATTACGAATCACTTCACTTCACCACGTTAACTAAGGGAGTGTTTCTTCCCTTCTCATTTTAAGTAACTGGTTTGCTAGAAAATTCCTTGGGAAGGAAACAAAACCAAACTCTTGTCAGCCTAATCAAGACACACAGAAACTGAAAGCATTCTTCAGAAACCACGCGGAGAAGCAACTGTTATATAAAAAGCCAGTTGGGTGAATCATGGGAGAAACACATGAGCTGAGCCAGAGAGGCTGACGGGAGAGATGTCATCGACAGAGCAAAAGGGCGGGGCGGTGGGACACCCACGAGAACAGCTCACAACCCTGGTTTTTTGGGGGTGCCTATGCTACATGACATGCAAGCTGTTTCCTCACTTCATTTTCACACAAAACTGTGGGGTAAATACTATTTATTTCACAGATGAAGAAGTGGAGGCACAAACAATTAACCTGCCAGACTGGTCTGAGAAGCTTCCTCGACTGGGACTGGCTGGTGCGCTATGGGCAAGTGCAGGGGTGGAACAATGAAAAGTCATTAAAAATACACTCTCTAGAATTTTTTCTACCATCGGCATTTAAATAACAAGCTGCATTTAAATACAGAGCTCTACAGGAGGGTTTTTTTTTTATTTATTTGAAAGACAGTGATGCAGAGGGAGGGGGGGGAGAGAGAGAGAGAGTGAGAGGGAGAGAGAGAGGGAGAGAGGGAGAGAGAGAGAAAATTTTCCATCCCCTGTTCACTCCCCAGTTGGCTGCAATGGCTGGGACTGGGCCAGGCCGAAGACAGGAGCCAGGTGCTTCTTCCAGGTCTCCCATGTGGGTACAGGGGCCCAAGCACTTGGGCATCTTCCACTGCTTTCCCAGGCGGATTAGCAGGGAGCTGGATCAAAAGTGGAGCAGCCGGGACTTGAACTGGTGCGCAATGGGATGCAGCATTGCAGGTGGTGGCTTCGCCTTCTGCACCACAGTACCAGCCCCACAGCAGGGTTTGAAGGAAACAAGAGTCCCAGAATCTAGGACATTAGCCAGAGGCTTAGTAACATTTATAACTTTCTTTCTTTTTTTTGTAAGGCCAGCTGCCTGGTGCTTGCAGCTGAACTTTTTTTTTTTTTTTTGACAGGCAGAGTGGACAGTGAGAGAGAGACAGAGAGAAAGGTCTTCCTTTTGCCGTTGGTTCACACTCCAATGGCCGCTGCGGCCAGTGTGCTGCCGCCAGCGTACTGCGCTGATCTGAAGCCAGGAGCCAGGTGCTTCTCCTGGTCTCCCATGTGGGTGCAGGGCCCAAGCACTTGGGCCATCCTCCACTGCACTTCCTGGCCACAGCAGAGAGCTGGACTGGAAGAGGAGCAACTGGGACAGAATCTGGCTCCCCGACCGAGACTAGAACCCGGTGTGCCGGCACCGCAGGCGGAGGATTAGCCTAGTGAGCCACGGCACCGGCCCATTTATAACTTTCATTTCACCTTGAAACAGATTTTCAATGTAGTCCCTTCCAGCTTTGTAGCTGGCTTTGTGAAGCTAAAATCCAAGATTCACTGGCTGAGTCTACTGCATCTACTGCCATGACCCTACTGCATTTACAGCTATGACGGTAGCTCTGAAGAGAAGGTTTCCTTGTCTCACACAATTTGCGATTTTAATACTACAGTGAAATCTGGAAAATAAACATAAAAACCATTACCTTTGCCCCCAAACCCTGTACTCTTCCCGTGGACTAATCAATTCTCCACCCTTCCGGAGTTTGGGCAAAAGAAATCATGAGTTTACAAACAGAGTTATCCTTTTTATTAAATATTTGCAACGCGTGATGGAGGTAGGATTACTTACAGCTATTTTTAAAATAATTAGCTTTTCGGCACGTGGGGAAGTTTAACAGTTTCTTTAAGGATTAGTGAATTGGCCTTTAACAAACAGATATAGTATGGGAGGAAATACGTTTGCCTTTCCATCTCAGGGAGGCTCCATTTTGTTTCAAAACTATTTAGTCATGGATGGTAACTGGTTTATTCAGCATGTCTTATTAATCTAGTATTCCCACTAAATGTTTAAATGCCTTTGAAATTCCATCCCACTTGAATAGCACATAACACAATCTGTTTTTAAAAAGTTTTTTAAAACTCAAAAACAATGTCATTTCCCTACCTTGTGCACAAACAGAAATAAAAATATATGGAGGAAAATGTTTCCCCATAATCCTAATAAAAATATCTGTTTTACCAATTATCACTATCTTAAATTTGGATAAAAAGTGGTCAAAATAGCTACTATTGTGAAAATCTTACAATTAAACTTCAATAGAAATCTTCCCCAAGTAATAGATTATTTTCAAAGCCTTTATTTCTTGCTTTTTTTAAATGACATGTTACTAATACATTTTGGCAAAGGAAGGACTTGTTCTGTTCTAAGAGTGCCTGACAATCCTGCCCCGGGCACAAAAGAGCTGCAGTTTGATTAGAGACGAGCTGACCAGCAGATGGCGCTGTAACAGCACACCTATTCCCCCTTTCTCAAGAGGACAACACAGTTCATTTCAGACTCCTAGTATTTGTGTACCCTCGTTTCCCGCTACTCGCCCCCGCCAAAAAACAAACGCAGGAGGAAAGGAAACCAAAGACTATTTTATCAAATATTGATAACGTGAGATTCTTTTAGTTTTCTATTAAAATGCTCTTATCTATACCTTTCAGCTTGTGATTTATAAACTGTGCTAACTACACAAAGGGTTGCTGGGTCTCTTCCTTTTTAAAGATTGATTTTATTCATCTGAAAGGCAGTTACAGACAGGGAGAGACAGGGAGAGAAATCTGTCATCTGCTGGGTCATTACCGAAATGGTAGCAACGGCTGGGGCTGGGCCAGACCAAAACCAAGGAGCCTGGAGTTCCATCTGTGTCTCCCAGGTGAGTGCAGGGACCTAAGCACTTTGGAAGTGGTGCAGCCAGGACTTGAACCGTCATCGCCCATTTGGGATGCCAGTGTTACGCAACAACCAACGCTGGCCCCTGGGTCTCTCCTAAAATTTGTATTCCTAAATGCAAGTGTTAGTCAAGGCTGCTAGTGTAAGGTCTGGGATTCTGTGCCACTCTGCGCCTGATGTGAAGGCTAGGTGATTTTAGTAAAGTCAGAAAGGTTCACTGAGACTAACATTTAGGATTCTCCTTTCACCATGATTAAATCTTTAACCTCCACGAAACTGGGACTTGACAGAGCTAAGGGAAGATTAGCCTATCCACATTAGTCTTTCATATATTTTATAGAAGCCAAGTAAGAATTTAACATACTCCTAGGATCCACCTATCCATCTATGTTTTGAGTTGAGCAAGATGTGAAACCAGATATAACATTAACTGATGGGGCCGGAGCCGTGGCGGAGTGGGTAAAACCACAGCCTGCAGGGCCAGCATCCCATATGGGTGCCAGTTCAAGCCCTGGCTGCTCCACTTCTGATCCAGCTCTCTGCTATGGCCTGGGAAAGCAGAAGATGGCCCAGGTCCTTGGGCCCCTGCACACATGTGGGAATCCCGGAGGAAGCTCCTGGCTCCAGATCAGTGCAGCTCCAGCAGTTGCGGCCAATTGGGGAGTGAACCAGTGGATGGAAGACCTCTGTCTCTACCTCTCCTTCTCTCTCTGCATAACTCTTTCAAATAAATAAATAAATCTTTTAAAAAATTAATTGGTTTAAAAAAATCAACTGACTTGGCTTTTACCAAGATCCGATGGCCTTCCTGTGCTTTGACTAAGAAAATGAATTGGGGTTTACTGTTTCATTTCTGGTGACGTTCTAGACTACTGAATGGTCTGTTTCAGGAGTTCAAGAGACTGAAACTACCTACCTTGGTTTTAGGAAATGAAACACATACTGCAACCCAGTCACCTATACTTATTTTCTACCACAGTTTTTTAAAGGTTTATTTTGAAAGAGTTGCAGGGTTGGGGGCGGGGGAGTCAGAATTAATCTTCCATCCACTGGTTTACTCCCCAGATAGTTGCAGCAGCTAGCACTAGGCCAGGCTGAAGTCAAGAGCCAAGAGCTTCATCCCAGTCTCCCACATGGGTGGCAGGGGGCCAAACACTTGGGCCATCCTCTGCTGCTTTTCTCAGGCCATGAGCAGGGAGCTGGATTGGAAGTGGAGGAGCTGGGACTCGAACCGGCGCCCACACAGGATGCCAGCGTCGCAGGAAGTGCTACAGTTCATAATCCTTCTATGAGTCAGTTCACCAAATTCAAGTTCTCGAACTAGAATTGTGTTGCCTGTAACAGCATTAAATATTACAATCTCTGGACTTCGCGTCCCAGCCAGATCTCCAGTGCTGGGGAAATGAGCAGCATTTTGGCTTGGGCCTGCTTCAGGCCCCCAATTCGTTATTCTTACGAGGAGACCAAGAATTGCTTTTGAGTAGTAGTTCACAATATGGAACTTCATTTCCCAAACGCAAGGGTTTCTATAATTTTAAAACATGAATGCTAAATGTCATGAGTTGCATTGTTTTCATTATAAAATTCATAGATTATCTGAAGACAGATCTCTCCTATCAGCTTTTAGACCACACGCCCTGTAACTAATACTTGTTGCCTGACTGATTTTGAGAGAAGATTCTCTGTAAAGCGGTGACAGTGTTCTTTTCGCAAGACGCTACACTCAGGCTGACTTCTATGTGTGTTTTCTGTGGACTTCCTGGTAGGTGACGTCTCTTCTCCTTCCTTAAGAAAGGTTGTAGCTTCCCCACTTTACACTTCTCTTCTCCTTTCTTCCTGTAAAAATGACCACCTATCAGGGTCGGCGCTGTGGCACAGGGGGTTAATGCCCTGACCTGAGGTGCTGGCATCCCATGTGGGTGCCGGTTCGAGTCCCGGCTACTCCTCTTCCCATTCAGCTCTGTTATGGCCTGGGAAGGCATTAGAAGATGGGTCAAGTCCTTGGGCCCCTGCACCCACGTGGGAGACCCGGAGGAGGCTCCTGGCTTTGGATCGGCACAGCACTGGCCATTGCAGCCAATTGGGGAGTGAACCATCGGATGAAAGATCCTCCCCCTCCCCCGTGTAACTCTGACTTTACATCTTTAAAAAAAATGATCACTTATTGAATGTGTGCTGTGTGCCAGGGACGAGGGACGTAAATGAACGAGCAAATAACCTTGACTTGTGAACTATGGAAATGTAGAGAATAAACTGGTCTTAACTGAGAGACTCATGGAACAAACACCGATCAAAGGCACAAACTGTGCGCATTCTGCTTTCACCAGTTATTTTTCTAAAGGTTTATTTTTGTATTTGAAAGGCAGAGTTAGAGGAGAGAGAGAGAGAAATCTGAAACATGATCCCCTAACCTAAAAAAGACAGATGCTCTTTCTCTTACAATGGGGTTGCATCCCCAACAAAGCCGTCCTACACTGAAAATATCCTGAGAAATGCACTGCATACAGCTAATCTCCCATACACTCTAGCTGAGCCACATAAGGCTGACTGGGAACTGCTCGCTGCCTCCTACTGCGTGGTGCTAGCCCAGGAAAAGACAAACGCTGAAAACTGCAAGTGCACTAGTGACTGGACGCACGCTGCCTTCCCCACACCGTAGGGCTGGAGATACAGTAAGTCAGGGACTACCTATAGGCTGCAGAAACACTCAGTCTACCTTACTCATTTACATAAGAGCTAACTCCAACACTTCGAACTTATAAATTTTTTATATATAATACTATAGAAATCATTGTATAGGCTTCCAAGGTTTTTGTTTTTACCATTTACTATGTGTATAAAATTGTCTCATGTACAGTCTTAGGCTTTTAAGTTGAACTATTAAAACTGTCTCATTATCAATTACTAAACTACTATTACTAAATCATAGCTAATTATTATCTCATCATGAAATTGTCTTATTATTAACACATATTATTTATTGATTTCCTCCCAGAAACTAGTTAAGTTGGGAAAAGAAATGAAAATACAGTTCCTATCCTTACAGAGTTGTTTTGTTTTTAAAGATTTTTTATTTATTTGAAAGGTAGAGTGAGAGAGAGAGAGGGAAAGACAGAAAATCTCCCATCAGCTGCTTCACTCCTCAAATGGCTACAACAGCCAGGGCTTGGCCAGGCCAAAGTCAGGGTCCAGGAGTTTCTTCTGGGTCTCTCATGTGGGTGGCAGGCATCCAGGAACTGGGCCATCTTCTGCTGCTTTCCCAGATGGGAGGCTGGATTGGAAAAGTGGAACAGCTGGAACTCAAACTGGTGACCACATGGGAGGCCAGCTGTGGCTTAACCCACTATGCCACAGTGCTGGCTCCCTATGGAGTTTTAAGAATCCTCAACATTTGATTTCACACAGTTTTTCAAATATTTACTGTACCACAGCACAAGGGATAAGGATGTTAGTAGCAGACTCACAGAGAAAAGCTCGTGTCCAGGCATCATGTGGTAAAAGTGAGAGAGTTACTTATTTCCTCCGTACACTGTGATCATTCTCAAGTGAGGATAATCTCAGGTACCTTGAAGAATTGTTTTCTCTTAAAAAATTTACTTATTTATTTGAAAGGCAGAGTGACAGAGAGAGAGAGAGGGAAAGGGAAAGGCAGAGGGAGAGAGGGAGAGAGGGAAAGAGGGAGAAACAGAGAACGCTATCCATTCGTTGGTTCACTCCTCAAATGGCTGCAATGGTCAGCTGTTGGCAGGCTGAATCATTCTATCCAGAGCTCCCACATGGGGAGCAGGGGCCCAGAGAGATTGGTCACCTTCCCCTGCCTTCTCAGGCACATTAACAGGGAGCTGGATCAGAAGCAAAGGAGTCAGGACTCCCATCAGTACTCCAACGGAATGCTGGTATTACAAGCAGCGGTTCAACCTGCTCTACCACCATGCTGGCCCCAAAAAGCTTTTTCAGTGCAAGGAAAAGTGTCTAGTAGAATGCCTGATGTAAGTGTGGTCCATTGTGGGGCCAGGTTGTGGGGGAGTGGGCAAAGCTGTTACCCATGATGCCGGCATTCCACAGATGCTGGTTAGAGACCCAGTTGCACCACTTTGAATCCCATTCCCTGCTAATGGTCTGGGAAAAGCAGTGGAAGATAGCCCAAGTGCCTGGGCCTCTGCCACCCTCATGGGAGACCCGGAATTAAGCTCCTGGCTTCAGCCTGGCCCAGGCCCGGTTGTTGGGGCCATCTGGGGAGTGAACCAGTGGATAGAAGACCTCCCTCACTCAATCTCTCCCTTTCTATGTTAACTCTGATTTTCAAATAAATAAATAAATAAAAAATTTTCATCTGTTGCATTGCTTCTCAGTTCAAATGTCTACTAATACTGAATGTACTATGTTGTGAAAAATTCTATCTGAACTAAATTATATGCAGATGGGCAAACAGCCAATTTGGTGCTATACATCAATCATGTAAACTTATAAGTAGCCAATGGATTTCCAATTAATAAAACGTCAAAATGCATTTTGAAATAACATCAAGGTCGTGCACAGTATACTAAAGATTCTCCCAAGTGTAAGAGGGTACTTTAAAAAAATGGTGAAAAAATGGAATTAAAAAGATTAGTTTATTTTGGCACAAAATATTTCTGAAATTCATCCACAGGTTTTCAGAACATGTATCTTCTGGGAGCTTTTTGAAGATCCCTCGTATGGTGCTCCTTCTCCAGCACACAGGCTCCAGCAACTGGTTCAATGCTTATCAATGAACAAACTGTTTCAAATTTTTAACTTATTTATTTGAAAGGCAGAATTACAGACAGAGGGAGGGAGAGACAGAGAAAAAGTTCTTCCATCTGGTGGTTCACTCTCCAAATGGCTGCAAAGGCTGGGGCTGGGCCAGGCTGAAGCCAGGAGCCAGGAGCTTCTTCTGGGTTTCCCACACGGGTGCAGGGGCCCAGGCACTTGGGCCATCTTCTACTGCTTTCCCAGGCCATAGCAGAGAGCTGGACTGGAAGAGGAGCAGCTGGGACACACACTGATGCCCATAGGCAATGCTGGCACCCAGGCAGAGGCTTAGCCTACTACGCAAATCGCTGGCCCTGAACAAACTATTTTCTGCGGCTGAAGTTCAGTTTCAGAGGCTGAGGGGCTGCCCTAAGGACATTCCTAAGAACTAAAGTTCCTGTTTTCTTAGTGACAAAGAATAGCATCTACAAAGGCTTTTAGGGCAATTGCTATTGATTTATTCAAAAATACCTAACAAAGCACAATCATCTCATGAAACAAGTATAACCCTCTCATTGAGCTTTCTTGTACCAAAATAAATTGATGTCTCAAAAGAATTAATATGCCTCCCAAAGTGCTAAATCAAAATTCCTACTTCGGGGTAAAAAGGAATCATAGGCTCCCTCATTCCTACCCTATACCTAACCATTTGACAAGATACAAATGGAGCCAGGAGAATGAATGAGGCATTTCCCCAAGACACAGGGCTTTGCAATGACAGGGACAGGAGTAAGCAGACAGAATTCAAGTTCCCTGACTTCCTAGTAGGTGTTCGGCCTACAAGAGCAAGCAACCAATTATTTATTTATTTATTGACAGGCAGAATGGACAGTGAGAGAGAGAGACAGAGAGAAAGGTCTTCCTTTTCCGTTGGCTCACCCCACCATGGCCGCTGCAGCTGGCGTGCTGAGCTGATCCAAAGCCAGGAGCCAGGTGCTTCTCCTGGTCTCCCTTGCGGGTGCAGGGCCCAAGCACTTGGGCCATCCTCCACTGCACTCCCCGGGCCACAGCAGAGAGCTGGCCTGGAAGAGGAGCAACCAGGACAGAATCTGGCACTCTGACAGGGACTAGAACCCGGTGTGCTGGCGCCGCAGGCAGAGGATTAGCCTAGTGAGCTGCGGCGCCAGCCAGCAACCAATTCTATTAGAATAAAGAAATCATTTATGCACACCTAAGAAAAAAATTATGAAAACGCATATTCAATTATAACCCAGGTGGGCTCTCCGTAAATAAACTTTAAACTAATGTGAAAAAAAAATCATGAAGATATCACTGTAAAAACTATCGAAATATTACTAGCTTTTTGAATTTAAACAGACATCAAAAACTGATGTCTGTTTCTAAATCATGTTTTGAAAAAGTTGTAAAATAAAATCAAGCAAACCAACAAACTTCAAGAGCTGGGAGGACTGATGATTTATCCGACCACCAAATACACAAAAACCTTTCTAGAACATTCTGACAACTGACCAACCAACGCTGAACATTTTCAGAGAAAAAAGAGTATTTTCAAAGGAGTGTGGGCCATCTCTCCTGTCAAACAGCTCAGATACGAGGCCGTCCGCTGTGGTCTCGATGTGTCTCCCGAAGGTCCTGTTTTGGAGATTTAACCCCCAAAGCAATGACATTGGGGGCTGTGGCCTAATGGGAGGTGTTAGGTCATGCGGCTCCCCCTCGTGAATGGATTCACGCAGATCATAAACCGGCTAGAGGCTGCGAGTTCCCTCTCTCGCCCTGTGCTGCAGGTGGCGTCTTCCTCCCCCACGTTAAGTCCTCAGCAGCCAGGGCTCCTTGATCTTGGCTTTCCA
This sequence comes from Lepus europaeus, assembly GCF_033115175.1. Classification (NCBI taxonomy): domain Eukaryota; kingdom Metazoa; phylum Chordata; class Mammalia; order Lagomorpha; family Leporidae; genus Lepus; species Lepus europaeus. Next base: position 37,694,728 of record NC_084848.1, on the reverse strand, counting down.
GACTCCAGAACCATGAGCCAAATAAACTCCTCGTTATACATTACCCATTCTGCAGTATTCTGTTAAGCAGCACAAAACGCACTATGACACTGTTCTAATTCGGAAACCTACGCTTCTCTGTAGACTTCTCTTCGTTAGCACTAGTTCTGCTCTCTGGAATAATACTGAACTAGTCTCTTTTTTTACATTTCATGTTCAGTTTTTCAAATAACTGTAGCTAGTCTATGGCACTTCAACAGTCTTGATTAACAAAGGTGAGTATTCAGAGTTGAACTTTATCGAGTCCCAGGTACTACAGGAGGTGCAGGGAGCTGAGGGAAATTCGATGTCCTGGAGGAGGACATGACACAGCAGGGAGAGGACGTGAACAGAGATTAACTTCACTCTAACAACGAGCAAGCGCTGAAATAGAATCATGTCCCATAGTAACTACAGACAAGACTAGAGAACAAGGAATAAATCAAAGTAGAAAATACAACAGTGGGCACTGTGCCAGGGGACACAAATTAGGATCCAAATGCCTGAAATGGAAGTTCTATATAAATTGTTCAACAATGTTTCAGTCTAACACAAACATACTGTGATGGTCCTTAGTACAACAGAAAGGACAAGGAGGTATTGGAAATATCACAATATACATTCATATTCAGAAATACTACCAGTGTACATATTTGCTAAATAAGATAAACTATTCCATACAGATCCTAAATGACACTGAATAAATTCATAAAGAAAGAGACTGGCTTTCCTGACCTCTATTGTGAAATATAAAATATTGTTTTGGAAGGAAATTACTGGTAATGCCATCCAAGGAAGCAGTCTTCTGTTGTGATAACCTACTCATTTTTTTTCCCAAGAAAATTCAAAGAACTAAAACACGAACATTCAGAATTTCAAAATAATTGCAAACACAATTCACCAGTGGATGTTAATTTTTTCATTGACCAAGGAATTAAGATGGAATTTGAATAACATTTAATAGCTCAGCACTCTTGACTATTAGCGCCGAATTTTATCAAAACTATCATCTTTGGTGTGGGTCTCTGGCCTAGTGGTTAAGACACTGGTTAGGATGCTGGTGTTGCTCCCTGCCTCTGGGACCTTATTCCAGCTTCCTGCTAACGCCGACTCTAGGAAGCAAGGGTGATGGCTCAAGAAAGTGGGTTCCTTGACTGACCAGGGAGATTTGGGTTGAGTTCTTGGCTCCCAGCTTTTGGCATCCTTCATAGCTGCCTCCCTCTGCCCCCGCACAACACTACGGGCATTTTGGGACTGAACCAGTGGGTAGGGATATTCATACACTCTCTTATAAAAATTTTTTTAAGGTTTTTTTTAAGATTTATTTTATTTATTTGAAAGACAGAGTTACAGAGAGAAGTAGAGTCAGAGAGAGAGGTCTTCCATCCGCTGGTTCACTCCCCAGTTGGCCGCAACGGCCAGAGCTGTGCCGATCAAAAGCCAAGAGTCAGGAGTCTCTTCCTGGTCTCCCACGCAGGTGCAGGGGCCCAAGGTCTTGGGCCATCCTCTACTGCTTTCCCAGGCTGTAGCAGAAAGCTGGATTGGAAAAGGAGCAGCCGGGACTAGAACCAGTGCCCATATGGGATGCCAGCGCTTCAGGCCAGGGGATTAACCCACTGCGCCACAGCGCCGGCCCCATAAACAATTTTTTAAAAAAGAAAACCTATCATCTTTCAATTATATTACATATAAAAATTACGATTATAACTTTCTCTGATCACATCATCTTGTGTGAGATACATATTGTATTTCAACCTTCTCTGTGTACCTTCTTTAGGATTGATTTATTTATCTGAAATGCAGAGTGACAGAGTAACCAGGGAGAGGGAGAGGGAGAGGGGGAGAGGTAGAGAGGAGATGGGGAGAGGTAGAGAGGGAAAGAGTTAGAGAGAATATGAATCTCCCATCAAGTAGTTCACTCCCCAAATGTCCAAATAGCCAGGTTTGGGCCAGGAGCCGGGAGCTCCATCCAGGTCTCCCAACTGTGTAGAAAGGACCTAAATACTTAGGCCATCATCTGTTGCTTTCCCATGTACATTAGCAGGGAGCTGGACTGAAAGTAGAGCACTCTGATATGGCAGCCATTTGCAGGCAGTGGCTTACCCCACTGTGCCATGATGCCAGACCTCTGTGTATTTAAATAATAGCTTTATTTATCACTTCACATACTGGAGAGAAAAATCAAGACATTTTTCAGCACTGTGGTACTTCTTTACAACATACACATTCTTGATTCCGATACATTGGATTTAAATATTTAATACATTTATTCAATATTTTATAATTAACAGTACTTTAAAAAAATTCATTTGAAAGCCAGACACACACACACACACACACAGAAAGAGAGAGAGAGAGAGAGACTATCTCACATCTCCTAGTTCATTTCCCAAATACCTGCAACAGCCAGGGTAGGGCCGGGACAAACCCAGGAGCTGAGAATTTAATTTATTGAGGCCTCCAACCTGGGTGGCAGGGACCCAGTGACCTGAGCCATCACCACTGCCTTCCAAGGGCCTGCATCAGCAGAAAGATGGAGTCATGAGACAGGGAAAGGCAGCAAACCCCAGCATTTCAACGTGGGATACGAGCTTCTGAACAGGCACTTTAACTACGAGGCCAAGTGCCCGCCACAACAGTAATTTTTATTTCTACGTAGTTCTCAATATTGGGGTCATTTCTATAGTCAGTTTTTAATAGAAACAAGATAAAAGATAAATATGCATGTGCTTTTTATTTGCCTTTGATTTATCTGTTACACCCTTTGGTCATTTTTCGTTTCTTGGTTACATGAGGATATTGTTCCCCCACACCTGAGTTTCCACAGCCCATGGAACACCTCTGCCTCTGAAGCAGTACCTGCCGAAGGGGGAGATGAGCACAAATGGGGAGGAGAAATATTCTAGAACTAGGCCGAGTTTTTCTAAACTATACCGTACCATCACCACCACAGAAAGCCAACCCCTGGGAGGCGTGCTGCAGACCTAATGACTGGAATACAGTCAAGGTTAGCTAGAACTGACTTCAGAGGCTGTCATCACACGTGCTGCCGAAAAGGAGCCAGAAACGAGCAATGAGGCAAACACAGGTATTCCGAGGGCAGCTGTGGCTGTACAGGTTCCGATCCCACATGAGAACTTAGTGCGGTAAGAAAGCCAAGGAAGGAGATGACACCCACACATCTGTGTACACGTGCAGCACCTCCCTTTCTTACCTCCTATATTCTGAATTATTATGGTGCCTGCCACCACCACCTATAAAAGAACAAATGGATTCAGAAGATAAAAGGGGAAACAATATAAAACGACCAGTACTCCACAAAAGGCCAATAACTAATAGTGAACAACAGATGCAAACTCATGAGTGAAGAGAAATTGGAAAGAATAAATTTTTCTGGCTATTTGCAACACATCAAATTAATAAATATCACATAAAAAGGCATTACTAGTTCCACAGTTACTCTAAAGAATACTTTTGAAATTTATTGGCAATCATTTCTGAATAGTGAAAAGTGTTAAAAGCTAGCAACAGGTGATTATCAAAACTTAAATTGATTCTACCAGTGGAGTCTCATTCTCCCTTTCTTACTGGTTTTACCAAGCTGCTTTTTTTTTTTTTTTTTTTTTCGACAGGCAGAGTTAGACAGAGAGAGAGAGACAGACAGAGAGAAAGGTCTTCCTTCTGTTGGTTCACCCCCCAAATGGCCACTACGGCCGTTGCGCTGCACCAATCCAAAGCCAGGAGCCAGGTGCTTCCTCCTGGTCTCCCATGCGGGTGCAGGGCCAAGCACTTGGGCCATCCTCCACCGCACTCCAAGGCCACAGCAGAGAGCTGGACTGGAAGAGGAGCAACCGGGACAGAATCCGGTGCCCCGACCGGGACTAGAACCCGGGGTGCCGGCGCCAAAGGCGGAGGATTAGCCTAGTGAGCCGTGGCGCCAGCCACCAAGCTGCTTTCATAGTTGACCAAGACAGACTGGGGTGTACTATCCTGCAAAAAAGAAATTCTGCAGGCTCCTGAGTCTATCAGTTCAGCATATACCGAGCTTTTGGGCATCCCACTTCCAGGAATTAGTCTACAGCAGGAAATTCTGCAGCCCAAACATTCTCAGATCTTGAAAACTTAAGCACAATGTTTCAAACATCATCATGTGAAGTGGGTTGGGTCTGCAACACCAGGAGATGGCAAGGACGATGGTGTCCTGGGGGCTCTTCCTCCCTCTTCGAAGTGGAGCAGCTGCTGCCCAGCCCTCGACAGCTGATGACATATGAAAACGTAGGTTAAATCTTCTGATTCTTAACAGAAAGTTAGAAATTAAATTTTTTCAAATTGTCATGACTCTTGGTTGCTAAGTAGTCAAGAATAAAAAGACTTGAGCTAAACAAAATATGCCTAAGGACTAGGTTAAGTTTGCAGTATTGTTCGCTTATGACCTTGATGAGTTTCCTGGGAAACCCCTAGGTAGAATTTTGTCCATCTCTGACCATCATTCAGGACTCAGAGGCAATGATTAAAACACTGTGCTTCTGGCCAGTGCCGCAGCTCACTAGGCTAATCCTCTGCCTGTGGCACCGGCACCCTGGGTTCTAGTCCCAGTCGGGGTTCCAGATTCTGTCCCGGCTGCTCCTCTTTCAGTCCAGATCTCTGCTATGGCCCAGCAGTGGAGGATGGCCCAAGTGGTTGGACCCCTGCACCCGCATGGGAGACCAGGAGGAGGCACCTGGCTCCTGGCTTCAGATCAGCACAGTATGCCGGCCGCAGCAGCCATTGGAGGGTGAATCAACGGCAAAGGAAGACCTTTCTCTCTGTCTCTCTCACTGTCCACTCTGCCTGTCAAAAATAAGATAAATAAATAAATAAACAAAAAACAAACAAAAAAAACCCCACTGTGCTTCCACTTGGGCCTTTTCATCTCTCAAATCTTGGTGGATCAGAACCCCTGACATGTGCGGTGCCGACTAGCTACCTCCCATCATTTGGCCTCCACGGCCTGGGCACAGATCACCCTTCAGCTCCATCTCTGCTGGGATTCCATCCTGGCACCACATGTGCCCAGCACAGACCCAGTCTGTTAGTGGGAGCCAGAAGCCTTCAGACCTGCAGAGCAACTCTAACGATATGAAAATGTGGCAAGATGTCTTTGGACATGTCATTTCCATTTTCAGGTTTTCTAGAAAGAACTTTCCATTTCAGCTTACTTAAAAATTAATTTCAAAGTATCACAGGGATTTGTGGAATAACTACTTTGAACTTGTGAACATTTTCAGTAATGACACTATCAGACATAAAACCTGGATTTAAATTAAAATACTACAAAAGCAGTCATATCTTACTGATGACTATTTTTCCATTCTTTGACTGTGTTTAAGCATTTTGTATCTAGAAAGCTGAAATGACTATCACCTATCTATCTTCAGTACCTAGCACAGTATACAGCACATATTTGCACAATAAATATCTACATGTCCAGTAAGGATATTGATTTAGAAACAATTTTTAAAATACTTCCCCAAAAGTTCAAAATATTTCAAAAAAATTTTGATTCTCAGAAAAATACTACCATATTATATTTCATAGCCATGTAAATGAGGAAATAAATTTTTTTTACTAAGACTGCAGAAGCAGAGGAAACATAACCAAAAGCCACAGCAGCTCTCAGAGCGCTGCCTGTCTGGTGTGCCTGCTGCAAATCGATAATAACCAGAGACCGTGGAGTTGTAGGAAGAAGAGACCCTCACCAATCCGTTCTCCTGTTTTCGATAGCTGCTACAGAAGGAATGCAGGAAATTCTCATTTGAAATGATGCTGAATAATAATGTGATGCCAGCGCTATTTACAGCCACGTTTGGAACATATTAAGTCACTGGGGGCACTTTCTTGTACAGTTAGAAATGTTTCTTCTTCCTTGGTTAAATGAGGTGGGGGCGGGGCTGGCATTGTGGCACAGCAGGTAAAGCAGCCGTCTGCAGCATCGGCAGACTCCAGCATCCCAGCTGCTCCACTTCTGGCCCAGCTGCCTGTCGGCCCGGGAACAGTGGCTGGAAGTCGTCCAAGTGCTTGGCCCCGCCACCCACATGGGATGAAGTTCCTGGCTCCAGGATTCCCAGCTCCGGCTGCTGTGGCCATTTGGGGAATAAACCAGTGGGTGGAAGATCTCTGTCTCTGTCTCTCTCTGTAACTCTTACAAATAAACGCATCTACGTAAATAAATAAATAAATAAATGCTAGATGTAGGAAAATGGCCACTGATTACAAACATTCTGATCTCTAGGAAAAAGAAATTGTTACCAAAGATGATTAACAAAACTCTTTATTTTCCAATAATGCATTCTGTTTTCTTCAAGTTTCAGGTTATTAAGGTTCAAGCCATGAAACTACATGGTACATGAGTTAAATATTCTCTTTTGAATTTTGAAAAAGGAAGTTAATAAGAATGTGTAAATAAAGTTTATCCTTCCCACTACATGGTTATCTTTTTCTTCTTGGACTCCCCTATTTGGAAGGTAGTTTAGTCACCAAAAATATGGTATCCTTTTTTGATTAAAAACCACATAAAATAATAAGAAATCTCTGAGGTAATGCATATATCAATTACTAAAATTTAGTCATTCCACGATGGATACATATTTCAAAACACGCTGTACATAATAAATCTGTGTATTTTTATTAATTTAACAAAAAATACATAAGCCACACATTTAGAAATAAAAAGAAAAATTCCTGCTTGGAACCAAAATAAACATGTGTTTTTGAAGTAGGGTAGTGCTTCACAAAACCCAAACCAACCAAAGAACAACACAACATTAGTAGTAACGTTGAGTGCCTCCTTACCTATGGAAGACAACGTTCTCCTCATCTCTTAATGAGTGCCCAGTAAACGCTCCCATTCTTCCCCGAAGTACAAAGGGCGGATTTGGAGCTTGGTGCCCTTGGATGTGAGACAGGCTTTGTGTAGTTACTGACAAACGGGCCCCTTCGTTGCTCTTGCCCTCAGTTTCCTCACCCATAAAAGGGGGGATAACCACATCATCTCTCAGCACCGTTCAACTCTTCCAGTTACCCTTCCTTCGCACCAACAGCCATGCTGTAACTTTAATTTTATGCGGTTTTCTTCTGTCTACGAGGATTTACTCCAAGAATACAATTAAAATTAGTAAGGGAAGAAACTTAAAAACGGGGCACCGGTTACTATCTTGAAATTCTTAAAGAGTCTGCTTCATCCTTCATCAGGATGAAAGCTACTGAAGACTGAATTAAATGTAGGAATGCATTTTCGGGAAGAGCACACCAAGGTTTCTCCTCTCTCTCCCTGCTCCCATAATTCTCTTTCTTTTTGGCTTCCTTTAATGTCGTTCTCTTTCATACACTTTTCTCTATTAACTCCGAACACAGGGGAAAAAATGGCCTCTTTGGTTTTGGACACAATGAGAAGAGAAAACAAAATTACCTTCCCCGGTAATCCAAATGCGAAGAGTCCAAGATCTTCATAAGATGTGACCGCTGTTGAAAGAAACGATAATTCTCACTTTCACACAAAGCTGTTCGTGTGCCGGTCTTAAAGGGAAGGAGGCTACTGCGCTACTACATATTAAACAGTGTAATTGTTACGATGCAGGCCGATCAGCTGTGAGAAGAGAAAATTCTCCCCAGGATCCTTGAATAAAGGCTGTGACAAGGAAGACAGAACTCAGCTGGCTAGTTTCTGTAAACGGTTTTAATGGTTTTCCTCATATAATCTTTAAATTTCATGGCAACAAATAATCTACAAGGGCCATGATTTCCAGATACGCCTTTTTACTCAGTAGTGAGAGCGCTCACTTTTTAAACATTACCAAGTACTCCTTTATCTGTCTCCTGTTCTCAAAGATTTTGTCTTGCAAACTGTGCATATTAATAATTATTTTCCATTTTAACTAAGCAAAACTTTCTGATCAGTATGAAGTAACCCATGTCAGCATACAGAATTTATGTCATCTTGGTCACCAACTAACAGCCATTTATCTATCCATTTGACATTTCCCTCTCTCTAATTTTAAATTAATCTGTGCAGGCTGATGGTAGGTAAATACGTGAATTCCCTCAAGTATTCTTAAGTACTGAAAATAGCTCAGACACTTCCAATATTCATTAAGCAAACTCTTAGTAGCTTACATCCATCTAACTTCTACGCTATATATAAACTCCTAAGTGGAAGCGACCACTCTGGCGGGGGAAACTTTGGAAGATTTATAGTGTGTGTTTTTTTTTTTGTTTTTGTTTTTGACAGGCAGAGTGCATATAGAGAGAGAGACAGAGAAAGGTCTTCCTTTTTGCCGTTGGTTCACCCTCCAATGGCCGCTGTGGCTGGCGCATCGCGCTGATCCGAAGCCAGGAGCCAGGTGCTTCTCCTAGTCTCCCATGCGGTTGCAGGGCCCAAGCAGTTGGGCCATCCTCCACTGCCTTCCCGGGCCATAGCAGAGAGCTGGCCTGGAAGAGGGGCAACCGGGATAAAACCCGGCGCCCCAACCGGGACTAGAACCCGGTGTGCCGGTGCCACAAGGCGGAGGATTAGCCTGTTGAGCCACAGCGCCGGCCTATAGTCTGTTAGAAAGAACTCTCCTAGGGAAGCAGAGCTTAGTAATTTCCAAGGCTGTCTAACAACCACCAGGCTGAACTAATTCAAAGGGAACAATTATTTGATAAGACCTTCCTTCTCACTTTGCAGCACTTGCTTAGCCACTGCCAAAATGTTAGGTTTTCATTGGCGGTAGCTTCTGCAAACTGGTGATGTAAATTCATGAGGTATGAAAGTTAATCACACTTTCAGAGACGGTCCAGGTACCTACGATGATGATAATGTGTTCCAATGGAAACAATAGTCTTATTCTTTAATTAGTACAGCATGTATTTTTTGAAAAAAAAAAATTTATTTTAAAGGCAGAGCTACACAGAGAGAGGGACAGGGGTCTTCCATCTGCTGGTTCACCCCCAAAATGGCCACAATAACCGGACTGGGCCAGGCCGAAGCCAGGAGCCAGGAGCTTCATCCAGGTCTCCCACGTGGGTGCAGGATCGGAAGTGGAGTCTCCGGGACTTGAACCTATATCCTTACGGAATGCTGGCATTGCAGGTGGTGGCTTTACTCACTATGCCACAATGCCAGCCCCAGAACTTTAATTTTTTTAAGACTTAAAAAAATTTATTTGAAAGGCAGAGTTACATAGGAGGAGGAGACTATGAGTATAAAACTTTAATAATGAAAGGCTTCAATAATAACTCTATAGAGGTAGATTTAGATATATTTTAGAATACGAAATTCAAAAGTAGAATTGTAAAACTAAGCACTGGAATTTTTTCCTATGTAAAATGCCAAAACTTCATTTTTTCTAATTTCCTAAAGTAAATAACATCATGAAAATTAATAATTACCTTCATTAGTAAACCTTTGTGAGTTTGATAGTCTTAAATTTAATCAAAAATGCTAAACATGGGCACAATTCCTTATATTTAACATTCTAAATATTGGTATATGTATTAAATTAGCAAATTGACTAAATATTAGCTTCTATTTGACACTGAGGACATAATTTTGTTTTGCATTACATTATGTGAACAAAGCCTCCAGAAGATTGCTACTTTGACATTGAGATTTGAAATTTAAGAAATATCACTGGTTGGGGCCGGCGCTGTGGCATAGCGGGTAGAGCCGCCAGCAGTGCCAGCATCCCATATCAGCGCCAGTTCAAAACCGGGCTGCTCTACTTCCGATCCAGCTCCCAGATAATGTGCCTGGGAAAGCAGTAGAAGATGGCCCAAGTCCTTGGGCCCCTGCACTCAAGTGGGAGACCGGGAAGAAGCTCCTAACTCCTGGCTTCGGATTGGCGCAGCTCCAGCCGTTGCAGCCATCTGGGGAGTGAACCAGCAGATAGAAGACCTCCCTCTCTCCCTCTCCCTTTCCCTCTCTCCCTCTCCCTTTCCCTCTCTCCCCCTCTCCCTCCATAACTCTTTCAAATAAATAAATAAATAAATAAATAAATAAAATATCGGGGCCGGCACCATGGCGCAGTAGGTTAATCCTCCACATGCACACTAGTTCTAGTCCTGGCTGCTCCACTTCCAATCCAGCTCTCTGCTGTGGCCTGGGAAAGCAGTGGAAGATGGCCCAAGTCCTTGGGCCCCTACACCTATGTGGGAGACCGGGAAGAAGCTCCTGGCTCCTGGCTTCAGGTTGGCACAGTTCCAGCCACTGCAGCCATTTAGGGAGTGAACCAATGGAAGAAAGACCTCTCTCTCTGTCTCTCCCTCTGTCTATAACTCTACCTCTCAAATAAAATAAATAAATTTAAAAAAAAAATCACCACTCATTTTTAGCATCCCTTCTAAGAATTTAAAGCCAGGAGGTTTTCCAGTGTTACCTGTGGGAATGAATCAAAAATACCTGCTTTTCAAATGACCTATTTTGCATCAGTTTCTCAGTTAGTGACAAAGTTGTCAAGTGAGTATTCCTCAAGATGCTGGCACTGTGGCTCAGTGGGTTAAGCTGCTACCAGTAAAACTGGCATCCTATACGGATACCAGTTTGAGTCATGGCTGTTCTACTTCTGATCCAGCTACCTGCTAATGTGCCTTGGAAAGCAGTGGAAGATGGCCCAAGTTCTTGTGCCCCTGCACTCTTGTGGGAGACCCTGATGTAGTTCCAGGCTCCTGGCTTCAGCCTAGCCCAGACCCAGTCATCGAGTGTGTTTAGGGAGTGAACCAGAGGATGGAAGAGCTCTCTCTTTCTCTGTAACTCTGCCTTTCAAATAAATCAACCTTAAAAAAAAAAAATACTCATCAAAAAGTTTCTTTTAATTCTAAAAATCAGGAAATGAGCATAGATTATATTTAGCAAACATGAAAAGCAGATACTTTACTATGAGCAAAACTCATAATACTGAAAGATTCCAAAACCAATTGGTATTGAAATAAAAGAAACATTTATTCTAACTTTAAAAATTAAAACACAACCTTTAGTACTCCAGAAAATACAATCAAACTAACAGCTTAATGAAGACAGTTTTCATTACAACTCTGACAAGAGGGGCAGCCATTTTCAGCCATCTCCAACTTGCTCTCCGAGTCCATTATTTTTTAGCTTCATAAAAATATTGTAAAATACAGCAGACTCCCAAATCAAAAGTGGAAAAAAAAGCTCTGGACTTTCAAGTGGAGACTGAAGACAGTGCCTAAGTCCTAATTCCAGCTTTCCAGTCGGCGTGCCGGCTAGTCATCCAGTTCTGTCACTGTCATCAGACTTTTATGTTGCAAAAATTAGAAGCACTTCTCCATCCGGAGACATCATGAATATGAATAATGGCTTCTGGCTTAGCATTGAGGCTTTACTAAAACAAAATGTGCACACAGGTCAGCCAAGTGCTTCATTTCCACATACTCACTTTTTTATGGTTTTCTGAAGCATCTCACCATATTAACCAAAACAACACTAGCAAAATACTTTTAAAGTTCTTTTCTGTCATTTGGGCAGTTTCTTAAAATGCTGGTAACAGTGTAAACTGGTACTGACTACAGGAATGCAATTCGGACAATGAACCTTTTAAAATATTCAAAACATTTGACCCCAGGGAGCTTCCATCTTCAGAGAGGAGACTGAAATCAGAGAAATCATTACACGCAGATACTCATCTTTTTCACACTGGTAAAGCAAAACCAACTTGAATGCCTAACAGTGGGAAAGTGGTTAAGTAAATTATGGTAGGTCTATCTGATAGAATAATCACTGCCACTAAAATTCTATGTTTATAATAACATGAAAAATGCCAATATTATTTTAGATGACAAAACAGGGTCTGAATATCATCTATAAAGCAAAACACAAAAAGAATGGAATGAATTATACATTAATGGTAACAATGATTGTTTAGTCTTTGTTTTCTTCTTTTCCTTTTGCAGGGATCTGAACACAATGACTATAATGAAGGTGGTGAAACTATATATTTTTAAAAAATTTTTTTATTTATTTGACAGAATTAGTGAGAGAGACAGAGAGAAAGGTCTTCCTTTCTGTTGGTTCACCCCCCAAATGGCTGCTACAGCCGGCATGCTGCACCAATCTGAAGCCAGGGGCCAGGTGCTTCCTCCTGGTCACCCATGAAGGTGCAGCTGCCCAAGCACTTGGGGCCATCTTCACTGCACTCCTGGGCCACAGCAGAGAGCCGGACTGGAAGAGGAGCAGCCGGGACTAGAACCCGGCGCCCATATGGGATGCTGGCGCTGCAGGCAGAGGATTAACCAAGTGAGCCATGGCACCGGCCCCTGAAACTATATTTTTAAAAATCGTATTACTGGAGGCAGGTGTTTCGCCTGGTGGTGAAGGTGCTCATATCAAAATACCTGGATTTGACTCCTGGCTCCAGATTTCAATTCCAGGACCCTGGTGGGTAGCAGGTGATGGCTCAAATAGTTGAGGCCCTGACTCTCCTGTGGGCGACCTCTACTGCGCTCCTAACTCTCAGCTTCTGGCCTGGCCCAGTGCTGTAGGCAGCCGTGGGGCGAACCAGCAGGAGAGTGCTCTCTGCCTGTCTGCCTGCCCCTGATCCCTGCCTCCCAAAGCGGAAAACAAAACAAAAAACATATTAAAAAATCCATAGTACCTGAACAGTTCCATTTCCTCCTCCAAATGTCTGATAGGTTTTATTTAGGCTGCAATTTTAATTTTCTCTCATGTTTAGTAAAGGAAGTATTGATTGGTCTACTAATAGGGAACTTTTTTGGCTCTTTCACATGGTCAACATTTTATGAAAAATGTTTTGAGAGAGAGACAAGTAATATGGTGATGACCAGTCATATTCCTACAGAACAGGAATAACATTAATTATGAAAGTTATAAAATTAATTCGGTCTTTTACAGGAATTCATACAATCAGTACTTGGCACAACCCTCCCCAAATAAATAACTAAAAGCAATAATTAGCAATCTATTTTAGGAAACCATTTTTTTGATAGTAGAGGAATCAATGCTATGTTTTGAGGGGGCAGAAAGGCTATAAATCTTAATCAACTAAATTGAGGGGAAACTTCTTTAATGTACCATCCAGGCACACTTTAGTGCAATTTTGGATACACTAAGAGTTTGGCCTCCACAGGAACCGTTTGGAAAGCTGCTTCCCATGAAATAGTGGAACATTTCCAGCAAGTTACTCCATGTTCTGTCAGCTTTGCATTTTTTCAATGAAATGGGACAATTAATAAACTCTGGTTACAGTACAAAGCCCAAGTTTCAGCAGCAGCAATATTATCTTTGGATCCAGATTGAGGGACATGAGTTATTCAAATACAGTTCAACTCTCAGAAAGTTGGCCATCGGAATGTACCCTTATTTTGAAATTCTTCTCTCTCTTGTGTTTCCTATCATTTTCCTAAAGCGTCCTTCCTAAGTCATTCAGTCTTGGAGTATTCCCCATGCAGGTTTATCAGCCCTTCTGCCCTTTCTTTTTTTTTTTTTTTTTTTTTTTTTTTTGACAGGCAGAGTGGACAGTGAGAGAGAGACAGAGAGAAAGGTCTTCCTTTGCCGTTGGTTCACCCTCCAATGGCCGCCGCGCGCTGCGGCCGGCGCACTGCGCTGTTCCGATGGCAGGAGCCAGGTGCTTCTCCTGGTCTCCCATGGGGTACAGGGCCCAAGGACTTGGGCCATCCTCCACTGCACTCCCTGGCCACAGCAGAGAGCTGGCCTGGAAGAGGGGCAACCGGGACAGGATCGGTGCCCCAACCGGGACTAGAACCCGGTGTGCCGGCGCCGCAAGGCGGAGGATTAGCCTAGTGAGCCGCGGCGCCGGCCCCTTCTGCCCTTTCTTACCACGTATTCCAGCGTCAATGTACTACGTGAATGCGACATGACTTGAGACCACTTGATCAATAAAACAGAATGCTAGAATACTGCGAGCATTCTTTCCAGTGGGAACTGAGGCTGGAATAACGACAGGGCTCCGGGATCCCAATGTAGTAGCTCTGAAGTGAACACTACTTACATAGTCATATCCTACAAATGTTATCCATTAGTTTTCATCTTTTAGACTTAACCACAGACATGAATATGAACAACTCAAATGTGATTACAAAACAATATTGTCGACTTCTGCAATGTAAGGGCACAGTAGACAGACTATGGGAAACAGGGAAAGGACAGGTCAAAGAAATGATGGCTGCACCAATATCACACAGGAAGGCAGAGTCAAAGGACAGTGTCTAAAACTGATGGAAGAAAAGTTTCAATGTACTATTTAGAGTTACAAAATAATCAATGAAACAGCTACTGAATACACCAAACTGATGAAAATCAGAAAGGGAAGGTGAGGGATTACCGTACCCAAGCTAAATCCTCACCTTTCGCAATGAAGTGTCAACAAGTCATTGCTTAATAACAACAGAAGACTATTATTTAGACTTAAAAAGGCATCCTTCAAAAGAACTGAAAGCTAACTATGAGAAACAGGACAGAAAGTAGGGAAGAAAGGGTAGGGAACTGCTCCAAGCCCTGTATAAGCACACACACGTGTGTGTCTGCAGCCACAGTACTTTTTATAAAGATAAGGGGGGAGGTGCTATCATCTGGATGTTAGCTTTGGTATTAAAGGTTTGACCTAAGGGTAGTGCTCTTAGGAAAGGGTAGAGAATGATCCAATTACAGTATTTAGGAAGTGGGCCTGGGGGAGATCCTGGGGTCATTGAGGGCATGACCTTGCAGGGCAGTTTTTGCAAAAGCTGGTTATAGAAGCCCATTCCTGGCCCGCCCTGTGATCCCTCCTCAGCACATGTTCCTCCACCTACTGCCCTCACCGGTCACCAGACCAAAAGGGCCACTCAGCCCTGGACTATGCACCTCCAAACCGTGAGCCAAAGTAAACCTTTTTCCTCCACAAGTCGCTCTTCTCTGGCTTTTGGCAAAGTGAGACAAAGCTAATGCTAATTTAAAAGTATGTTCAATCCAGCAGAGACTCACACACATCGTTCCCTGAAGCTCAACGACAAAAACAAAATGAGCTTCTGCCGAATAAAGACGTGCTTGCTCAAAGGCAGGTGGGGCTTATGAAGGAATCACTACTGAGCACAGCACACACCGTCTAGCCCAGGGCTTCTCAAGCTTGCCATACTTTCTGTCCTAGGTAATTCTTTGTTGTTGGAGGCTATCCTGTGTATTGTGGGGTGTTTAGTATGAACCCTGGCCTTTACCCACCGGACGCCAACTGCCCTCCCGCTCATCCCTGGATGTGACAAGGAGAAACGCTTCCAGACATTGTCAAATGTTCTGGATGAGAACACTCAAGCCCAGCTGAACACCACTCTTCATAAAAAGGAGGGGATAAGAACACCAATCCACTGAAGCTGGAACTACATACTAAACCTGCGCATGAACCATGAGTCTCCTGAACGATGCTCATAACCAACAGATGAAGATGGTTGTTACCACTGCAAATGATAAGTAAATATTGACAGGGAGCTCTGAGATGGGAAACATGAGGGCATCTAGCAGGGCTGCCTACAATTCACCATGACCTTAAAGCAGCTCACATCCTCATAGGATTCCTAGACCACTAATGCTGGGCTAGATAAATAAATGAATAATAGAACTGAGATAATAATAATAAATAATAAATGAGAAATAGTAGTGTTCATGTCCAACATGTCACGTACATACAGAACAGTCTATTTACAAGCTACATAAGGAATTTTCAAAGGCTTACTATGGTTGTCACGACTGGGCTGTGGGGAAGGAGGGTGGAGGCAAGGAAATGAAAACGCAAGCTCCCTAGGACCATCAGTGGCGGCAGGAAGGGGAGCGGTAGCAGCAGGGGAGAAGTAATTAGACAGCGGCTCTTGGAAGGAGGGAAACACGATGCTACGAACTGGGCTTGGAGAATCATGGGAAAAAAACAGGAGGCTAACAAAAACAAGGCCATTGGTCTAAGCAGCTCGAAGGAAAACTTGGATGGGAAGAGTGGGCAAGTGTAGGCAGCGGTAAAGATGGTGAGTTGGACAAATTTGAAAAAGATATTCGACACCCGAGTCGAGTCGTCACGGAGGCAGCTGACTGGGAAGCTGAAGCTCAGGGCACACTTCCAGACTGGGGAATAAACGTCCGCGTCATCACGAGTCCAAGAGGAGTGTAAAGGAAAGGCAACCAGCGGCGGCATCCGGGCTCTCTGGTTGGAGGATGGGGAGAGGAAGAGGATTCAGAGGACGCACGGAGGAATACTGGGGACACACAGGGAAATCTGGAGACAGTGAGTTTCCCAGAGGCGGGAGTTAGCAGCTGGGTCACGTGCTGCCGACTGATGAAGTAAATGAGGACTGGGGATTCCCCAGCGGGGTCAGTGCGGAGGCAGAGCCGTGCCAACGCTGCAGAGACGATGGGTTCAACAACTGAGGGGAGGACCGGAGACCCCTGGTACAGACGCGCTCCTGAGGAGGGCATGACGCATACCGAAGGCGTGCAGGATCAGAGATGCTGCTCTTCAGGCTGAAGAGATTATAGAGGCTGTTTTATGGCCCAAGGAAGGAACAGGAGAAAGGTACAAAGACAGTAACAGGGGGGCGGCAGTGGCTGGTAAGAGTTAGGTGAGAGCAGCCAGGATCACCGCACACGTGGAGGGGCGGGCCTTAGATGGACGTACAAAGCTCATCCCTCGTGACAGAGGAAACCAGCGCCGGAAGTCTGGTGGACAGAGCTGATGAAGTTTTTTTATGATTACTTTATTTTCTCAGTGAAACAAAAATATTAGAGTACCAGTTAAGAGTGAATCAAGGAGAAGATGTTAAAGGTTTTAGAGAAGGAGGATACGGAAGAATTACGTCCTCGACAGCAGACTAAGCTAGTGGACAAACTCAAGAAGTGGAACAGGACTGTGTGACAGCAGCGCAGGTCCACTCAACACAGAATGACCGGAGAAAGCTTCAGAAGCTCATGGAGAGGGGAATTAAAAGGTTTTTTTTTTTTTTTTTTTTAAGATTTATTTATGTGGAAAGCAGCTATAGAGAGAAAGGTGGTGGGGGGAGAGAGAGAGAGAGGCAAAGAGATCTTCCATCTGTTGGTTCGCTTCCCAAGTGGCTGCAATGGCTAAAGTTGCACCAGGCTGAAGCCAGGAGCCTGGAACTCCATCCAGCTCTCCCACCATCTTCAGCTGCTTTTCCCAGGTGCATTAGCAGGGAGCTGGATGGGAAGTACGGCAGCCAGGACTTGAACCAGCGCCCATATGGGATGCCAGCACTGCAGCTGGCTTAACCCACTGCTCCATAATTCAGGCCTCAAGAGGTGTTTATTTGGCAATCTATGCATAGTTTTTTCACAATACACATTCTCCATAACATCAGCTTGCTTGGTTGTGTATTTTTCTTCATGAACATTCAAATGCATGGATGTATGTGTGAAGCAGGTGTAGAATTACATTTCATTATGGTTGGAATTTTGCCAGGGTAATGTGATAAGGCAAGGAATAATAATCCACTATGAAACCTCAACCAGATACCAAGGTAAATAAGGACAAGTGTGTGGGATGTAGTGCAAAGGTAGAAGGATGAGCAAACAGGCCAGATGGGAGCAAAGAGCCGACAGAGTTGGAGCACCTGTGAGAGGGAGACAGGAGATGAGGGCTGGAGGTGGGACACCTGCAAAGGAGATTTGGAGGGAAACACAATTTTGGTAATGACAAGATCAATGGTATGGCCATGGAAATAAGTAGCCAAGGTGGGTGGAGAATGTGATCATTAGAAAAGTTTAGGACGGAAAGTATTAGAAGGATTCGCTACGTGGGTATTGAAATCATGCGGCATTATGACAGAGGAAATAATACTAAAGAGCCTAAAAGGAGAGGCCAGCACAGGCGCTAACATTTTTATGAAGTGACAGGAGCCGGCCTAGGAGTCCCTCGATGGTGACAACAGCACAGCAGGGAGGACCCGGTTGAGAACAAAGCTGGGGGTGGAGGCTGGGAAGCGGCAGATGGCTGCCAGGCGGAGATGAGGTGCAAACAGGGCACCTGTGGCGCCTGCAGGTGAGGATGAGAGCCACGCAGGAGAAAGGGGCCACCTAGGGGACCACAGGGAAGCAGCAGCCTCAAAGGAAGCACAGGTGTCTTAGAACAAGGAAGCCGATGATGCGTTTCAAATGCTGAGCACGTGGGCCTTCTGCTGACGTCTGTGAGTTCCACAGAACGCAGCTGGAGGGTCTGGGGAGTGGGAGGAAAGTAGAGGGAGTCAGAGACAGATGGCAGCCCTAGGGGATGAGAGGGGAAGCGAAGGACAACCCGAGACTCTTCTGACATCGAGGGCAGTCTGGTCATGTCATCCACTGAGGTGTCTCAAGGTCGTAGCGGTGACGATGCAGTGAGCAGTAGGGGCCAGGGACTGAGGCGGAGGGGCTCAGCCGGAAGCACACAGAGCAGGGGAGCTGTGGGTGTAGCCTCGGAGCACAGCAAAGGGACCACTGCTTCTGCAATGGCAGACATACGGCACCTTACAGCCGAGGCCCAAGTCAACGCTCCGAGCAGCAACGGGCACTTACCAAGGACTCGACATTGCACATACGCTGTCATATTTCATTCTCATCACAACGCCTAGAGGAAAGTATTACCACTGCTATTTTATAAGGCCGCAGAAAATAAGGTACCTTATATGAGGGTACTTCAAAAACTCGGGGAAAATGAAAATGAAAAGATGTTTACTTTGAGGCAAAACACAATTTGAAATGCCAACAACGGTGGACAATTAGCGACATGCTATTTCTATTCTTATTATAAACGAATGTAGTGGAAAACAAAAGCCTACCTCTACAGAGAAATTTACAGTGACTGAAGACAGGTGCATCAGAAGATACGAAGAACCACGCAGAAGTTAGTTCATGGACCCAAGAAGGCTACAAAATCAAAGAAGAAAGAGAAAGAGAAACAGATATTTTCATTTTATATGCCTCAGAGTTATAGAACAGAACAGTGTCAGAATTTTAAAGTTAAACACAGAGAAACTGAGAGGAAAAAATATTATTTAGGAAATAACTATAAATTGAGCAATTAAATGAAATTAATAAAACATTTTACTTAATGAAGACATAATTTGCACATAGTTGATTACAGTGTTAGACTTTTAATAGAATTCACTAAAAGAATCTAGTAAGATGCTAAACTCTCATTATTGGGTAAAAGTGATTTGTCCACACAAGCAGAAAAATCTCAAAATACATGACTAAAATTCTGGTCAAGTTTCAAAGGGATTTAAAACTATGCAGATATTTACCTTCAGCTATTATTCCTGAGTTCAGGATACTGTTTTGAACACATGTTACTTTGAGATTAAGATCTGCATAGTTTCCTAGTATTTTTCTCTGCACATTCGCCTAGCTCCTAGAGAGCAGAGGCATGCCCTGGTGGGCTGGATGGCCAAACACAGTGATGCAACTGCAGCCATGAACTACAGGTCCTAGGCTAGTTTTGCATAAGAACACCTGGAGGGGTCTGGCGTTTGGCCCGGGGGGTGGGGTGGGGTGGGGTAGGGTGTTGAATGCTGGTGAAGACACCTGCCTCCCACACTGGAGTGCCTGAACTCAATGCCACCTCTGACCCCTTCTCCAGCTTCCCAGCATAACAACCCTAGGAGGCAGCTGTGATGGCTCAAGTACTTTGGTTCCTGCCACCCACACGGGAGACCTGGACTGAATTCCTGGCTTTGGCCTGCATCAAATCTTGAGGTTGGAGCCATCTAAGGAGTGAACCAGCAGACAGGAGTGCTCGCTCTCACCTCTCTCTCTATGTATATATTATATATATCTGTCTCTCAAATAAATTTAAAAAGAGAGAATACTTGGAGGAATTGTTAAAGTATTTTTAGAATCCTTATTTGAAAGGCAGAGAAAGGGAGAGGCAAAGAAAGTGATTTTCCCTCTGCTGGCTCACTCCCCAAACGGCTGCAACAGCCAGGGCTGGGCCAGGCCAAAGTCAGGAGCCAGGAGCTTCATCCGGGTCTCCCACATGGGTCAAGGACCCAAGCACCTGGGCCATCGTCCACTGCTTTCCCAGGCACATTTGCTGGGAGCTGGACAGGAAGTGTTAGCAGCCGGGACTCAAACCGGTGCCCATATGGGATGCTGACAAAGCAGGCAGGGACCTAATGACTGTGCTGGCCCCTAAAAAAACATTCTTGAATCCCAGATCAGATTTTTGGAATTAGAATCCCTGAGGCTAAGAAATCTGTGTTTACAAAAAGTTCTGCAGGTGTTTCTGATACATAGACATTTCTTAGGAAAACAAACTAGAGTAGCGGTTTTAGAACTATGTTCTTTCTGAAGGGTCTTAAAATCCTTGAGAAATAACTTTGGGCTTCTGACACCTGTTTCAGCCCAGAATAATACCATTTAAAAAAAAAATGTTTTATCAACTTTGTGTATCTATTCTGCTTCTTAAAGTCTGAAAACCTCAAGACCAAAGTGAATTCTCCCATCCAGGAATGGATTTTGGTATCAAAACTGACCTAATCCAAGAGAAAGGGGCCAGACAGATGAAGACCAGGACTGATGGACACAGAATATTCAATAAGGCCAAAGAAAAACTTTACAAATATGGTTCTATAATTCCAATATTTTTATATTTGCCACAGCTTAAGACTTAATTCAATACATGATTGAAGTGCAAAATAAAGTACCAAAGTGAAAAAACACAGAGCGGTGGGCTTTGATCTTCTGGCTGAGCACCAGTTGGGATGCCCCCAACCCATTATCAAAGTGCAGGGGTTTGAGTCCCTACGGGCCTGCTCATTCGTTTGTGGCTAACGAGAACCCGTGGGGGCGGCAGGTGACGACTGCATTCCCACCTCTGCTCTGGGCTTGGGCCTGGCCTACCCTGTCCTGCCGGCCTTTAGGAAGTGAACCAGCGAATGAGAGCTCTGTCTCTCTTCCTGTCTTTCTGCCTTTCTAATAAAAATTTGTGAAAGACACATATCTATTACATGTACATACTTTGTTACTTAGGAAAAACTATCTTATTATAGACTTAGAAGTAAGAAATACAAAGCGTATGGAAACAAATGCAACACTCTGTGACCCCGTCTCGTACAATCCTAATTCTGCTGCCCCCACCTGGGTGTAGCCACAGGAAGGGGGTGCGGGGGAGGCCGTGGTGCATCTGTGAAGCTGTCTTCTTGAGGAGATGATCAGCCCAGGAGAAACAGGATTCTACGCTTCCCCAGGAGTGTAAAGTCTGGCAGCTGCTAGGTGCCTGCCTGATGCGCGCAAACCCAGGAAGCTCTGTTGAGCGCTGTGAAGGGAGGCAGGGAAGCCTCCAGTTTCTCCTCCCATCCCGTCCTGGATTCTCTTCCAGGGGACTGAGTCTACACAGGCCTTCTCAGGCTCCACTTCAACCACCCACCTAATGATAATGGAGCCTCAGGGAAGGCAGAGTCGAGACACGCAGTCCCCTAGCAAACACACTCCAGGGGCTGCTTCATCAGACAGGTGCGACACTTTCACTCACCTGTATGGATACACATGCTGAGCAGGAGGTGCACGGAGTAAGAAGCCAGGACAGCGACCACCAGCAGCAGGAAACTGAGGTTCGAAAGAACAGAGAATCAATCTCTCCCCCAAAAGTTTTTCTTTTAATGGTTTCTCATTACAAAAACAAATTTCCTCACACTCAAACATTAACAGGGACTGTCTCTGATTTAAGAATACACGGCCGCCGCCGTGGCTCACTAGGCTAATCCTCCGCCTTGCGGCACCAGCACACCAGGTTCTAGTCCCGGTCGGGGCGCCGGATTCTGTCCTGGTTGCCCCTCTTCCAGGCCAGTTCTCCGCTGTGGCCAGGGAGTGCAGTGGAGGATGGCTCAAGTGCTTGGGCCCTGCACCCACATGGGAGACCAGGAGAAGCACCTGGCTCCTGCCATCGGATCAGTGCGGTACGCCGGCCGCAGCATGCCTACCATGGCGGCCATTGGAGGGTGAACCAATGGCAAAGGAAGACCTTTCTCTCTGTCTCTCTCTCTGTGTCCACTCCGTCTGTCAAAAAAAAAAAATACACTTTTCTATATTTACCAAATTTTATTTAAATGAGAAAGGACTCCTCACTATCCACTCTGCCTGTCAAAAAAAAAAAAAAAAGAAAGGACTCCTTTCAACATCAAAAAGAAACTGTAAAGAAACAAACTTCATTTAAAATAAAAATGTCCTCATTTTGCACTGTTGCTGATTGCTGGTTCAGTCACTCTACAATCTACAATTTTAGCCATTCTATACTTTTTTAAAAAAGATTTATTTATTTATTTGAAAGTCAGAGCTACAGAGAGAGAGAGAAGGAGAGGTCTTCCATCTGCTGGTTCACTCCACAGATGGCCACAACGGCTGGAGCTGCGCCCATCAGAACCCAGAAGCCAGCAGCTTCCTGCAGGTCTCACATGGGTTTAAGGGCCCAAGGACCTGGGCCATCTTCCACTGCTTTCCCAGGCCATAGCAGAGAGCTGGATCGGAAGTGGAGCAGCCGGGACTCGAACCACCGCTCATATGGGATGCTGGCACTGCAGGTGGTGGCTTAAACCACTGTGCCACAACGCAGGCCCCAAGCTCACACTTTTAAAAATGAGCCACACATTTGGATATTAAAAAACACAAACTAGCATCTATCTCTAGAAGCTATGGATTAGCGAGTAGCAAGAAAAACACTAAAACCCCAGAAATAATTTAACTAGAGTTAGGATAATAGCAGCTTGCGGAAGCTACCTCTTTGCTTCTCAGTGTACTATAAAAATAAAGAAAACAAAGGTTGAGGACCAGCTCTGTAGCATAGTAAGTTAAGCCTCCATTGGCAGTGCTGGGGCTGGCTGGAGTCCCGGCTGCTCCACTTCCCATCCAGCTCTCTGCTAATACTCCTGGGAAAGCAGTAGAAGATGGCTTAACAGCTTGAGCCCCTGCATTCACATGGGAGATCCAAAAGAAGCTCCTGGCTCCGGATGGGCCCAGCTCTGGCCATTGCGGCCAACTGGGGAGTGAACCTCCCTCTCTGTGTCTCTCCCTGTCTCCATTTGTAACTCTGCCTCTCAAATAAATAAATATTTAAAAGGAAACAAAGGTGATGGTAAGATATGAAAAAACAAAACGACGCACCTAAATCCAAGGATACCGGTGTTGGCCATAACATAAGCTAAGCCGAGAATGCCACTTCCCATGATGGCGTTCATCAAGTTAAACACTGAGAAGCCAAAGGAAACACCAGGGGCTCGCGGTCGATGCAGTTCCTGTAAGACACAAACAGCGGGGCAAGGCTGGGATGGCGACGTGCAGGTCTCAGCTTCCCGGCTTTGTGGGGCGCACCAGCTGCTAGGTCTCCTCTCCTTCCTTCCCGGCTCCAGGAATCTGCAGTTCCCGGGGAAACCATCTCCATCAGCACAGAGGCCAGGCCGGCTTCCGGAAAAGCCACGGTGGACCTGCGGCTGCAAGCGAAGCAGACCAGGTCGTAGGACTGGGGGAGGGCGCCCGGTGGGGGCAGGGCAGGGATGTGGCCTCAGCTCATGTGATTCCCGAAGAGTCTGAGTCAGCGTGGCTCTGCTGCCTTCAACTGTTGCTTCCCAAATCCCAGGTCTGCAAAAAAAAACTACTCTCTCTGCGCAAACTGCACGAACTCAGAGCGCTGGCCAGGAACGGTCAAGGAATACCTGGCCGTGAGAATCTATAGTAACTAGCAGGGTATCCCCGAAAACCGCCTCCCGCCAAACAGCAGCCGGTGCGAAGTCCTGGAGGTCGTTACAGTCCAGGAGCTGGAGTTCGAAGGCGGAGTGCGCACTGCTCCGTCTGCAGGGTCGGGGAAGGGGCTGGGGCCACCCGCACCCCTTCGCGGCGGAGCATCTCCGCAGTAACCAGCCCCTGGGTGACTAGGTCGCGACAAGGAAAACCTTGTGACTCTTGCAAAGCCCTCGCAAGGCGGGTGGAGGAGGCTGCGAGGCCGACAAAGGCGCTGAGGAGCGGCAGGAGGCAGCGGGAACCCCGGGGACCCCCGCGTCCGCTCGGCTGCGTCGCTGCCCCCTCGAGCCTGTCCCTTCCCGGCAGCTTTCCCGGGGCACGTCTGTCCCCCGAGCCAGCACCCTCAGAGCTCGGCCGACGGCCGGACCCCCGCCCCCGGGGCCGAGGCTCGCACCTGCAGGGAGCCCGGCGGCCGGCGGCGCCGCGGCCCGAGCGGCGTCCACTTACGTTGCTTAGCAACGGGCTCGCCTCTTCCGCCGCCGCTGCCTCTTCAGGCTGCCGGGCAGAGACGGACCAGCCCCGCTCCGCGTTGATGCTGCCCCGGCTCGCCTCCATGCCGCCGTCGGGCCGACTACCAACTCCATCTGCGAGCCACTGCCCCTGGCCGACGCGCACGTCGCCGCTCAGCCAGAGGCGGAGCCATGCGCCCGGCCCTTCCGGGTGTCCGTACCTCAGCCGGGCAGTGAAGACCGGAGGGAGGCGGCGGGATCTGATGACGCCTGCCGCCGTCCCCGGCGACCAGTGATGATGTCATCAGGGCCAGCCCCGCCCCCCGCCCCTCGCGACCCATTTCCGAGCGGCGCTGGAGCATGAGGTGAGGGGGCTGGTGGCGGAGCCCGCAGCGGGGCGGGGGCGGCAGCCGTGCCCCGGGCGGTTCAAAGGGGTTGGTGGCCCGGGGGCGGCCACCCGCGAATTAGGGCCGAATGAGAAGGGGTAGTGAGGAGTCGGCTTCGGCCTAAGTCACTTGTCACAGATGGGAACCCGAGACCTGAAGTTTCTTTGCTTTATTTATTTATTTATTTGAAAGGCAGAGTTACAGACAGACGGGGGAGAGAGAGAGAGAAAGGTCTTCCATCCCCTGGTTCACTCCCCAGTGGCTGGGCCCTGGCCAATGCCAGGAGCCAGGAGCCTCCTCCAGGCCGCCCACGTGGGTGCAGGGGCCCAAGCACTCTGGCCATCTTCCACTGCCTTCCCAGGCGCGTTAGCAGGGAGCTGGATTGGAAGTGGAGCAGGTGGGACTCGAACCAGTGCCCACGTGGGCTGCCTGCCCTGCAGGCTGGAGTTTGGCTGCACCACAGCGCCAGCCCCCAGACCTGAGTTTTAATCCTGCTGCTTATCAGCAATGAGACTTTGAGTTTTTATTATTATTATTTTTTTTAAGATTTGTCTTCGCTCCGTGGTTCACTCGCCAAATAGCGGCATAAGCTGTCTGGGCCAGGCCAAAGCCAGGAGCCTGCACCTCCGTCCTGGTGTGGCGCCTGGGTGGCAGGAGCCCAGGTGCTGGGCCATCACCCGTTGCCCTCCCAGGCGCATTGGCAGGGAGCTGGATGGGATGCAGCTGTCCCCTGCACCACTAAGGAGCCCCTAATTTATCTACTTCTGAGCATTTGTTTATGATTTATAAAATGACGAGGTGATACCTACATTCTGCCCAAGGCTAATGAAGTGTTCACAACATGTGACACAATAAGCACCTGGACGAGTGTCCTAGTAGATTGCCACTGGTGTCTTCATATGCTGCGACCCCTGCATTAGGAGATGGCCCCTTGGGCTGCAGTTACAGCCCTCCGATTCCAGATGTATCGTGTAGAGGTCCATGGAGCAGAGCGGGGCTGATGTCCCCAGGCCCTGTCTGGGTTGAAGATGCCAGTTTATTGTGTGCCATAAAGAATTCACCCTTTCCTGCAAAGACGCTAGGAAGACACTGCTCCATATCAGCACTCAGCAGGCTGTTTCCAACACAAGTTAGGTTCTTATTCTCAAAAGCCATTGTGTGTGTGTGTGTGTGTGTATCTTTTAATTAACGCTTTTTTTTTTTTTAAAGGGTCTTTTTGAGGCGGTTTGGATTCCCGGGGAGACTTCTCAAAGCAGAAAGCCGTAAGCTAACTGGATCCGAATCGCTGGGTTGGCTTGCTGGGACCTCATGGCCACAGCAGCTTAGAGAAGCGCCTGGCATTGTCTTGTCCGATCAGAGACAACGGTTCTCCACCATGCCAGAGATGGAGACAACCGAGAAAGACTCCGAATTGTTTGCTCCACCGCCGGAGGTTCGAGGAATGACAAACCTTGACAGGTCCGCCTTTAAAAAGACAGTCGCTGTACCGGTGCTTAAGGTGAAGAAAGAAATAGTCAACAGATTGATGAGAGCGCTGAAGAGGGTCGCACTGCAGCGGCCGGGCGTCAAGCGGGTGATCGAGGACCCAGCAGATGGAGAGAGTAGGTTAGTCATGCTGGATCCTCGCAAGGTGCTTGGCCGCGACTCCTTTGAGAAGGCAGAACTCAGTGTTTTGAAGCAGCTAAACGTCGATCCTCAGATAGCGGAGTATAATTTGGAACTCACTTACGAAAACTTTAAGTCGGAAGAAATCTTGAGAGCCGTGCTTCCCGAGGGTCAGGATGTGACTTCGGGCTTTAGCAGAGTGGGACACATCGCCCACCTGAACCTCCGCGACCATCAGCTGCCCTTCAAGCATTTAATCGGTAGGTGTGTTTCAGTGATAATTCACGTACTGGGATGCTGTTAGCAAATTCCGATTTTAGTTCTTAGGATTATTTTTTTTTAAAGATTTGTTTATTTATTTATTTGAAAGTCAGAGTTACACAGAGAGAGGAGAGGCAGAGAGAGAGAGAGAGAGAGAGAGGCCTTCCATCCGCTGGTTCACTCCCCAGATGGCTGCAACAGCTTGAGCTGTGTCAATCCGAAGCCAGGAGCCAGGAGCTAGGAGCTTCTTCTGGGTCTCCCACATGGGTGCAGGGGCCCAAGGACTTGGGCCATCTTGCACTGCTTTCCCAGGCCATAGCAGAGAGTTGGATCGGAAGTGGAGCAGCTGGGTCTCAAACCCACACCCATATGGGATGCTGGTGCTTCAGGCCAGGGCGTTAACTCGCTGTGCCACAGTGTCGGCCCCAGGATTAATTTTTAAGTGCCATACGGCAGAAGTAGGACATTTTATCATTGTCATTTTAAACTAGATCTTGAGTTCAGGCCCTCTTTGAACATTTTGGAATTCCTCTCCAGACATAAGCCTACATTAAACTTGAATCGTTGGCTTTGGCAGCTACAGTGAACAGAGGCCTGGATACCCAAGACTGAATAGGCCCTCAAGATTATGTTTAGTGGCCGGCGCCGCGGCTCGCGCCGGCACCCTGGGTTCTAGTCCTGGTCGGGGCGCCGGATTCTGTCCCGGTTGCCCCTCTTCCAGTCCAGCTCTCTGCTGTGGCCCGGGAGTGCAGTGGAGGATGGCCCAAGTGCTTGGGCCCTGCACCCCATGGGAGACCAGGAGAAGCACCTGGCTTCTGCCTTGGGAACAGCGTGGTGCGCGCCGGCCACAGCGCACCAGCTGCAGTGGCCATTGGAGGGTGAACCAACGGCAAAGGAAGACCTTTCTCTCTGTCTCTCTCTCACTGTCCACTCTGCCTGTCAAAAAAAAAAAAAAAAAAAAAGATTATGTTTAGTACTGGGTTTTTTAAAAATTTCTTTTTATTTATTTGAGAGACACACACAGAGAGTAACACGTGAGCGCATTGGCTCCTGTCTGCTGGTTTGCTCCCCAGATGGACTCAGACCCCAGCTGGGGCAAAGCGGGGAGCCACGTAACTTAATCCAAGGCTCTCACGTGGGTAGCAGGCGCTCGATTACTTAAGCCATCATCACTGCCTCCCAGGGTCTCCTGGAATCAAACCCACATGGTGTGATGTGAGTGTCTCAACCGCTAGGCCACACTGTCAGTTGGTGTGCGTTTCAGTAAGAAGTACCATGCTGTTTATACTTCATTCAGCCAACTGATGAAGCCTCTTGTATATCTCAGGTACCATACTGTGTTTTTTAGTGCTCCTTGGTCTTTTAGAAACGATCTTACGTGTATCCAATTACATATCCCAGGTTTAAACCTGAGGCCTTTATTTAAGAAAGTAGAAGACTTAAAAAAAAAAAAAAAAACTTAATGTATTGAAGTGAAATCGATATCCTGTGATTTGATGGTCGTTTATAACCCTTGTCTATATTCCTGCTGAACAGGAAGATGCTTGTCCAAGTCTTTATTTAGAGGAGCATTAAGCCTATGATTATAAAGTAAATTTAAAATATGTTATTGCAAAACATTTTAAAAAGCAAGGAGGAAGTAGGAAAATACAGTGAAAAAAGAAAAAGAAGAATCAAAAGTCTTACCAAAAAACAGACTTTGATTAAAGGGCATCAGTATGCCATTTCTGATGTATTTTGTTTTCTTTGTAGCTTTTCTGCTCTGATAAATATTTGCCATAAAGACCAATTTAAGTAAACGAACATTTAGGTAAGACTCTCAGGAACCTGCGTGTCTCCTATGGAGACATTGTTTGGCTGGCATGTGTTTCCACATGGAGACATTCATTTCAAACCCACAGTAAAACAAACATTGGCTTTGCGGCCGGTGGGGACAGGCGGGTGTTTTTGCCAGTGCTTTCTGAGACCATTTGTTGTCAGGGGCTTGCGCTCTCTTCTTTCCATTCTTTCCAAATTCCCTAATGTCTTCCTTTTTGCTTCCTTGTCATATTGCTACACTTGAGAAGATTTAGTAAAAATATGGAAAGGCAGTTCAAATTTTTTTTCTTTGGAGACAGGTGTCGTGGTGCAGTAGTTAAAAGCACCGCTTGAGATGCCAGTGTCCCCTGTCGGAATCCTGGCTCCTCCACTTCTCCTGCAGCTTCCTACTAGTGCGCACCTACCTTGGGAGGCAGCAGACGATGGCTCGAGTGCCGTGAGCCTCTGCTACCCATGTGGGAGACTGGGATGGAGCCTGGGCTCCTTCCTGGCTTCAGCCTGACCCAGTCCTTGCTTGTGGGTATCTGGGAGGTGAACCAGCAGATGGAAGGTCTCTCTTCCTCTTGCTCCCTCTGTTTTTCAAATAAAATGAAAATAAATATTTAAAAACTTTTTTTTCTTTAAAAAAAGGTACCCACACATTTCTGTGTGTGTATTGGAGACTGCCAGGCATGAACTGTAGTAGTATGTTGAATTTTAAAAGTTGTGTGCTATATTGTACACAGTAGATGCAGTTTTTTATCTATAATCCAAAAAGAAATACAATTCATTTGTTTCGTATTTGCAGTTCTAGCTTTTATTTTACAACCTATTTTAAGTATTTATTATGAAATTTTTATCTTTTCCTTTAGGTCAAGTTATGATTGACAAAAATCCAGGAATCACTTCAGCAGTAAATAAAATCAATAATATTGACAATACATACAGAAATTTCCAAATGGAAGTGCTATCAGGAGAGGAGAACATGATCACCAAGGTACAGAATATTTTATTATCTCCTGGTAAGGTATATGTCAAGATTAATGTTTAGGAACAGAATGGATGACACAGATTAAAAATACTTGCTTAACACTGTGGATTGATAAAAATTGAGCACTTCTATATACTGATGATGGGATAACATTAACAGATAAAGCCTTTTCAGAACTGGTTAAATTCTGGCATAGTGATACAATGGAATAGCCCATCATTAAATTTTTTTGGCTCCATATTTATTAAAATAAATTGCCTCATGACAGGTTAAGTGACCAAAAAACAAGTTGTAAAACAGTCTTATAAAACAGTTATACCTGGGAAGACTTTTGGTTGGCAGAAACATGTCCAACTCTGGAACCTTAATAATGGGCAGAAGCATTTATGTGATTGGGAGGGGGATGAAGCATATACGAATTTGGAATTCAGGCCTCGTTTTAAAAAAGTTAGAAAGAAGATAGAATTTGGGGACTTTCAGACCTTTGATTCTTTGTAACATGTGGGGCTTCAGATGATTCCATGACTATAACTTGTTTTGTTTTCTATGTTCTAAGAAGTCTGTGATAGACCCAAAAGAAATGCTGTATAAAGTCTGAGTTTGGCTTAAGATTTAGCTTCCTTGTATATATTTCATTTATCCATAAAAACTCAAATTTGGGAAAGGAAAGAAAACATAGGAATGATTCATTCTAAACACTGGCTCTAATTTATAGACATGAAATTTGCAAAAGGTCTAAGTAATTATCTAAAAACACAGTAAAATTCCTCAAAATTCAGTGACACATCTCTTCTGCCTCCTTTTTATTATCTGAAAACCAGAGAAAGGAAGCTTGTTTGTTGTGTGTGTGTACCATCTGCGACTTAGCTACATGCCCTGAAGTTAAGTGTGGTGGGGTTCAAATTACAGGTTTTTCCCTGCCCATCTGGTGACATAAGAAAGTATAATTAGCCAGTCAATTGGCCTTTCTGAAAAATTCCTCAAGTGATTTGAGAACTGCTTTACGGCCCTTTAAGACTGAGATGAAGAGCTATGTAGCTTTGAAGAAATGACTTTTCTCCTAAAAAAAAAATTTAATGCAAGATATGAATTAACCCTAGGAATAGCATAAACATCAGGATTCAATTAAGATGCTTTTAAGTGCACTTTGATTTGCCCTTATAATGGTGAATGTGATTGTGGTGTGTGCGTGTGCGTGTGTGTGTGTGTGCTCACATGTGCACACGTACACTTACTCAGTGGCGGCAGCTGAAATTTAGGACCGAAAAGGACACCAAAAGCCTTATGCCTCTTTCAGGTTCGAGAAAACAACTACACCTACGAATTTGATTTTTCAAAAGTCTACTGGAATCCTCGGCTCTCCACGGAGCACAGCCGCATCACAGAGCTCCTCCACCCCGGGGACGTCCTGTTTGATGTTTTTGCTGGTGTTGGGCCCTTCGCCATTCCAGTGGCAAAGAAAAACTGCACCGTGTTTGCCAATGATCTCAATCCTGAATCCCACAAATGGCTGTTGCACAACTGTAAATTGAATAAAGTGGACCAAAAGGTGAAAGTCTTCCACATGGATGGCAAAGACTTCCTCCAGGGACCGGTCAGAGCAGAGTTAATGCAGCAGCTGGAGCCGTCCGCAGAGAGAAAACACGCCGTGCACATTGTCATGAATTTGCCGGCCAAGGCTATCGAGTTCCTCAGTGCCTTCCGGCTGCTTCTAGACGGGCAGCCGTGCAGCAGCGAGCTCCTTCCCATAGTGCACTGTTACAGCTTCTCCAAAGATGCGCGTCCCGCAGAGGATGTGCGGCGACGGGCCGCCGCTGCGCTGGGCACCTCCCTGGAAGCGTCCAGTTCAGTGCACCTGGTGAGAAACGTGGCCCCGAACAAGGAGATG
Source organism: Lepus europaeus (assembly GCF_033115175.1). NCBI lineage: Eukaryota > Metazoa > Chordata > Mammalia > Lagomorpha > Leporidae > Lepus > Lepus europaeus. Next base: position 37,663,587 of record NC_084848.1, on the reverse strand, counting down.
CTCTGCATCAGCTTCCGGCTTCCCGGGGCCGTGCTCTACAGGAACTGGGCCGGAAATCCAGGTGGGTGATGGCAGGCAGCTGAGACGTAAACTGTAAGAGCTTTCAAGTGGCTTTCCTTGGGCGGAGGGGGGTGGAGGGTGGGAGGGGCAGGAGATACATATAATTAAATTTGGAAACACGGAGAATAAACTAATTCCAGTTATTTTGGTTCAAGACCCCTTGCCGTTCAGTTGTGACTAGCTTCTTCCTGTTTTACACATTGTAATACGTTAACTTTATTCTAATAAAATGCTATTTGACTAAAATACTAGATCCATAAGAATGTTAATTCACATCTAAGTTGGCCAGATAAAGACTCTTAAAAATGCCTATATTATTTGTTATTCAAAAATATTTTCAGCTGTTACGTAGCTAAACTGTTTTCTGGATTTGTTACAGAGAATCACGCCGACCCACCTGTTAAGCGGCGGAGGACAGATGAAGCTTTTCCAGAAGAAAAAGCACCGCTGTCTCCAGCACTTAGCTAGAAACGCTGTGTCCGTCTCAGACTCTTACACAGTCACGTTTGATTTGTGGGATTTCATAAAATAGTCACTTATTTTACTATTGAACCCTTCTATGTTGTCCTATCTTATAAACAAGATTATCAAATTAAAAGTTAACCAAGTCTGTGAAATCTAATGTCTAGATTATAATGCATAATTATAATTTCATGAGCTATATTATCATTTTTATTAAGTAATTATATGTAATTATTTTTCAGTCTTTGGGGAAATTATTTTGAAGGTTGGATAGTCACAGGCTAACTCAGAACACACTGATATGACTTTCTTGGTTATCTTTAGTTGAAGAGTGTAGCTAAATTGTATATAACTTTTCTACCACCTGTTAACTCTCAGTGTGAAAGTAATAAAAAATGAAATTACCGTTTTTATTGGATAGGAGGTAGGGAAACTACCTCTGGCAGCCCATCTCTGGGCTATCCCCTGTGTTTGCGTTGCTTGTGATCTGAGAATATTCTTATAATTTTTAAATGGTTGAAAAAGATTCAAAAGAATCCCGTTTTGTGACATGTTAAAATGATAACAATATTCAAGTTCCTGCGCCCATAAATCAGGTTTTATTGGAAGCTGCGATGCCCCTGGGTTCACATCTGCCTCATGACAGGCAGCATGTGGAGTGGCTGCAGCCACCCTAGGTGTGACCCGGCACACAGCAGGTCACTGGCACGGTGGTGACTCGGCAGCTTCTTGAGGGCTGTGTATAAAGCCAAGCTAGCTACACGGGTTAGTTTTCCTATCACCGGTACATCCCCATCGTGGCTCAACAAGAAGAGTGGGTTTTGAATCTTGTGTTTTAAAGGCACAGTGGGGTGTGAATCCTTTAGATACTGAATTAGATGACAAACATCTGTAACGGGGCTAAAAGAACACACTATACATTGGCCTTGATGGACAAAACACACCAGTGTGTCCAGCTCACAGGCGAGCAGCTGCAGGAAAATCAGAGACGCCACAGTGGAGCTATCACAGCAGCATTTTTTCATAAAATGAAAAGTGAAAAGGGGGCTGCAGCCAAGGTCAGTCTCCAGGTGACTAACCTGTTAGCCCGGCAAGGAAAGCCACGTACTGATGAGTTCATTGTGCTTCAGTGCCGCGACTGAAGAAGGAAGGGTGTGAAAAACTTATTGAAGACTACTGGCCCTTCGGCAAGAACAGGTGCTCAAAGAATTCGGGACGCTGGACGCAACATCAGTAGTCAGTAATCACAATGATGCTGCGTAATTCTTTGATTCTCAGTCAGTTGGCAGATACCAGCACTGCGCCACTCTTAGTCACTAATGAGCTTGCAGGAAGCGCTCCCCTCATGACTCTTCTGCATGGGCAACTGGGAATGAGTATTTTTCAAGGAAGTTTGAGAAAGCACTACTTCTGTACAACGGAACGTGGAATCTCTCAGCTACACTTTGTGGTGTGAGAACTGTGTGCAGCAGGGAAGGTGCGGTAGAGTGGGTGCCCTCCACCCGCACCAGGCTGCCAGGCTCCGCCCTCCACCCGCACCAGGCTGCCAGGCTCCCCTGCCTGTCCAGCTTCCTGTGAATGTGCGTGGGCAGCTGCAGCTGACCACCCGCGTTCCTACCACACAAGTGAGAAACCCAAATGGAGTTTGTCGGCTGCTCAGGCCCAGCCATTGCCAGCATTTGCAGAGTGAACCCGTGGAAGATCGTCTTTCCCTGTCCTGTCACTCTGCCCTGCAAAGAAAGAAATCTTAAAAACAAAAAAGCATAGTTGGGCCTTTTTACAACACTTGTGAAAATGTCAGGAGTTTAAAGTCTATGGTTATTTACTGTCCTCCGCAAAATACACTTGAATTTGACATGTGTTACTGAACCAGGAGTGCTCGTGGTAAACTTAATTTGCTTTTAAGATTTTAAGCCTCCTCAATTCCTTGAAATGTGTCAGAAAGCAGAATCTCCTGATTTGGCATGTGTAAGTTTGATTTTAACTTTTTAAACTGGAGCCAAGACTGAAATATTTCTTCACAAGAAAACCCAACCTTAAACACTATTCTGGAACACTGAATGGTTTTGGAAATTACGTGATGATATTTGTCAAAGAATTCAACATCAGACTCCCAGGCAAAACAACGTTAGTGTGAAACACACTGTGATAGGTAAAGTCATTTCAACAATGACACTTGGATCACAATATCCTCTACATTTCCCATGCCACCAAAAGTTATGAAAAATTAGATTTCCATTCTCTCACAAGCAAGCAGTGAATATTTTTTGTGAGCCCAGCATTTTTTGGGACCTTGGATCAAGTATAGGAAATTTTTTTTTTTTTTTTGACAGAGTTAGACAGAAAGGTCTCCCTTTTTCCGTTGGCTCACCCCCCCAAGTGACTGCCAGGGCCGGCGCGCTGTGCCAATCCGAAGCCAGGAGCTAGGTGCTTCCTCCTGGTCTCCCATGCGGGTGCAGGGACCAAGGACCTGGGTCATCCTCCACTGCCTTCCCGGGCCACAGCAGAGAGCTGGACTGAAAGAGGAGCAACCGGGACAGAATCCGGTGCCCCGACCGGGACTAGAACCCGGAGTGCCGGCACCACAGGCGGAGGATTAGCCTAGTGAGCCACAGCACCAGCCAAGTATAGGAAATTTTTTTTTTTTTTTTTTGACAGAGTTAGAGACAGACAGAAAGGTCTTCCTTTTTCCGTTGGTTCACCCCACCAAGTGATTGCTATGGCCGGCGCTGCGACAATCCGAAGCCAGGAGCTAGCTGCTTCCTCCTGGTCTCCCATGCGGGTGCTTGGACCAAGGACCTGGGTCATCCTCCATTGCCTTCCCGGGCCACAGCAGAGAACTGAACTGAAAGAGGAGCAATCAGGACTAGAACCCGGGGTGCCGGCACCGCAGGCGGAGGATTAGTTTAGTGAGCCACAGCACCAGCCAAGTATAGAAAATTTCAAGCATAAGAAATTTCCCTCTTCAAAATCTCTTAATGTAACTGAGCAGCTTGCACCAAATATTCAACCGGAAATGACTAGTGTGCCAGACAATGACGTGCTAAGAGGCAAATATTAAAATGAATTGGACATTTACAAATGCTTCCCAAATGATGAAAATGCTCATTTAATACATCTCAGATGCTTCTGGATTGAAACTATTATTTGAGTACCTAGCTGTGTGGAAAGACATTTTAAGTTGAAATATGTAAAATCTCATTACAGATAACCATTAACATAATTTATAATTCATTTTTAAAAAATATTTGGAGAGAGAGAGGTCTTCCATCTGCTGGTTCACTCACCAGATAACTGCAATGGCCAGAGCTGTGCCAATCCAAAACCAGGAGCCGGGAGCTTCTTCCAGGTCACCCACACGGGTACAGGGGCCCAAGCACTTGGGCCATCCTCTACTGCCTTCTCTGACCATAGCAGAGAGCTGGCTCAGAAGTGGAGCAGCTGGGACCCATATGGGAAAAAAGCTGCACTGAGGTGGCAGCTTTACCTGCTGTGCCACAGTGCTGGCCCCTAATTTATAATTCATTTTGATGATAGGGAACACTTATTTAGCTAGCTAAAGTTTTTTTTTTTTTTTTTAATGTATTTATTTGAAAGGCAGAGCATCAGAGAGAGGCAGATCTTCCATCCACTGGCTCACTCCCCAAATGCACACAAAAGCCAGGATTGGGCCAAGCTGAAGCCAGGAGTCACAAACTCCATCATGGGTAGCAGTGGCCTAAACACCTGGCCATCTGTGGCTGCCTTCCCAGGCATGTTAGCAGGAAGGTGGACTGGAATCAGAGCCAGAGCAGCCAAAGCTGGGAGTGGCACTCTGACAGAGGATGCTGGCATTGCAAGAGTGGCTTGACCCACTGTGTCACAATGCTGCCACCCCCATTCAAGGCAATGCTATCCTCTCCTTAAAATTGTATTTTATTAAATTTACTGAATTTTATAAAAAAAAATTACAGCAACTTGTTTTATCTCATGTAAGGACCCACATAATTTCCTTGATTTTGCCTCTTAGCCTATGGAGCCTAAAATATTTACTATCTGGCTCCAAGGAAAAGTGTGAGGACCCCTGATCCAGATCATTCATGACAACCTCAAATACCTTTAATGTAAATGACTGAAGACAATAAACAGTAACAAGTGTAGAGAAGTAATGAACTGGAGTTCTCATCCTTCATCTAAAGGTGTTTATATTCAAATCGTTCTGAAACTCAAGTACTGTACACGGATGTGTCCGGTTATAACGTATGTGGACAAACGATCTTCACACACTCTTGCCTCTGTGTAGGCACCCCTTAGGCAAAATATGCAATATATAATTGTAAAATAGAATGCTCAAATGCTTCTATTAACTTTTTAACCTCCTCCTCACTTTTCCTTCAGGGTGAATGAATCAGTAAGTGAAGTGTGATTACTTCATTTTTTTTTTTTTTTTGACAGGCAGAGTGGACAGAGAGAGAGAGAGAGAGAGAGAGAAAGGTCTTCCTTTTTGCCGTTGGTTCACCCTCCAATGGCCGCCACGGTTGGCCCGATGCGGCCTGTGCACCGCGCCGATCCGATGGTAGGAGCCAGGTGCTTCTCCCCGTCTCCCATGGGGTGCAGGGCCCAAGCACTTGGGCCATCCTCCACTGCACTCCCTGGCCACAGCAGAGAGCTGGCCTGGAAGAGGGGCAACCGGGACAGGATCGGTTCCCCAACCGGGACTAGAACCCGGTGTGCCGGCGCTGCTAGGCGGAGGATTAGCCTAGTGAGCCGCGGCGCCGGCCTGATTACTTCATTTTTTAAAAATCTATGCTCACCCTAAACTTTTAGATGAGATCCCTAGTAAATGAACACTTAATGAATTCACTAGGAAATGGCAGCCAGAAACCTCACTGAGGGCCTAAAGACAGCTTCTAAGAGAAACGAAGATGAAATACTGAGTTAAAGGAATACTAGTAATGTCTGCTTAAAAGAGTGTAGTTCTTAGTCAAATAATTTTCTAACAGTGAATTTCTCAACTTTTCTCAGGACATCGACAAGATCACTTAGTTGATGTCATTTTTGTCCCCTGAAAGATTTAGGTACTTGATCTGTAGAACTTCCTGGAAGTCTTAGGAAGTTTGATTCCCCAGACCTGGTTTTAGCACAGCTGTTGTTTGTAGGTTTGGCAGTTTGACAGTCGTCTCTACGGCATGAGCTCTGGAGCCTGACCACTTGGATTCGAGTCCCAGCACGCTATTTTTAAGTTGTACTGACTCTTGGCAAGTTACTTAACTTTTACTTCCCCATCTATTAAAATGGGGAAAATAATAGTAGCACTATTACCCAAGTTAGATAATAGAGCTTGAAGCACAAGGCCAGGCTCACAGGCAGCACAGTAATTGTTAACTAGTATTTCTGTGCCAGTGCTGTAAAATGTTAGACAGTTCATGTAGATGAGGAACTTGTACAGTCTTTGTTTCTTTATTTTTTATTTTATTTATTTATTTTTTTTTACAGGCAGAGTGGACAGTGAGAGACAGAGAGAAAGGTCTTCCTTTGCCGTTGGTTCACCCTCCAATGGCCGCTGCGACCGGCGCACCGCACTGATCCGAAGCCAGGAGCCAGGTGCTTCTCCTGGTCTCCCATGGGGTGCAGGGCCCAAGGACTTGGGCCATCCTCCACTGCACTCCCTGGCCACAGCAGAGAGCTGGCCTGGAAGAGGGGCAACCAGGACAGAATCGGTGCCCCAACCGGGATTAGAACCTGGTGTGCCGGCGCCGCAAGGCGGAGGATTAGCCTAGTGAGCCGCGGCGCCGGCCCAGTCTTTGTTTCTAAGCAAGGAAGTTCCTGGGAGGGTAGAGGATAGCACAATTCAGAATATTCTTGTTTGGTGAATTCAGTGAATTGACATCGTAACGGTTAGCTTTCCACCATTCCTTTTGATGTAATAGGGGTCATTTAACTTTTTTTTTTTTAAGAGATTGATTTATTTGAAAGGCAGAGAGAGAGAGAGAGAGAGAAAGAACAAGATTTTCCATCTGCTGGTTCGCTTCCAAAATGGCTGCAACAGCCAGAGCCAGGCTGATCCAAAAATGTGTGGAGGAGCCTACACACATGGGCCATTTTCTGTTGTTTTCCCAGGCCCACCAGCAGGGATGCTGGGTCAGAAGTGGAGCAGCCAGGACTTGAACCAGCACCCTTATGGGATGCTGGTGCCACAGGTGGCTGCTTTATCCACCATACTACAGTGCCAGCGGTCAGTTAACTTCCAAATTTGGCCTATTGAGCAAATTGTGCCATATACAATTTAAAGCCTTTGGAATTTATTTGCCAAACTAGGTATATGCAGTTTCCATGACAGGTAGGCTGGAAAACTTTGAAATGTTTTATTAATTAGTTCATTCTCTCTAAATACATTGTACAAGGTGTTAAGAACAAACTGTTTCCTGGCTCAGCCCTGGCCATTGTGACTATCTGGGGAGTGGACCAGGGGATGGAAGACTCTGTCTCTCCTTCTTTCTCCATAACTCTTTCATATAATAATCTTTAAAAGACAAAAACTAATCCTCAACTGGAGAATGCCTAATACAAGGTATATGAGAGTATAGCTAGAACTGGACTTGGATTTAAAACAGACAGACAAGTGGTCTAATTCTGCCTTTTTTAGAAATGTGTATACATGATCTTGGCCTGCTCAATCATTTGATGTCTCAATCATTTGATAAATGAGAAAACTTGTATGTTCTGTAAAGATGAAGATGGACTCTGAAATTAATACCTGCTTACTAAAATAAGGTGGAGTTGTTACATGTGGCTATTCCACTTTAATGTAACCACACGTCTTATTTCATCTAGCCTTCTACCCATAAAACTAACATCTGTTGTAAAGGAGATCTGATAGGAAATCCCTTAATTTCCTCGAGAAACTATGTCCCACACCCCGTGGTCTATCTAGTAGACTGAAAAGGCTGGGATACTGCAAATATCCACCCTATCCCACATCCAAGCCCTTGGCGAAACCCTGGGTATAATAAAAGCCTTTGAAGTTTCCACAGAAAACTACATCAGAGTCTACATTTCACACACAGGGAAATTTCACTTAAAATGTACCTTTTTCCAGTCCAATGTTTCATCATAAAATGCACTCACACTGGAGGTGAAAGGTGCCATTTAAGTATTAAGTTTTATTAACTTACTTCTTTGAATCTGTCATTAAAGCAGGTTAATGCAGTGTTCTGGTCTACCCTGAATGTGCCTCACAGCTGGGACCCATAACACCTTGATCAAGGCTGGCCTCCTTTCCACTGGTCAAACAAGCATTAAGTCCTTAATACGGAGGGAGTGACATTATCACCAGTCGGGCTTTACTTGCCACAACCTGCTGGCAGAAGGAAATATATCCACTTGTCTGGCCCAGTATTGAGAAGACATTAGAAAAAAAGAAAGATTTTATGAGAAGAATAATAGACTTGGATATTAACACTAAATGTTGTAATCAAAATGGCATTTTAAAATGTGTTCAAGTAAAACACTATAATAAGAGAAAAACCACAAAACTTATATAAAGTCTAGCTTTATTTTTAAAAAGATTTTACAAGTCTGTCAACCTCAAACATACACAGGTGAATTATTTACTCCTCTTTTCCATCAGATGAATCTTGCTGCATAGCAATCACCCTCAGAAAAATAGGAGTAAAAGAGAAATCTTCCCACAAATATGCAAGCCTGTATTTCCCAGCTGGTTCTGCGATTCTCTTTATCAATAGTTTACCACAGCTGCTGGTGAGGGTGCTCTTGTGCAGCTGCATGTGGCATAGTTTTACACGTCTGCTTTACTCTGCTAGCTCCCTGGTTCAGCTCCAAGGTCCAAAGCTTAGAAATGGAGAAATCCAGGTTAACTGGGCTGCCAGAAAAGCCCGCTGAATGCATCCTGTAGGGCTCTGTGACAAGCAAGGGACGAAGTATAGCCGCCAGCGAGGTCTTGTGGAGAGGCAGCTCGGACGTGGGTTAAATACCTAGAAGAAAACAAAAGGCGGGGCGTGATGCAGATGCACACAGAGACTGCTAACATTCTTTAAAGGCAACAGTAAAACGGAGTCCAATTTTAAAAGAATTCTAAAACCAAATGTCTAGGCTTTCATAAATGGATTATTACCTCTCGGAAGGAAGTGTGCCAACTGTACATGGAGTGCCCAAGCAAGTACTCAATTACAACGGAAATTACAGCTCTGTCAGAGTTTCAGAAACAAAGCTTGCAATTAAAATGCTCACTGTGCCACACTTTTCAGGACTGATTTGTTTTGTTGGCTGTTGTTTGAGCAACTAACTAATGCTCTCCTTCCTGGCCTACTCTTACATACACAATACTGTGCCACAACACTATTGCATTACCATAGTTTACATAAATGTTTTAAAGCAAACTCTTAAATAATATAAATGGCGGAGAGGATACTAGTTACTTCAAGATTATTTCAATATTCCAAAAATACACTGTCTGCTTCCTTGCAGGGAAGGAAACTTGGAAAATTACATGTCCAAGAAATCTTTGAGACTGGGCACAGGTTCAAAATAATGTCTCAAATAGTAAATACAGGAAAGTCCTGAACTGATCGTAAAACACAGTGTAATGGGCACAATTTTTCTTTGAATTCAGACTTTTGAGCAATTAAAACTTTCTATATTGACAAAACGGGCTAAAAAAAAAAAAATAGGATAAACCTGGCCAATGAGGGGCAGATTCTTAGCATGACTGCCAACAGGCCAGAAAACAAATATTCCCAGCTTTGTTTCAATGCCTGGTGTAGAAAACCACATTGTTTCTTCAGTCTGAGGAAGTCAAGGAGCTTCACCCACCTTACAATTACAGGTATAGCAAATGAATAAATCAGGTACCAGAACATTTTAATAAGCTGGAAACTTTTCCACTCATTCATTCAAACTTCCTGTGTGTCAAGATCTTAATGCATGAACAACTTAGTCTTTCTAACATAATAAGTCTGTTTTTCATTTGTATCCATGTTTAATAAGCTTCTGTGATTAAAAAATATGTGGCAACACAAGAGACCAAATAGAAAAAGTGGTCAAAGTAAGATACAGGCTAAGCTCCTGGAACTGCCTATAATTTATGCACCTTGCCACAAATCAAGGTGCTAATTCAGTTCTTGGCTTCTCTGCCAAGGGTGAAAAGGGGAGAGTGGAAGGAGGAAGAGAATTAATATTCCCTGAGAAACAATCTAAAACTTTCTTGGTAGTATATTTATAGTATACTTCTACATGCATCTCTGAAACCCATACACTTATTTATAAATTATATAAAGTATTAACATACCACATTATATACATAATATAGTAGAGTATGCATGTTATAAATATATATAAATAGAACATTTAAAAGATGAGATGATAATATTTAAAGGTTTAATTCTCCTCATAGCCCATCTTATACACCCTTGCAGGTGCATGCCATTGGTTAGTGGTCACTGTCAAGCACTTGATAGAACCTTGGCTCCCAGAGGACTTAAATAAACAAAGATTCAACAAACCTACCCCACAGCCAGGGTTATCTGCTTATAAGCTTCCAGGACACAATAATATGTCAACTGTTAGCACTCTGATGCACGAGCAATGAGGTAAGTGTTAAGTCACCTCAGCAAGTCTAGAAATCAACCTGGCTTCACTAGGAAAGCAACATTACCGTACAAATAATATGTGAGTGGCATTTTTACAGGGTACTTGGAAATGAATGTTCCATTCCTGATGCAAGTTTTCAACTAATGTTTAGCTCCACACCAGATGATGTGATATCACCCTCTTTTCTTTCCTCAGACCCTCAAAAGAGAGGCACAGTCTCCGCTCCAATGTTGCTCACTTGTGGCCAAGTTCAAGCACCACAATAGAATGTTTGGCAACCTCAAGAAGCCAACTGTCATAAATGAGAATTGGTTTTCATAGCTGTAATACAAACCACTGTGCAACTAACTGTTTTGATTCATCACTTTTTGGTACAGCTTGCTTCTGGGAAAGTTGAGTCATACCATCTCTGGCTTGGCAACTTGAGCATAAACTTGCAATGTGCATACAGCTTTTTATATGTTCTCCTGAGAAACCTGAAACAGCTGCACTGCTGGCAGGAAAACACAGGACCACCAGTAAAATATCCCAAACAGTTGCATCTTTTAATTTATGACTGTGCACTGCTTCCATAAAGAATATATAAAACAGTTCAGCTTTTATAGGCAAAATGTAATAAACAGTCATACTCATTGATGCCATAAATGTGTAAAAAAGGTTTATCTAAAATGATTAATTAGTGTTTGAAAATAGTATTTCTTGAACACAGTCATAATCCAAAGCAGTGAGCAAATATTTTTAATTTGAGCTATTAATGTTAAGTTGTACGATTCTCACTGCCAAAGTCAAGTCAATTAAATTTTCTTTGCAGAGCATTGAAGAAAGTCCACTTCCCTTCCAGGATCACTGACATCAAACCTGTCTGTAAGTGTGACTGTCGAAGAGTCCTGCTTATTTACACTGCTGGTTTTGATCTCTAGGGCTGCACAGAACCGGTACTGTTAACTATGTCAAAGTATTTTCACCATGGCAACCTATAGTAATTCCAATTTTAAAAAACAAGACATAGCTCATTCTTGTAATTCAGTTGTGGGTTTTTATTTCCTAGGTATCTTAACTCAGTGTTTTTAAACCTCTTAATGACTGTGGTATGCCGAAGTATTTCAAAAGTTCTGCCACACTGAAACCACACAATGAGAATTTAGTGTTTTCCCGACTTTTTCACCTTAATCCACATCTGTGTTGTTTTAATTCTTTCATGACCGTTACAAGTACATCACTGAATAGGATTCCTGGGGTTTCTGGCAGAGGTCAGTATCATTTCATGTACACCTTTATGCAACAGAATAAGGAAGAAAAGTCTTAGCCAAATTTATTTCTAAAAGTCAAGCTCAGTTGGGTTTTGGAGCCGGAGGTAATTGCTCTATTTAGCCAATCCCAGGACACTGTTTCTGTTTTTCAAGGGTTTATTTTAAATATGTGTAAATCTTATAAGCAGAAAGGAGGAAAGAAAAAAAGAGGTTTGCTTATTTTGGTACCTATACTTTATTTTTACTAAAAGCAGACTAAACTAAGAGATTTTTTAAAAAATCATACCTTTATTTTCTTAATAAGACCAAAAAAGGGTATGTTTTCAAAAGCATGTCTAAGATAATTCTTGGACAAAGGACATCTTATACCCTAATTTATGCTCTGTCTGAAGTTGCCTGCCTGTGCCACTACCCATCAAAATGCCTTTCAAACAGATTGGGAGAGGGGAAGAAAAAGGAGCGGCGCTCCCGTGCGGGGAGGAAGGAGGACCGGGCACCAGAGAAGCACACTGGAAGGTCTGGGCCTGGGCTGACTTCCTCGCCGCGTCTTCTCCTGTTGCACTCCACAGCTTCTGCTCCCAGAGAAGGTGACATAATTTACACTGAGCTTCAGGAAGCTTCTCTCCTCAGTCCTTTAACATGCAGGGGAGTGCCTCTGGGATTACTCCTTTACTGTTTCCCTTCCGTTAAAAGCCCTATAGTGACCATCTGGCTGAAGTCGTGGACTCGGCTCATTTCAGTGCCATTCAACACTGCTTTGAGCTCCCAGGCAGGGGCAGAGGGCAGGGGCTGTCACTCAAGATAAGAGGCAGCACTCTTCCCTTCTGTCGCACAGTTGGTGATGACCCTTGAAAAACGCTGGCTCCACAGGACCAAGAACCATCAGAATTTAAATGGAAATGAAAATATGAATTTCATATTAGTTTTTTCTACCACAAACTACCAGGTCCCATGATGAGTTAAAAACTTGCCTTCATTCAAACTAAGACAGTGAATTCTAGAGACTGTCTTCTTACAAGGTGGCCCACTCATGCCAGCATGTATTAAACAGACCAGTTCCAAACAATATGCATCCCAGACCACAAAATTCAAACCCGTCATTAAGAGAGATCAGACAGCTGATCTCAGCTGTCAAGACCAATAGCTCTTATAAGTTCAGCCAAAGCTATAAAAGATTTAAGGTTAACAACTTAAAGTCTATCTCAGTAAGATTTCAAAACATCAGAGCAATAGTGTGCTCAGACACCTATCACTGAAACAGAAGCATTCTAAACCTAAGGCTAACACTTAGGTACCCTATGCTGATCATAGCATCAGACTAACAGAAAACTGTCTGCAAAGGGGGATGAATCATCATATACTCGAAGATAAATGGGGGACAGCATTACTAGTCACAATTACTATCTATATCTAAAAACACACATACACACACAAACATGCATAGCCTGAGGCTGGTATTATGGTGCAAAGTGTGTTAAGCTGCCACCTGCAACACTGAGTGGTTCGAGTCCCAGCTGATCAACTTCTGAACCAGCTCCCTGCTAATGTGCCTGAGAAAGCAGCAAAAATATGGCCCATGTACTTGGACCCCTGCCACCCACATGGCAGACCTGGATGGAGTTCCATACTCTGCCTGTGGCAGCCATTTGGGGAGTGAAACAGAAGATGAAAGTCTGAGATCTCCCTCCCTCCCTCCTTCCGACTCCCCCTCCCTCCCTTTCTAACTGCCTTTCAAATAAACAAATAAATCTTAAAACATACACATGCGTGCGTGCACACACACATACACAAAGTGTTGTGATACAGTGGGTTAAGCTGCTGCTTGGGTTGTCTGCTTCCCACATTTGAGTGCCATTCTGATTCCTGGCACTCTGCTTCTGATCCAGCTTCTAGCTAATGTGCCTGGGAGGCAGTGGATGATGGCCAAATACTTGGGTTCCTGCCACCCATGTGCACCCATATGGAGTTCAGGCTCCTGCCTGGGCTAGCCTTGGCTGTTGCAGGCACTTGGGGAATGAACTAGTGGATGGAAGAGTCTCTGTCTCTGTCTCTGTCTCTCTCTCTCCTCTTGTTACTCTACCTTTCAAATAAATAGTCTTTTTAAAAAATGTGGCTTTATGAACTCCAAACAAATCCATAACAAACTTCTATAGTTCTACAGCCATGATGTTACTCTGCACTTCAGGATCTAGCCAGCAGATGAGAATACAACTTGAGTACATTAGACTTCAAATTATGCCTGCCTTTTAAACCATCCAAAAACCAAATCTCATGTTTGGAAGTTAAAAGCCACTTGGTATTCAAGTGTGCAGCATGATTTATTATTATTTACATTCAGTAACTAAATATAGACGGCTCAGATAAGCCTTTCTGACATATTACTGAAATAAACTGCAATTTATTGCTATCAAAGAACACACTAAGTATTTTAGAATAGCTCTTACTGAAAGCGAAGGTAATTCGTAGTAAGAGAAACACTGCCTTGTCGTGAGTGTGAACTGCAGGACGCGTAAGATGCAGCTACTTGAGTGTAACATACTCTAGGAGTGACAGTGCTGGTAGTGTTAGATATCTTAGCTGCTAGATCGCTAAGGACAGATCCTGTCTTTATAATACATACAATTAAAGAACATCTCTGGAATCAGATCCCATGAGATCCACTTGGGTGGAGCCATGAACACAAGTAATAAAACAGTAGCCAATAGACCAAATCATTTTTGATAAATAAAAATACTCAAAATCAAAACTGTTTTTACCAACAACAGATTATATATGGCTAATTTCAGTCCTGTAGTCTCCCCTTATCTACAGGGTTTATGTTTCAAGACCCCCAGTGAATGCCTGCCACCACACACAGTACTAAACCCTATATGAATATATACTGGTTTTTTTTTTACATGATAGACACTCATGATACAGTTTAACTTATAAATTAGGCACAGTACAGGGTTAACTAATAAACTAGAACAATTATAATCTATCATAATAAAAGCTATGTGGATGTGGTCTCTCTAAATTTTTGTTTTTGTGACATGTGGGGTTTCTTTATTCTACCCTATGCCTGACTTTTTTAGATGCTTTGTAGCATTGCCACATTGTATCAGAGTTAATCTGTCCTTCCAAGTTTTATGCCCTGATACCTCCTCTTTCCATTTTTATGAATGTAGATTATATTGGGAAGCTTCTAGGTATCCTTTCTTTTTTCTTTTCTTTAAAAGATTTATTTTATTTATTTGACAGGCTGAGTTACAGAAGAGGTAGAGACAGGGAGAGAGGTCTTCCATCTGCTGTTCACTCCCCAGATGGCCGCAACGGCCGGAGCTGTGCCGATCCGAAGCCAGGAACCAGGAGCCTCCTCTGGGTCTCCCACGCGGGTGCAGGGGCCCAAGGACTTGGGCCATCTTCTGCTGCTTTCCCAGGCCATAGCAGACAGCTGGATCGGAAGAGGAGCAGCCAGGACTAGAACCGGCACCCATATGGGATGCCAGCTCTTCAGGCCAGGGCGTTAACCCACTGCACCACAGCACTGGCCCCCTTGGTATCCTTTCTTACTAACTCTTTCAACTCTATTGGAATGCAGTGGCAGCTTCATCGGTAGACGAAGCATCTCTATGGGGATGGCACTGTGCCGTAGTGCATATAGCCATTGCCTGCAATGCCGGCATACCACATGGGCACGGTTCATGTTCTGACTGTTCCACTTCCAATCCAGCTCCCTGCTAACGCGCCTGGGAAGGCAGCGGAAGATGGCCCAAGTGCTTGGGCCCCCACACCATGTGGGGGACTTGGAAGAAGCTCCTGGCTTCAGCCTGGCTCAGCCTGACTACTGTGCAGCCATTTGCGGAGTGAACCAGCAGATGGAAGAACTCTCTCTCTCTGCCTTACAAATGAGTTTAAAAAAAAAAGAAGAAGAAGAAGCTGCCGCTCTAGTAAATCCCCAGTCTAGACCCATTTCTGACTTGTATTTGAAGTAAATGGCTTGTTGTCACGGGATCCCTTGCTGAAACGTCAAATAAGTTCAATGCTTCTTGGTGCACTACATTGCCATCAGTCAAAACATATTTCTATTCATGTCTTCCTCCCACAAATTTAATGCCCTTTCCATCTTAACTAAGCACTTACCACACTGTTGCCATAAACTTTACAGTCTGAGGTATGACAGCAAAACTAGTGTGGATTTTTTTCCTTCTTCACAATTCATGGACAGGAGAGCCATTCTAACTATAGATGTTAGCATACGATTTTTTGTCTTTCTATATTGAAAACTTCCCACAGTTTTACTCAAAGAAAGCACTTTATGGCTTCTCTGTGGCATATCCAAACTATCAGCACCACTACTCTCATACTTTTGAGCCATGATTAAGTAAAATAAGGGTTACTTGTCCAAAGCACTGTAAGACTATGACAGTTGGTCTTATAACCAGGATTGCTACTAAGTGACTTCTTGATGGGTGACATTTGCTGGACAAAGGGCAGATTCATGTCTCAGGCTGGGTACAGTGGCATGTAAGACTGTCACATTACTCAGAACAGTGCATAATTTAAAATGTATGAATTGTTTATTTCTGAAATTTTCCATTTAATATTTTTGGGCCATGGTTGACCTTAGGCAAACAAACTGTGGAACGTAGAACCACAGGTAACAGAGAGCTACTACACTGTTCTTACATGATTAGAGGAGATTGCACTGAAAAAGTGGGATAATTTTTAAAAGATTTATTTATTTGTTTATTTGAAAGGCAGAATGACAGAAAGAGAGGGAAGACAGAGATTTTTTTTTTTTTTTGGACAGGCAGAGTGGACAGAGAGAGAGAGACAGAGAGAAAGGTCTTCCTTTGCCGTTGGTTCACCCTCCAATGGCCACCGCGGCCGGCACACTGCGCTGATCCAAAGGCAGGAGCCAGGTGCTTCTCCTGGTCTCCCATGGGGTGCAGGGCCCAAGGACTTGGGCCATCCTCCACTGCACTCCCGGGCCACAGCAGAGAGCTGGCCTGAAAGAGGGGCAACCGGGACAGAATCCGGCGCCCCAACCGGGACTAGAACCCAGGGTGCCGGCGCCGCAGGCGGAGGATTAGCCTATTGAGCCACGGCGCTGGCCCAGAGATCTTTGGTCTACTAGTTTACTCCTAGATGCCCACAACAGCCACGTCTGGGCCAGGCTGAAGCCAGAAGCCCAGGATGCCTTCCTAGTATCACATCCTCTGCCTTCCCAGATACCAGGAAGCTGGACCAGAAGAGAAGTCTGGATTCAAACAGGCTCTCCAACTGGGATACCAGCATCACAAGGGGCAGCTGAGCACACTGTGCCATTATGACCGGCTCTGAGGTAATTGTTTTGCTTACTGATTCTTAAAACATTATGATATGGATATCTATGAATTTAGTTAAGATAATAACTGAGAAAGAGAGAAAATGGTAGTTTCATTAAAAAAAAATGAAAAATATCAAATCACGTAAAAGCTGAGAGTTTGTGTGTCCCAGTGAGAAACAAGAACCATTTAGGTGGAAATAGAGTAAAGATTATAAAAAGAAATGGCCCAGTTTCTGAATTTCTTTTGTAACATTCCTTAAAACTCTAGTGCCTGAATCTGCTTTGTCTAATGTATTGTTTAAGTATGAATTCTGCGTTACTAACAGATGCATGCTAGAATTGTCATCATTACCCTTTTTTTTTTTTTTTTTGACAGGCAGAGTGGATAGTGAGAGAGAGAGACAGAGAGAAAGGTCTTCCTTTTTGCCATTGGTTCACCCTCCAATGGCTGCTGCGGCCAGCGCATCGCGCTGATCCGAAGCCAGGAGCCAGGTGCTTCTCCTGGTCTCCCATGTGGGTGCAGGGCCCAAGCACTTGGGCCATCCTCCACTGCCTTCCCGGGCCATAGCAGAGAGCTGGCCTGGAAGAGGGGCAACCGGGACAGAATCCAGCACCCCAACCGGGACTAGAACCCGGTGTGCTGACGCCGCAAGGCGGAGGATTAACCTGTTGAGCCACGGTGCCGGCCTGTCATCATTACCCTTATAAAGGCAGGATGAGTAATGCACCCCCAAGAGGGGGATAAAGTACAGAAATTCAGATATACAGGCACATTCATTCCTTACCAGAAATTACTGAGTGCCTACTACATGTCAGTTGTGAAGCAGCTCTGATAATGAAACAGAGGCTCATGGTCTCATGAATCAAATAATCCAGCAGAAAAGAAGATGTTAAATAATGAACAGCACGAGTGAGAAAGTCAGGGCTCTTTAAGTGTGAATAAAAAAGAAAGTCAATGGGGCCGGCACCGTGGTGCACTAGGTTAATCCTCCACCTGGGTGCTGGCATCCCATATGGCTGCCGCCGGTTCTAGTCCCAGTTGCTCCACTTCCAGTCCAGCTCTCTGTTACGGCCTCGGATGGCAGTAGAGGATGGCCCAAGTGCTTGGGCCCCTGCACCCGCATGGGAGACCAGGAAGAGGCACCTGGCTCCTGGCTTCAGATCGGTGCAGCTCCGGCCGTTGCAGCCATTTGGAGAGTGAACCAACGGAAGGAAGACCTTTCTCTTTGTCTCTCTCTCACTATCTGTAACTCTGTCAAATAAATAAAATCTTTAAAAAAAAAATAAAGTCAACATAAACAAGATCAGAAAAGTCTCCCTTAAGATATCAGAGTTGGCTGGCACTGTGGCTCACTAGGCTAATCATCTGCCTGTGGCACCGGCACCCTGGGTTCTAGTCCCAGTTGGGGCACTGGTTCTGTCCCAGTTGCTCCTCTTCCAGTCCAGCTCTCTGGTGTGGCCCAGGAAGGCAGTGGAAGATGGTCCAAGTGCTTGGGCCCTGCACCCACATGGGAGACCAGGAGGAAGCACCTGGCTCCTGGCTTCAGATTGGCACAGGGCCCCGGCCATGGCGGCCAGTCAAAAATGAATAAATTAAAAAAAAAAAGATATCAGAGTTAAGCTTAGACTCATAGGATGAGGAACAAGGAGTTAAGAAGGCAGGGGGTGTTCAGAAAGTATCCAGGCAAAAGGGAGAACACAGACGAAGTTGCTAGAAGTCACAGTTATACATTGGGAATATGGGGAGGGGTGGCTCCAGCCCAGGATGAGGCTAGAGCTGTAGGCAGAAGGGTATAAAGGAGGGCCTTGGTAGGAAATGAACTCCATGGGCAATGGGAAGCCACTGAAGTTATTATTAGGAACCTGATCATTTAAATAGGCTGTGTTGGCACTTTGCTCCACGTGGCTCCCGGCCTGCTCTCTTATGCTTCTAGACTTCTTTCTCCTCTAAAGAAAGCCCTCACTTTCTGTGTCCTTCTGTCACTGAATAAATGCTACAACCTTGGTAAATAAATAAATGCATAGGCCGTGTTGGCTGTGCAATGGATTAAAGAAAAGCAGCGGCTGATGTGGAGAGACTGCCTCACGGGAATGTCTCTATGGTCCAGGCATGAGACAATGGTGTCTTGGATCAGGGTGGAGGCACTGGTTTAATGGCTATTTCAGAGCCAGCTGAGTGACTATCTGGGGAGAGAAAAGGGAAAGTGGCGTGAAAGTCAACCTCCAGACATTTATTTGAAAGATGCCTTCACAGAGGCAATGGGAAACTACAGCAATACACCGGAAGAACAAATCTTGAAGAACTACACAAAAAGGATAGGATGTCATTTGGCCTGCGACACCCCCCCTTCAAGGCCAGTGCCACTCAGAACAGGGAAACGCCTCCCCAGCTTGTGAGTCCTCCCTGCGTGCAAACGGAGCGCAGGGTGAACGATCAGCTTGCCCAGCCGTTCAGGGCCCTGCATCACTTACATCCCCCCTACATGACTAGACAGGGTGACTGAGTATGACAAAGAAGGGGAGGGGCTTCAGTATCAGTCACATGGAAGAGCCCCCTGGCTGGTCCTCAGGGCCCTGCCTTGCACAGGATTCCAGCAGCCTTCTCTGCTGAGGTTTAACAGCCCTTGTGAACCCCTAGCCCGCCCCCTCCACCCTCAGATCTTGCCATGGTGGACTGAAGGTTTTGCCTTTCCAGTCTGAAGGTCTGCTCTCCCTCCTCACTCCCCAGAGCCATCCTCAATCAGGGACCTAGGTCTATGTACAATCACAAATGACCCCAATACCAACCGCCATGTGTATACCCCAAGGTGATCCCTGCTAAGAGCCCCACACAAAAACAAAATAAAAGCTTAACGAGGACAGAGAATATTAAACAAAGGGGCTGGCACTGTGGCACAACAGGTTAGGCAGCCATTTGCGATGCTGGCACCCCATGCTGGAGTGCTGGTTTGAGCCCCAGCTGCACTAGTTTTGAACCAGCTCCCTGCTATGGCCTCAGTGAAAGAAGTAAAGGATGGCCCCAGGTGCTTGGACCCCTGCCACTCAGTGGGAAATGCAGACGGAGGTCTGAGCTCCTGGCTTTGGCCTTGCCCAGCCTCAGCTGTTACAGCCATTTGGAGAGTAGACAAGAGATAGATCATCTCTCTCTCTGTCACTCTGCCTATCAAAGAGAAACTTTGGAGCTGCAGAACACAACTATTGAAGTGCAAAAAATGCAATATAGTTTCAATAGATTAAGCAGAAGATCTATCAAAGAATGAATGGATAAAGAAAATTATATATGCATACACACACACGGACCACTACTCAGCCTTTAAAAAGAAGGAAATCTTGTCATCTGTGATAACATGGATAGACTTCAAGGAAAATTATGCTATTCTAAATGTGCCAGAAATAGAAAAGCAAATATTGAGTAACCTCACTTGTGTGCAGAATCTAAAAGCAGTGAACTCCTAGTAGCAGAGAGTAGAAGGGTGGTCACCAGGAGCTGTAGGGAGGGAGTGCTGGTCACAGGGAACAAGGTTCCATTAGGATGAGTAAGTCTTAGACATATACTCTACACAAAGAAGACTATCATCAGTAAGAAGGCACTGCTGGCTAGAGAGTGGATCTTAAATGTTCTTAACAAAAATTAAGTATGTGAAGTGATATGAAAACCAATCAGCTCAATTTAATAATTTCACAATGCACAACTACATCAAAACAATAAGTTGTATACTTTAAATATATGCAATATTAATTTGTTATCTATGCCTTAATAAAGCTGAGGGAATAAAAGAAAAGCAACAGAATCATAATATCATACTCAGGCGGGGTCACAGCACTGGGAGAGGAATGCACATAGATGCGTTTCCACAGCATTGGCTTCACTGCCTGTCTTAAGTTATTGAGTGAACTGAAAATACAGGACAAGAAGGAGCGGGGAGGGAGACACAGTAAGAACAGAAGCAATTAGCAATTGCTTTCATACTACTCTTTTCAGTATGTATGCTATATACATTTTCTAATTATTAAATAGTTCATTTTTAAAAGATTCATTTATTTGACAGTTATAGAGATACATGGAGACACAGACACATGTGTGTGCGTACACACACTCACACACACACTCAGAAATCTTCCATCTGCTGGTTCACTCCCCAGATGGCTGCAACAGCCAGGGATGGGTCAGGCTGAAGCTGGGAGCTTGGTACTCTATCCAGGTCTCCACATGAGTGGTAGGGGCCCAAACACTTGGGTCATCTTCCACTGCTTTTCCCAGGCCATTAGCAGGGAGCAGGATTGGAAGTGGAGCAGAAGACTCAAACCAGCACCTATATGGGATGCTGGCATTGTAGGCAATGGCTTTACCCAATCTGCGGCACCACCAGTTCCATAATTCATTTTTTTTAGAGCTAGTACTGAGCATAGTCATAGCTATAGCTGCCATCATGCCAGTCAACAACCTGCATGTTAATAACTGAACCATTCTTAGGTAGGTATCACCGAATATTACTACTGGTAGCTACTATGACTCCATTTGTAATAATTCATATTTATCATGAAAATTCATCTCAAAGTATATCTAATACTGAAATAATACTGAAATGTGACACATCATTCGTGTTACTATTCATTAGTAGACTCCTTGGTTTCCTGCAGGGTCAGTATATCAGTTTAAGATGGGAAATGAATTCATTAGGATAATCAAAGTTTTATTCACAAAGAATCCTTTAAGGATTACACATCTGAAGAGCAAATCTAAGTACTGATCAGTGGTTAAAAAGCTGGTCAGTCAAAACAGAAAACTAAGTGGTAAATAAATCAGTGAAGTGGTCAATGAGATCTCAGCCAAGTACTTCATAATGTTTGATTTCCCCCGACTACAATGCTGCAAATTTCTACATCAGAGTGAAACACAGTGAACTCTGTATGGCTAATGTAAAGTTGCTACATAGATGGAGAAATCAAACTCATTTGACCTCCCCAGGGAGCTAAGCACCCTCCTAAGTTCACAGAAGGACAAAAAGCTCTCCATGTTGGTACTGTTTTCTGCTGACTACAGACTCTCTAAATTAAGTTTAAATCTCAGCCTGTTCTCTCGTCCCTTTCACGTTTCTATTCTGCACAACATAAATACATAAGGACAGCACGGTTTAGTAGGAAGGACAAAGGCATGGGAAACAGATTTGAGTATTAGTTCCTTCCTGGACAATTACTAACACTATGATTTTGGAAAATGCTTTTATTTTTCAAGCCTTAGTTTTGTTATCTATAAAAAGGGTATAATAGCAATACCTCACAATGTCTTTTCAGAAGATTAAATAAGGTAATATATGAAGCTCCAGCTTCCAAAATTTCTCCCCTCCTTTCTGAACCCCACGACCTCCTTGTTCATTTCCATGTCTATTCCAACAACAATATTGTTGCACTCTCTTTCTCTCTTGCTCCTTCCAATTTACTCCAATTATTAAGATTTGGGTGGAGATTTCAAAGCACAAGGAAAATTTAGCTATTAATCTTTTATCACAGAGTAATACAGTAACCCAAGGATGTTAATAACTACATGTTAAAAGACATAATGGGAAAATTTTACATATACACACGTATAATGCTTACATTTATATGAACAAAAACATGTATGCACAGATCTGTATTTCACAGATACTCTGCATGCTCTAATATGTTTTATTTCAAAAGCTAAATCACCACATGATTTCTATTCTCACTGCCCTCTCCTCATTCTTCATATCCTATACTTCAATTCCCTTTGCCTCTAAAAGGCAATTTCTGGGTCCTCATCCTTCTGAGCACCTTCCTCTACCTCTTCTGACAGAGGACCTCTCACTGGGAAGGGTCCCAGCCTTTGGCTCTGATACACCGGCCTGTGCTCTGGGCTACACTCCTAGCACTTGGACACTTTTTCATCCTGCTTCCTAATTCTTAGGTTTCTGATTGGCTTACCTCCTCTTTCCCCCAGTCTTGCTTCTATTCCTGAAATGTATGGCTTCAGTTAACATCTCTGTTCTTCTGAGTCTGACAGCTCTTTTGATCAGCCCTTTTCTTAACTGTGGTGATCCTTTCATAACCAAACTTACTATTCTTTACAAGAGAGAGGAGTCTGTGTCTGATTTCTCTTAACAGTTTCAAAATGCTCACTGTTGTCATCCTGGAATCCTCTATCCTGCAAATCAGTGTAAAACCTACAGCACAATATCTCTCTATAAATATCTACTTACCTCTCACATCACCTCCACTGCCACTACTGTTACCTTACTTCAGGGGTCTCTATTCTTTCATGGATGGCTGCTGATAGTGTCTTAACTGATTTCCCTAATTTACAGTATGTGCTCGCATTCTGACCTTTTCATGGTTTCCAGATTAATCTTAGGGCAAAGTTCTGGGTGACTTTCACACAGACAGACACTCAGTGACTCCTTGCCGTTTGTAGAATAAGGCCAAATTCTTTAGCCCACCATTTAAGGCCTACTGTACTTGATGCCAACCCATCTTTCCAAACAAATTTTCCATTAACCATTTCTATGTACCCCAAACAAGACAAAAAGCCAACCACGAGATTTTCTGTTATTTTCAAATAAAGCCTCATAACTAACTATTCCATACCACTGCTCATGCTGTTTCTTTTTCTTGGGATATTTCATAAATACTCTTATCACTACCCATCTTCCAAAGTCATGGTTCAAATGCCAATCACTCAATTCTGAACAGAGATGTGAGACGCTTCCCTTGCCAACACAGAAATGTTACATATACTATCAACAAAAGTAAACTGAAAAGCAAGAAAAAAACCTCTCAAACCAGAAAAACAACAACAACAAAACAAACCCAAAATTATGAGGGAATCGTAATTAAATTAGAGAAGAAATAAACAGAATTGAAACAAAAAACCCAAAATCATTGGCTAACAAAAAAGAAAAAAAAGAGGAAGAAGAACCAAATTAATAAAATCAGATGTGACAAAGAAAATGTAACAATGGAAACCACAGAAATAAAAAAAAATCATTAGGAATTACTATAAAGAGCTGTATGGCAACAAACTGGAAAATCTAGAAGAAATGGATAGATTCCTGATACATAGAATCCACCAAAATTGAGTCAAGAAGACACAGAACACCTAAACAGACCCATAACCAAGATGGAGATCCAATCAGTAATAAAGACCCTCCCATCAAAGAAAAGCCCAAGACCAGATGGTGGCTTCACTGCTGAATTCTACCAGACATTTAAAGAACTAATTCTAATTCTTCTCAAGCTATTCAAAAAAACAGAAAGAAGAAATCCTCCCAAACTCCTTCTATAAAGCCAGCATCACCTTAATTCCTAAATCAAAAAAAGACACAGCAGAGAAAGACCAATACCACAGATGAACACAGAGGCAAGAATCCTCAACAAAATGCTAGCAAG
Source organism: Lepus europaeus (assembly GCF_033115175.1). Lineage (NCBI taxonomy): Eukaryota > Metazoa > Chordata > Mammalia > Lagomorpha > Leporidae > Lepus > Lepus europaeus. The sequence continues at coordinate 37,639,512 of NC_084848.1, read as the reverse complement.
TTGAATCCAACAACACATCACAAAGATCATTCACCCAGACCAAGTGGATTTATCCCTGGCATGTAGGGATGGTTCAACATGCGCACATTATTAATGTGATACATCACACTAACAAACTGAAGAATAAAAACCATATGATTATCTCAATAGATGCAGAGAAAGCATTTGATAAAATACAACACCCTCTCATGATGAAAACTCTATAAGCAAATTGGATAAAGGCACATTCCAACTCAATTAAAGCAATTTATGACACACATATCTTAAAGAATGGGGAAAGCTAGAAGCATGCCCACTAAGATCCAGAACCAAACAAGGATGCCCATTTTCACCACTGCTATTCAATACAGTCCTGGAAGTTTTAGCCAGAGCCATTAGGCAGGAGAAAGAAATCAAAGGGGGCCGCCACCGTGGCTCACTACGTTAATCTTCTGCCTGCGGTGCCGGCATCCCATATGGGTGCCGGGTTCTAGTCCCGGTTGCTCCTCTTCCAGTCCAGCTCTCTGCTGTGGCCCGGGAGGGCAGTGGGGGATGGCCCAAGTGCTTGGGCCCCTGCACCAGCATGGGAGACCAGGAAGAAGCGCCTGGCTCCTGGCTTCGGATTGGCGCAGCGCCAGCTGTGGTGGCCATTTGGGGAGTGAACCAATGGAAGGAAGACCTTTCTCTCTGTCTCTCTCTCTCACTGTCTGTAACTCTACCTGTGCAAAAAAAAACAAAACAAAACAAAACAAAAAAACAAACAAAAACAAAGGGATAACAAACTGGAAAGGAGGAGGTCAATTATCCCTATTTGCAGATGACATGATTCTACATATATAGGGGAACCAAATTGAAGGAGAGTAAAAAAAAAAATTTAAAAGCCTTCCATGTTCATGGATTAGAAGGATTATCATCATCAAAATGGCCATACTACCAAAAGCAGTTTACAGATTCAGCATATGAAAGAGTAATCTGTACCCTCATGTTTATTGCAATTTAATTCACAACAGGTAAGACATGGAATCAACCCAGATGTGCATCAACTGATGACTGCATAAAGAAATTATGGTCTATATACACTATGGCGTACTACTCAGCAGTAGATAGGAATGAAATCCTGTCATGTACAACAAAATGGATGCAACTAGAAACCATTATACTTAGTGAAATAAGCCATTCCTAAAAAGACAGATATCATATGTTTTCCCTGATCTGTGGTAACCAATAGAGTACCTAAAATGTAATGTATTGGAGTGAAACCGACATTTTGAGTTTTGATGATCATTATACAGCCCTTGTCTGCACTGCCGAGGAAGAGTGGTTTTTTTCCTTCTTACTATTTGTTGAACCCTTTACTTAGTGTAGGGTTAATCTTATGCGTTTAAAGTAAACTGAAACTAGATCTCCGTCAAAACTGAGAGTGAGAATAGAAGAGGGACGGGGAAGAAGGGTGGGAGCATGGGTGCGAGGGAGGGTGGGGTGGGAAGCATCCCTATGTTCCTAAATCTGTATATTTGAAAATACATAAAATCTGCATACCTTAAATTAAACTTTAAAAATATTTTTAAAATTAAAAATAAAACTCTCAGATGCCAGAAATTACACTGAACTCAGAAAGGCAGTGAGCAGAGGCTGAAGTTAGGAAGATTTTCTAGAACATATATACTCTAGGTCTGCAAAGTACTATCCCAAGTATGGAACAGCTTGTAGGAAAATTCTGATTGGCCTGCGGATAGTCAAAGACCAGCTTTAGAACTCATCAAGGGGCATGCGTAAAAAAGGAATGACACAAAAAAATTAAAATGCCCAAACCTGTTCTACCTCCAAGAAACTAAGAATAATGATTGGTTTAGAATCACTGACGCCGACAGGAATTTTGCAGAAACAAATGCCAATCTCCCCTACCAGCATGTCTTCACACTCCAAGGCCCAAGGGCCATGGGGAAACAGCTGCCATGTAAAAGGTGTTACAGTAAAAGAAAAACAACCAAACATAAACAGGGGCCTTCCTTAGAAAAGAATCAGACAGGACTCACACACCCAGAATCACAGCCAAGAGAGGAATCTGAAAGAAACTTTAAGAAAAAAAACAAACAAACTTGTTTAATGTCAATGTCAAGGCAGATAAAGAAAGGGATGGATACCACAAGGCAGGAAAAGGACAACATGAGAAGAATGGGCTTGTTCTTTTTTTAAAGAATCAAATAGCAAATCTTGGAGAAAACTGCAATGGACAGGCTGATCAGCAAATTATCCACAGACGTAAAGAAAACCAATGAAATGATAAATATACCTGAGGAAAACACAGAAGAGAGCTGAAAGCTATGTGTGTGGGGGTGAGTGTGTGGAAGAACTACTAAAAAGATGTTTCAGCAAGAAGGAAATTAAAGCAAGAATCAACATAAATAACAAAGATAAGCTAACAACAACATCAAAACAAACTTAACAAAAATAGCAAGGAGGGGTGGGTATGGTGACCCAGTGGAGTAAGCCGAAGCTTGCAATGCACGTATCACATACTGAGTGCCAGTTCAAGGCCTGGCTGCTCTGTTTCTGGCCCAGTTTCCCGCTGCTGCCCCTGTGAAGGCAGCAGATGTTCGCCAAGTACTTCAGTTCCCTGCCACCCACATGAAAGACCTGGATGAACTCCCTGGCTCCTGGCTTCACCCCGGCACTAACGGTCTCTCTCTGTCATTCTGCCTTTTGAAGAAATCATAAATAGATCTTTAACGAATAGCAAGGAAAAGAGAAGAGGAAGTCTGAGATTAAGCTTTCTAAGGTCTCTGTTTTCTTTAGGAAGAGGGGAGATGTTAACTTTAGACTTTGGAAAATAGTATTAATTCTGGTGACAGAATTAGATTATTATATTACTCTCTGTACTTCTCTATGTCTAAAATATTTAGCAGCTCTTTTAGATTACACTGCTTCAGGACTGTCCGGGTACAATTACTTCTTCTCTCACCTGAATTCACAAAGCCCATAATCTATATCTTTCTTGTACGTACTGTGGTTATTTATAAATGTTAAACATTCCTTCCTAGAAAGTTTCTTGATAGCAGGATAAATATGACCTGATGAACAGCAATCACTAGAAAAAAAAAAAATCCTAACTTCTAGATAGAAAGAATAGAATTTTAAAAATTAATTCAGAATTTTAGTGAGTTTAAGTATAAAATCTTGCTATGATAATAAATGGCAAATAAAAGCAGAGAGAATATGAAAACAGTGATCACCATATCACATGAAGCTGAGGATGACGATGGTAGAAAACTGAATGGAGGGTCTGGGGCTGTGGCTCAGTGGGTTAAAGCCACGGCCTGCAGCGTCACCACCCCATATGAGTGCTGGTTCAAGACCCGACTGCTCCACTTCCGGTGCAGCTCCCTGCTGATGCTCCTGAGAAAGCAGCTGAGGATGGCCAGAGTCCCTGGGCCCCTGCCACTCACTGGGGAGACCCAGAGGAAGCTCCTGGCTCCTGGTTTCAGCCTGGCCCAGCTCCAGTCATGGCAGCCATCGGGGGAGTGAATCAGCAAATGAAGATTTCTTTCTTTCTCCTTTTCTCTCTAACTACCTCTCAAATAAATAAATACATTTTTAAAAAAAGAAAAAGCCTTAATGGAGAACAGACTGTACACCCATCATTGAGAGGGACAGGAAGCCCTGGGAATTAGAAGATACCTGTCATAATGACACAGAGATAGCATACATTGCACAGCGTCAAATAACTTTATTAAAATATGAACATTTGTATCCTCCTGAGTGAGTATATATTTTTAAAAGATTTATTTATTTACTGGAAAGGCAGAGTTACAGAGAGAGAAAGACAGACAGGGAGAGATCTTCCATCGCTGGGGCTGGGCTAGGTTGAAGCCAGGAGCCAGACGTTTCATCCAGGTCTCCCACATGGGTGCAGGGGCCCAAGCACTGGGGCCATCCTCCGCTGCTTTCCTAGGCCATTAGCAGGGAGCAGGATCAGAAGAGAAGCAGCCAGGATTCAAACTGGCACCCATATGGGTTGCCAGCGTCACAGGTGGTGGCTTATCCTGTTATGCCACAATGCCAGCCCCCTAAGTGAACATACTTGAAAACTGCTTTGAGATTTAATTCATCCTTTGTCTCAATAAGGTGAACTCTCAGTACTAATCAATCTTATATTCAAAAGATAAATACTATACTGGAATACAACCATGAATGCAAAGAAAAACAAGAAATTCAAACAGGACTGGAAACACCCAAAGCTAGAGGTTTTGTAAGATATTTACTTTTCCATTCAAAGCACCTTCTCCTCAAAACCTCTATTTCATTTCATTCACTGGAATCTGAATAATGTTAACAACTTAGATAAATCTCTAAAACAAACAATAACAAGCAAAGACAAAGTCAAGTGAATAAAATAACTGATGTTTTGTCTTAATTTTGAAAAATCCTGTTTTCCAGCAAGTACAAACAGGTTCACAGAAGAACTAACTCAAAGGGCCAATGACAACTGCAGTAAAATCTGAAAAGCTCCAGGAGTTCTGGTTTAATGTATACTAATTTCAAGTTTTTAAGAAGCATTTTTAATAGGTAAGCCCATGGAAAACTTGCATTGTCTTCCAAAAAGAAAACCACAGCATCACTTTGGAAAAAAAAATCTAAACCCATAGAAGGAATGTGCTAATGCAATCAGCGGTACCCAAAATGAAGTTTTTCTGAAACGGAATGCTTCACTAGGCTAGTCACTTAATTGGTTAAAATATCATTTCAACCGAAAACTTCATATGTAAAGAAAATATTTTCCCTTATTTAAAAAATTACAGCATTATTTTCAGTATTTTGTTTTGCTTCCAGACTAAATTTTTTGGCAATGCCTTGTATCTGTGAACATGCTGGTATAATTTTAAATAAAAACACATTCTAATAAATTACATATGACTTCTTTTAAAAATCACCAGTTTTAACAGTTTAATTTTACAGAGCCTGCTTCAATACTTTATAAAAATGCTTTATAGTTAAAAATGTAGATTCCTTATTTCATCATTCTAAAAGGCTAAACTAAAGAAAAAAGCCCTACTGTTTTCTTGAATTCTTCTTGTGAGACAGAAATTATTTCCACCTGTCATCCCCAGTTCAAAACAGGCCACACAGTTTTCTTATCTCTAGATCCTGCTTTGAAGTAGACCTGCTACAATGAGTCAACAGAAAGAGAAGCAAATTCCAAACTAAGATTATTCTTGATATATTTTGTTCCCAACTGGCTTCATTTGCAAAAATCAGTATGTTATCAAACTTTTAAAAGATACGTATTTAAAAGAATATAAAATAAATATCAAGAGGAAAACATCTATTTAAGGTACACTTAAAGTGAATTCTACATTGGAACACTAAAAATAAATTTTAAATGTTTTGTAAAGTAAATGAGAAGAATCAAGAGCACAGACACAGTACAATGAGGTAAGTAACACAGAATCCTGAAGCCCAGAGAATCAGAAACCATGTTATCATGCTGCCACATCTAAAGATAAAATAGCTGACACCCAGAGGTGTCTTAAAAAAAGCATCTTCCTGAAAAGAACCCAATCAATCATTCCACAAACATATGGTAATCACTTACTATCTACCAAGAGCTGTGCTAGATGACACATGAGAACACAGTCCCTATGGCCATGGAGTTCAAAGTCTAGTGGGAAGAAAGACATGAAAATGAACAATGTCTAATAAGAACAGGAAGCCCAGAGATGACATGAGTAATGTCATTAATGTGTAAAAGTGATACACAAAGAGAGAATTAGGGCCAGTCTTGCAGCATAATAGGTTAAGCTGCCTTTACAACACCAACTCTCAGAGTGCAGGTTCAAGTCCTGGCTGCTCTGCCTCTGATTCAGGTTCCTGACAATGTGTCTGGAAAGGCAGTGGAAGATATCTCAAGGGCTTGGGTCCTGTCTCCCATGTGGGAGAACAAGAGGGAGTTCCTGGCTCCTGGCCTTGGCCTGGCCCAGAACTGGGGGGCATTTGAGGAGTGAAACAGCAGATGGAAGATCTCTCTCTTTGTCCCAAGTGCTTGGGCCTCTGTCACCCTTGTCGGGGAGACCAAGAGAGATTACTTGACTCTTGGCCCAGGTCTGGCAAGTATTTGGGGAATGAACCAATAGATGGAAGACTCTCTCTCTCTCTCTCTCTCTCTCTCTCTCTCTCTCTCTCTCTACTGCTATACCTTCCAAACAAATAAACCTTTAAAAAGAGAGAGAATGATAATTTTCCAGGCATATAAATATGCAAATTTTTATTGATTTTTAAAAAATATTTTTATTTAAAAGGCACAGTGACAGGGAGAAAGGGAGAGAGGGAGAGGGAGAGAAATAGAATGAGTGAATCTTCCAACCACTGGTTCACTTCCCAAATGCTCACATTAGCTAGGAATGGGCTAGACTAAAGCTGGAAGCTGAGAACTCATCCAGGTCTCCCATGTGCTAGGGACCCAAGTACCCAAGTCGTCACCTGCTGACCTCCAGGTTTGCATTAACAGGAAGCTAGGTCAGAAGTGGAACAGCCCAGACTTGAACTAGACATCTTGATACGCATACATTAAAAGTGGTATTCTAGAAAGAGACAGAAGAACATGCAGTAGTTTAAGGCCTGAAAGAACATGGTATATTCTGAGTGTCAAATTGAGGGCCTTGTATGCCCTGAAAAAATATCTTTTTTTAAAAAAAAAATTTACATAAAGTAGACAAATTTCATGTATTTCACATATACAGACTTAGCAGCACAGTGGTCCTTCCCACTCTACCTCCCTCCTTCCCACACTCACGTCCTCTCTCCTCTCCTCCCTTTCTTACTCTTTTAATTTTTACAATGATATACTTTGTTTTATAATCAGAAGCTTGACACTCCATTATGTAAAGAATACAATAAACAGTACGAAGAAAAAACCAGGGGTCCTGAAGGGCTGCAAACAATAATCAAAGCCCAAAATGTCGATTTCACACCATATTGTGTGGATCTGAGAAGAATGTCATTGGCATTTTGATTGCAAGTGCGTTGAATCTGTATGGATATTTTGATATTAATTTTTCCAATCCATGAACATGGAAGATTTTTCCATACTTTGTGTCTTCTTCAACTTTTTAATGTTTTGTAATTTTCATCATAGAGATCTTTGACTTCATTGGTTAAATATATTCCAAGATATTCAATTTTTTTCTGTAGCTATTGTGAATGGGATTGATGTTGAAGTTCTTTCTCAGCCATGGTATTGTCTGTTGTTAGAAATTATCAGGAATAACACAAGTGCCTACACAGAGCCTGGCACACACATGGTAGGTGCTCAAGTAAGTTTAGTGAATGAATTCAAAAGGTCAAGGAAATAACAACTTTGGCAGAGGAGAAATAGTTGGCCACAAAGCATTAAAAGCAGGTAGAGGAAGAAAAAAATGAAAAAAGCAATGTCACAAAAAAGTATGTGAAGAAAAAAGAGAATGAATCAGCAGGGAGGTAAAATAAGAAAAGAACTATTAGGTATTCACTAAATTATACAATTAGAAAGTCAGTGGTAAATTAACACAATCAGATTGTATGTCAAAGCTAAATTAGGTTAGGTTTTGTAGAGGAATCAGAAATAAGGAAGACAGCAAGTATGATACTAGGACACATCACGGCGGGTCTCAGAAACGCTCATCTTCCCGTTCTGCTTGAGACTGGCCACACAGAAATTCTTTAAGCTCCCCCTGCCTGACTGTCTGATACAGTGCATTAAGTTCTACCTCATTCCAAGGAAGCATGACCCCATACCTTGGCGAGAGAAGGGTTGAGCAAAGCAACCAAGAAGAATGCTAGAGCTGACAGTTCTTACTGCATTTCCTCACCCAGACTACTAGGCATCCTCCAAGTTCATGGAAAATGCATACTGTGAAGCCAATATGGATGAATTTCAATTGTCCTTGCACCAAAAGGAACAATTCTATTTTTTCACAGAATTTCTGAATTACCCTCATTTTAGCATTACATCATACGCTTTAGAATCAATCCCATTTCTACATTTTTGTACACACTTCTCTGATGCCTATGAAAAAACCTCCATAAAAAACCAAAAGGACAGGGCTTGGAGAGCTTCTGGACCATGGGGAGGCTCCTGAAGGGGGCGTCCTGGAGACAGCAGCACTCTTCCACATCTCTTCTCCATATCTCATCCTGTGCATCTCTCCACTTGTGTCCTTTGTGATATCCTTTATAATAAACTAGTACATATTAAGATAGCGTTTCCCTAAGCTCTCTAAGTGGCTCTAGCAAAATAACTGAAGCTGACTTGGGGTCATATAAATCCCAATTTGTAGATAGTTGGTCTGAAGTTTGGGAGGACAGACTTGGGACTGGGTCTGAAAGAAGGAGGAGTCTTGGGAGCTGAGCCCTCAAGTGTCAGAATTCAAAAGAATTACAGGATACCAGCTGTTACCGCTGCTGCAGAACTGCTTGCTTGCTTGTTGACAGAGAGAACCCTACAACTTTGGAGGTCACAGAAGTCTCCGATAACTGTTGTAGAGTGAGAGCAGAGGGAAATTACTGATTTTCAACATAACAAACTTTCAACAGTTTGAATATGAAAGAAGGTGTAATAGTTAGGGGAAGTATGCTATTAAAGACAGAAATCTGAATATTGGAGCACCAGGTTAGTTTGGCCTCCACTTCTGATTTCAGCTTCCTTCTGATTCACACCCTGGGAGGTAAAGATGAGGGTTCAGGTATTTTGGTCCCTGTCACCTACATGAGAGAAGTGGATGGAGTTCCTAGTTCCCAGATGGCCCAACCCTGGCTGTTGTGGGCATTTTGGGAGTGAACCACTGGTGAAAGATCTCTGTCTCTCTGCCTATCTGCCTTTCAAATAAAAAAAAATAAAATAAAATAAACGACTTTAAAAAAATTCACCTGCTCTTGGCATACAGACATAATATTAAAACACTAAAAATAGGGGTCAGCGCCGTGGCACAGTAGGTTAATCCTCCACCTGCATTGCCAGCATCCCATATGGGCGCTGGTTCTAGTTCCAGCTGCTCCTCTTCCAATCCAGCTCTCTGCTATGGCCTGGGAAAGCAGCAGAAGATGGCCCAAGTCCTTGGCCCCCTGCACCAGCGTGGGAGACCCGGAAGAAGCTCCTGGCTCCTGGCTCCTGGCTTCGGATGGACACAGCTCCAGCCATTGCGGCCATTTGGGGAGTGAACCAACGGAAGGAAGACCTTTCTCTCTGTCTCTCCCTCTGTGTGTAACTCTACCTCTCTAATAAATAAATAAAATCTTCAAAAGAAAAATACTATAACTAGAAAAAACGTGATCTTGACTCAGATAAAGACATATATACAAAGGAATTTTAGAAAGTTCTCCTCAATGGCCTGTTCTTATCTTGTAGTTACAGAGGGAAACAAAGATTATTCAGCCTCAAGTCTGGGTCCTACTGTTAAGAGTTTACTATAAGGAATATATTTTATGTTCAGATTTATTCCAAATAATAACAAGGAAAATACTCATTGTTAGAATCCCTTCATAAAAAAATCCTCTATCTTTTTTCTAGCAAAGAATTTTAGATCTGAAATTACCTCTTTTTTTTTAAAAGATTTATTTTATTTATTTGAAAGACAGAGATACAGAAAGAGGCAGAGACAGAGAGAGAGGTCTTCCATCCACTGCTTCACTACCCAATTGACCGCAACGGCCTGAGCTGCGCTGATCTGAAGCCAGGAGCCAGGAGCCAGGAGCTTCTTCTGGATTTCCCACATGGGTGCAGGGGCCCCAAGGACTTTGGCCACTTTCCACTGCTCTCCCAGGCCACATTAGAGAGCCAAATTGGAAGAGGAACAGCTGGGACTAGAACCGACACCCATACGGGATACCGGTGCTTCAGGCCAGGGCGTTAACCCGCTGCGCCACAGTGCCGGGCCCCTGAAATTACCTCTTATAAAATAAATTTTCTTTTCTTTTGTTTTTTCTTTTCTTTTTTTTTTGACAGGCAGAGTTAGACAGTGAGAGAGAGAGAGAGAGAGAGAGAGAGAGAGAGAGAGAGAGAGAAAGGTCTACCTTCCGTTGGTTCACTCCCTAAATGGCTGCCATGGCCGGCGCACTGCGCTGATCCGAAGCCAGAAACGAGGTGCTTCTCCTGGTCTCCCATGCAGGTGCAGGGCCCAAGCACTTGGGCCATCCTCCACTGCACTCCCAGGCCACAGCAGAGAGCTAGACTGGAAGAGGAGCAACCAGGACAGAATCTGGCACTGTGATTGGGACTAGAACCCGGGGTGCCGGCGCCGCAGGCAGAGGATTAGCCTAGTGAGCTGTGGCGCCGGCTGGAAATAAATTTTCTTGACTAATCATAAACTCAAAAATTATATATTTTCTTTAAAAAAATAATGAAAATGCTATGTATATCTCAAGAAAATATTTCTGAACACAACAGGAAGCTGTAAGTTTGGAAATACTCTTATTCCTAATCAAGTTTACCTTGAACAAGAAATCATATTACTAAGACTTAAAGGAAAAGCACTTGAGCCTCCATGATGATGGTAAGTGCATCTTACTAGCTTTGAACTCTGATTCATGCCTACACATTAGTCGCCTAATTGCACTGACTGAATTTTTCATTAGCTGAGAAAATGCCGATTTTATTTGCTTTGGGAAACTGCTACAATCATATTTACAGTAAGACTCTAGATATTTATTTCTTCAGAGTGAACAAGTATGTAACATTCTTTAATACCTATGTTTGCATGCAAATTCCTAGAGCTCTCATTATTTATTATTGTATGAATAGTTTACAGAACAAAATGATTCTCAATACTAGCCAGGCAACAGATACAATTTCTCATAGGAAATTATGAGTTCTAGAAACCAAAATTAAAGGGGCCAGTGCTGTGGGGTAAAGTTAAGCCTCTGAATGCAGTACTGACATCCCATATGGGCACCAGTTTGAGTCCTGGCTCCTCCACTTCCAATCCAGCTCCCAGCCAATGCATCTGGGAAAGCAGCAGAAGATGGCCCAAGTGCTTGGGCCCCTGCTCCCATGTGGGAGACCTGGAATAAGCTCCTGGCTCCTGGCTTCAGCCTGGCCCAGCTCCAGCCATTGTGGCCATTTGGGTAGTAAACCAGCAGATGGAAAACTTCTATCCCCCTAGCCCCACCTCCTTCTCTCTCTGTATCTCTGCCTTTCAAATAAATAAATACATACATAAATCTTTAAAAAAAAACAAAAAAATCAAAATTAAAAAGCCTAACTTAGCAGAACTTTAATAGTTTATCACTTTAAAAATGTATGGAAGTTTGAATTATTAAAGTATCAGAAGGAGGTACCAGCATTCTGTTATAGAGGGTAAAGCCACTGGCTACAACGCTGACATCCCATATGGACACTGGTTAGTGTCCTGGCTGCTCCACTTCTGCTACAGCTCCCTGCTAATGTCCTGGGAAAGTGGCAGAAGTTGGCCCAAGTGCTGGGGCCCCTGCTACCCACAGGGGAAACCTAGAAGAAACTCCTGGCTCCTGGCTTCATCCTGGTCCAGCACCAGCTGTTGCAGCCCTCTGGGGAGTAAACCAGAGAATGGACGATAGATTCTCTCTCTCTTTCTCTCTCTCCCTCTCTCTCTCCCTCTCTGTAGCTCTTAAGTAAATAAGTAAATCTTAGGGCAGCGCTGTGGCATAGCAGGTAAAGCTGCCGCCTGCAGTGCAAGCATCCCATACGGGTGCCGGTTTGAGACCTGGCTGCTCCACTTCTGATCCAGCTCTCTGCTATGGCCTGGGAAAGCAGTAGAGGATGGCCTAAGTCCTTGGGCCCCTGTACCTGCATGGGAAAACCCAGAGGAAGCTCTTGGCTCTTGGCTCCTGGCTCCTGGCTCCTGGCTCCTGGCTCCTGGCTCCTGGCTTGGATCAGCGCAGCTCCAGCCACTGAGGCCAACTACGGAGTGAACCAGCGGATGGAATACCTCTCTCTCTCTTTCTCTCTTTCTCTCTCTCTCTCTCCTTCTCTCTCTGTGTAACTCTGACTTTCAAGTAAATAAATAAATTTTTTTTTAAAAATAAGTAAATGTTAAAAAAATTGTCTATTGCATTTAAAAGCCCATAATATAGAAATATTTTCCCTAAAGAATATTTTAATTGCATACAAGGAAACTTTCAATTAACAAAAGCAACAAGATCCTATATTCAAAAACTAATTTCATACACATATGCCTATGGCCCATCTCTTCATTTCTGTGTTTTCCTTTAAAAGGGTAATATTTTCAGCTGGCTAACAGAGCACCTTTGGGTCTTGTGCCAGGAACATGGAGATATATGTGAATCTCAAGAAAACAGAAGATTAAGAAGTATCTCTATCACTAGATTAAGTGAAAAAAAAAAAACATAGACAAATATCACATGCTTTCTCTCATATTGAAATTTAAAAAAATAATTGTATATGTGTGTTTTGTCTGTATTTGATCTGAAATTTAAAATAAGGATCCCCAGAGGCTGGGAAGGGTGGGCGGGAAGGGGGCAAGGGATATCAAATGCATATCAAAACGCAGTAAAGTGAACATAACAGGTTCTGGTACTTTGCAGGACGGTGTGGTGGCTACAGTTCACGGTAATGTGTTACCTTTCATATAAGGAAATGGAATAGAGGTGCTGGTGCGCTCCAAACACAAAGATAAGGAAATGGATAGACTATCCCTCTTACGATCGGTTAATGCTATGTACAGATGAGGGAATACTGTAGTACTCCTTACAAATACGTATGCTAAGCCAAAGTTTTAAATTACAAAAATGCTCTCTATGATACGGAAAACTAAGTTTAGCTTTGTAATAAATCCGTGCTTCAGTACTACAGGTACAACAGCTCAAGAATGTGACTGGCAATGTTTAAGCTTAGACTTGATTGTAGAGGACTGAAAAAAGCTTGATGACGTGGATTTTTCCACCAGCTTCTCTCCTCCTCTTTCTTTGCTCAAAGGCAATCATTTTAGGCTGCAGTGATCTAGAAAGCATGCATGCTCTGCTGGAACCAAATTTGCTGACAAAATATGTGCAAGTAGACTCACAAAGCTCTCAGTTTAACTTATTTATACTCAGTGGCTTCCAATGAGTCGTGTTTCATTGACAGAAGAAAGTAAGCCATTGAGAAGGTATTTTATCAATAGAGTAGGTAATGAATCTAATTTTATAAAATGTTCACGAAATGTTTTCCATATTTATTTTCCTCCCAGTGAGGAGAGCAGGCCAAGGCTCAGAGAAGTGATTTGTCCATGACACTGTTACCAGGAAAAGGAAACAGAAACACGAAAAAAAATATCCATAATGCGACACACAATGGCAGTCAAGGAGATAACAAATGAATTACAAAAATGAATGAAGCGGGGCTGGCACTGCGGCCTGGCAGATAAAGCCATCACCTGCGACACCAGCACCACAAATGGGCACCGGCTTGCTTCCCGACTGCTCCACTTCTGATCCAGCTCCCTGCTAACGCGCCTGGGAAAGCAGCGGAAGGTGGTACCTCTTCCCCCGACCTCTGCCACCCACATGTGAAGCCTGATTCAGCCCTGGCCGTTGCAGCCATTTGGGGAGTAAACTGGCAGACAGAAGATTCTTTCTCTTCTCTCTCCCTCTTTCTGTAACTCTACTTTTCAAATAAAAAAAATAATTAAAAAGTTTTGAGAGTAAAACATATGTTGTGTCCTTATCAATAAAAAATTTTAAAAAAACTTTAATTGAATGAGGAGCCATGATCACAAGAAATAGTAGAGAAGGTTACAAGTTCCTTTCCTTCCAAAGAAACACTGAAAAAAACAAACAAGCAGAAATTGTCAGACTCTGGAAAATAGCAAAAGGTTTATAGCAACCAAGCAAATGCTAAGAAAAAGTCAACTTAAAAATGGTTGGAAAACTTTGTAGCATGCTGACTTGCCCTCATTACTTAGCCTCCCTGATTTGGCAGTCTGAGTTGCCAGTGTGGAGCCAGGGTCACTGGTTCCAGAGAGAGCACAGCAGACAGCATTAGTAAATCATCCTGTTTGTTTGTTCTTAAAGCCCGAGAGAAGATCTGGGAAGAGAAGACAAATTTTTTTGAAGTGCACATGAAATACTCTCTGGGACAAAACAAGTCTCAATAAGTCTTAAAAGACTGTCATCATACAAAGCATCTTCTCTGACCGTAATAGAATGAAGCTAGAAATCAATAAAGAAAACTGGCAAATTCAAGAATATGTGGAAATTAAGCAACACATTCCTGAATGAATACGGGGTCGAAAAGATATCACAAGGGAAATCAGAAACTACTTACAGAGATGAATAAAAACAAAAACACATTACACCAAAATACATGGGATGCAATGAAGGCAGTGGTTAGGAGGAATACTATAAAATTTAATGCTTACATTAAAAAATAAGAAAGATCTTAGATTAATAAAGTGATACATTGAAGAAATCAGAAAAAGGACAATCTAAGTCTAAAGCTAGCAAAGGGAATGAAACAATAAAGATTAGAGTAAGCATAAATAAAATAGAGAACCAAAAAGAGAGAGAAAGAGAACAAAACCAAAAACTGCTCTTTGAAAAGAATAACAAAATTGGGGTCCAGCGCTGTGGTGTAGCAGGTAAAGCCACCGCCTGCAGTGCCAGCATCCCATATGGGTGGTGATTTGAGTCCCGACTGCTCACTTCTGATCCAGCTCTCTCCTATGGCCTGGGAAAGCAGTAGAAGATGGCCCATAGAATGGAGGACCTCTCTCACTCTCTCTACCTCTGCCTCTCTGTAACTCTGCCTTTCAATTAAATAAATAAATCTTTAAAAAAAAGGTAACAAAATTGACAAACCTTACAGAGTACCACATGACTCTGCAGTTTGGCTCCTCAGTCTATCTCAAAAGGAAAAGAAAAATACTAAAGTAAGTGTATGTATAGGCATTTTTATAACAATATTACTTCCAATAGGCAAAAGGCATAAACAGTTCAAACATTTATCAATAAATTAATGGATAAACAAATTGTGGAATATCCATGCAGTGGAATACCATTTGACCACACAAAAAGAATGATACACTGATATGTGCTACCACATGGATGAATCTCAAAAACATTGTAACATGAAAGAAGCCAGAGACAAAAGGATGCATAGTATATGATTCTACTTGCACAAAATATCAAGAATAGATAAATCTATAGAGGCTGCTAGTTACCAGGGACTGGGAGGTGGAAGAATGGGGAGAAACTGTTTAATGGGTGAAGGATCTGCCTTGGAATGATGAAAATCAGAACTAGATAGAGGTGGTGGTTGCACAGCTTCGCCAACGTACCAAAAGCTACTGAACTGTTCACTTTAAAATAGTTAATGGGGGCCTATGCTGTGGTGCAGCGTTTTTAAGTAAGCCGCCATTTACAATGAAGTGCCCGTTTGAGTCCCAGCTGCTTCACTTCTGATCCAGCTCCTTGCTAATGCATCTGGGAAAGCAGTGGAAGATGGCCTAAAATCTTAGGCCCCTATCACTCACATGAGAGACCCAGATGGGGTTCTGGACTCCTAGCTTTGGCTTGGACCAGACCTGGCTGTTGTAGCCATTTGGGAATGAACCAGCAGGTGGAAGATATTCTCTCTGTCTCTTCCTCTCTATTGCTTTGTCTTTCAAATAAAATAAATCTTTTAAAAACAAAGTGGTTAATTGTACATTACATGAATGTTACCTCAATATATTATTTTGTTGTTGTTGTTTTTTGTTTTTTGACAGGCAGAGTGGACAGTGAGAGAGAGAGAGACAGAGAGAAAGGTCTTCCTTTTGTGGTTGGTTCACCCTCCAATGGCCGCCGCAGCCAGCGCGCGGCGGCAGGCACACCGCGCTGATCCGAAGCCAGGAGTCAGGTGCTTCTCCTGGTCTCCCATGTGGGTGCAGGGCCCAAGCACTTGGGCCATCCTCCACTGCACTCCCGGGCCACAGCAGAGAGCTGGCCTGGAAGAAGGGCAACCGGGACAGGATCGGTGCCCCGACCGGGACTAGAACCCGGTGTGCAGGTGCTGCAAGGCGGAAGATTAGCCTATTGAGCCACAGCGCTGGCCACATTATTATTTTTTTTTTTTTCAAAAGAAAAAATTAGGATCCACTCAACACATACTAGATCTTAAGACTGCAAATCGTACAGTTATTTTAAAAAGTATCATTACTGGGTCCAGTGTTGTGGTATAGCAGATAAAGCCGTCTGGCATCCCATATGGGTACCGGTTTATGTCTTCACTGCTCTACTTCTGATCCAGCTCCCTGCAAATGGCCTGGGAAAAACAACAGAAGATGATCCAAGTGCTTGGGCCCCTGCCACTCATGTGGGAGACATGGTTGAAGCTCCTGACTCCTGGCTTCAGCCTGACCCAGCACTGGTCATTGCAGCCATCTGGGGAGTGAACCAACAGATGGAAGATTTCTAACTTGGATTTGCAAAATACATAAATAAATCTTTTTTTAAAAAAATCTTTAAAATAGGTCTTGGAATATGTAACGGTTAAGCTTTCAAGTGAAAAAGAAATGGCTCTCCCTGCTTAGGACAACCTGAGGAAGGCCAGCTTCCAAAGGCCAGCTACTTAGAGCAGTGAAGCGGCAAAGATACACAAGTGTTGGTTCAGTGTAACCCAGCAGAGCAACATCGGCACTATCACGTTTGGGCAAAGAAACGAGTACAAATATAGTTCTGAGAACCCAAAAAAGAATCACTTACAGAGACGGCTGTCTTAAAAGAACAGTGACTTTCCACTGAAGGACACAGACAGCATATGGCCTCCCAGCATGGAAACAGTCTATCTCATCTCCCTCACTGGGTGATCGCCTGCTGAGGCTGCCCACTGCCCACCTCCACCCAACTGGGAAACCAAAAGGCAGAAGAGGCATCGGTACAGTCTACTCATATACTGTTGAGTATCCAAGGGTATACAAAAGGGTATAACTAGAGCAGACCTCAAGGAGTTAATACAAGACACTCATCAGGAAAAGTATTTCCAAGTCATATGTGAAACTCTCAGATCTCCAACCAAGAAACACAGCTATTAACTCAGTTACAGAAGGATAAAGACTGGGCTGTTTACCGTGGACACTGAATAAATTATAATTTTTACGAGAAGCAAACAAACTACAAGAGTGAACTGATTAAGTATTTATATAGGTTCTGTGATTACGGAGCTCTGCTGTATGTACTGATTGGAACAATTAAGATGCTCAGATTTACTTAATTTTAAGTCAGATTCTTTAGAGAAGTTCTTCGCAGATTTTGTTAATTTGTAAATAATTTTTGTTAGGAATCTCATGTACTTTCAAAAATCTGACTTTGAAAAACTGATTCCTGGGGCCAGCGCTGTGGTGTAGCGGGTAAAGCCTCTGCCTTTACCTCCGCAATGCCAGCGTCCCACTGGGTGCAGTTTGAGTCTTGGCTGCTCCACTTCCAATCAAGCTTCTTGCTAATGCACCTGAGAAAGCAAGGGAAGACAACCCAAGTTCTTGGGCCACTGAATCCAGATGAGACACCCAGAAGAAGCTCCCGGCTCATGGTTTTGGCCTGGCCCAGGCCCAGCCCCAGCCATTGTGACCATTTGGGCAGTGAACCAGTGGACAGAAGTACACTCTATCTCTCCCTCTCTTGTTTATAACTCTTTCAAATAAATAAATAAATAAACCTTAAAAAAACTGATTCCTAGGGATAGCAGGTAAAGCTTCCACCTGCATCCCATATGGGCACCAGTTCAAGTCCTGGCTACTTTACTTCCCCTGGGAAAAGCAGTGGAAGATGACCCAGATGTGTGGGTCCCTGCCACCCATGTCGGAGACCAGGAAGAAGCTCCTGGCTGCGGCCTGGCCCAGTGCTGGCTGTTGTGGGCATCTGGGGAGTGAACCAGTGGAAGGAAGATCTCTCTCTTTCAAAATAAATAAATTTTAAAAATCTAATTCCTATTTCATATAAAATCATTTGATTCATAACTATTACAAAACATAATTTATTAACAGCTTAATAACAGATTTATAGTTTTTACAAATTATTAAATAACTTACATGAGACTATAAATTCCTTCCAATGTACAACAAAGACAATGTATGTTCTATTGAAGGTTACATTGGGGCCGGCACTGTGGCACAGAGGATAAGGCCACCATCTAAAGTGCCAGCATCCCATGTGAGCACTGGTTCCAGTCCCAGCTGTTCCATTTCTGATCCAGCTCTTAGCTATGGCCTAGGAAAGCAGTAGAAGATGTTTTTGAGCCCCTGAATCCACACAGGAGACCCAGAAGAAGCTTCTGGCTCCTGGCTTCAGATCGGCATAGCACTGGCCATTGTGGCCATCTAGGGAGTGAACCAGCAGATAGAAGATCCCGCCCCCCCCCCCCCGCCTCTGCCTTTCAAATAAATAAATACATCTTTAAAAAATAAAGTTATATAAATTAAAACCACACAGAAAAGACAAAAATAGTGATTTTCTAAAACCCACAAATATGTAACAGAAACATGGCTCACCATTTTGATAATCCATTTATAAATTTACAATGCAAGCCATTGCTAATAGGAAGAGAGAAAGATCCTACACAATCATAAAGGAACGATCAGTCCTCTAAGATATAATAAACTTCTAGGCACCTAAAAAAAAAGAGGTCCAAAGTACAGAAAAACATCTGTAATATGTCCATACAGATATATTATATTTGTGCCTTTCTGTTAAGTCATAGAGTTTTTTTTTCCTATCATTTCTATGGTATCAGCTCAACTGACACCATAAAGTGGTTCAAAGTAAGTTTTTGCCCTCACATCTTTAAAATTATACCCATGCAAAAAAAATTCTTACTTTTAGAAGATTTAAGCAATAAATATATTTTAATAAGTATAAAGTATCATTTTACAAAACTCATGACCTTGATTTGAATTTATTCTGCTTATGTCCAACAAGCTTTGGTTTAATTGTGTCTGGTATATTTCAAATATAAGTCCATTGGAATCACAAAGTGCAGCGAAACTGTGCTAGACTGCAGGACATGAAGTGCACATAACCCACAGTCCCTCTTAAGTTCTCCTTCCTCTTCATTAAAGCCAGGCTGCACACTGTGTCAAGTGTCCTCACTCACTGGCTACTCAACTTTGTAGCAGCTGAAATACTTTACTGCAGTGTCAAGAGGATTTTCAGAATCAGGTCTGATTGTCAGTGGTGCCTCTGTACTTCGCGATACTATTAAATGTCTTAGGTCTTCTCTCCATAGTTTCTCACACGCATTATAGATGTCACAGCTATTGCTGACCACAGATGCAGGCACTGGGGAAAACTCTGTTACTATATGTTCGAATGCATCTCTTTCATGGTCTTTCCCCCAAGCTGTTATACTGTGTTCTGCTGCTGCGAGAAAACAGCCCAGAATGGGATCTTCTGTCCCATAGTAGTTTTTAATCAGGGCAATCCCTGCCACTGCAGCTGTTCCTTTGAAGTTAACCAAATGAGCAGATGCTCCTATGCCAGCAGTCTCTTGAGAAAACTCCTCTGTAGCCAAAATCATGTAAGTTGTATTCCAGACCATCTAAGCTACAGAAGTTTCTAGAAAATATTTGGCCAATGTTTTCTTCTGCTCTCTAGAATCTGTAGCCACTGTGAGTGGGTACCAGGACTGAACAGGAGTAGTCTCAACCCAGCTTGTGAGCCAGTGGCACTCTGGGCCTGTGTTTTCCACTGTGAAGAGGACGCTTCCTCTGGGAGCAGCCTTCACTCACAGGAAGATGCCTGTCGTATTCCTCCAAGAACACAGTTCCGTCCCTTTCCATTAAGGACATCATCATGGAAATGTTCTCTGTAGACCTCTTTGGCTTCCTGGATGTTCTCTTTGGTCACCTCTTTACTTTGGAGTTTTCTTTTCATGGCATTCAAAGTAGGAATAAACTTTGCTTGTGTTGGGCGGGTATTGTTTTTGGTAAGTAAACTTGTAGGAGTCAGTGGCCCAGAGGATGTTGAACTCAGCTTCTGCTGCAGCACTCATCTTGGGCTGGAGTGGAGGGTTCATGACTCGAGCTCCCCGGCGGGGCTGAGAGGCAGGAGAAAAACAGGCTTCACCACTCCACGCTTAAGTCATGGCTCAGTGGGAGAGGGCGGGTCGGGGGAGCAGGAGGAGGGGACATACAGATTCTTTTAAATAACCAAAAGATTTAATTATTTATTTGAGAGAGAGAGTTACAGACGGGGTAGGGGAGTGGAGGGGGAGAGGGAGACGGAGAGGAGATAGGTCCTCCATCAGCTGGTTCACTTCCCAAATGACCACAACAGTGGGAATTGGGCAGATCTGAGCCAGGAGTTTCTTCCAGGTCTCCCACCAAAGGGGCCCAAGCACCTGGGCCATCTTTCACTGCTTTCCCAGGCCACAGCAGGGAGCTGGATCAGAAGAGGAGCAGCAGGATATGAACTGGTGCCCATATGGGATGATGGTACCACAGGTGGAGGCTTTACCCATTAAGCCACAGCGCCAGCCCCAAAACATGACTTTTTATGAGTACTCTAAAGTAGAGAAATTTTCAGTTTTCAAATTTTAAAGCTGAAAGCAGGGATAGAAAGATACTGATCCTCTTGTGCCCCATGGTATTACCTTGAGAACACGCTGGAGGTTAAACATTCTGGACCTGTCACAGTCAGCACACAAATCTCCCTCGCGTTCAGTTCTGCCACCTACAGACCCTGGTCCCCTAATATCTACACAGCTTACTAATAAACACCATTAACATTACTTTCTCATCACCTAGATGATAAAGTTAGAAGCTTTTAAGCAGAACACAGATAACCCTTAAATCTAGCCCTGTCTACTCTCCCATTTTCTTCTTGCAAACTCCCTCCACCTCCAACCCTCCAATATTTGATATTCTAGCAAAGAAAGAACTTGCACTCCTTGTACACACTCTGTTCGGTCAGGCCTCTGGGCCTTTGCATATGGCTTTCTCACTACTGGAATGTTTTTCTCCTTCTGACAGTCTGGCAAATACCTAGTCCTCCTTTACACCTTCACTAAGACTCCACTTCTTATAAAAGTGCTCCCAGCTCTGATCTTCACTGTCCCTCCAAGACAAACATAATATGCTGCTTCTGAACTTTGTCACTCCATACATAGCTCTATTTCATGCATGTGATTTTCAGTGTCTGTAAAATAAGCTTTAAATTTTAAAATCTTTATATTAGGTTAGATTTTCTATTTATATTCTAATGCAAAATGTCTAAAATCTGCTTTAGCAATAAAAAGGAACAAAAGAAGAAAAAAGGAAAAGAAACAAAGGAGTCACAGAAACAAACAGTAAATTTTTAAGACAGGATACAATGAAAATAACCTCAATATGGTAATTTATCAAATAACTGACAACATATTTTTAAAAAATAAGAAATAGGACCTAATATATTGACAAAAAGTAGGACTGAATAGTTCTTACATAAGTAATTTATGACACTTTTTAAAATGACTAAAAATGTTTCCTAAATATATCCTTTTAAATCTATAAATTTTAGAGATGAATATTTAAAATATTCCTTTATGATAAATAAGAATCTTTCTACTAATCAATTTCAAAGGCAATTAAACCTAACTGGAAGGCAACATGGATACTGTTACATTTATTTCTTTTTTTGAATCAATTTTTTTTTTTTTGGCAGGCAGTGTTAAACAGTGAGAGAGAGAGACAGAGAGAAAGGTCTTCCTTTCCCATTGGTTCACTCCCTAAATGGCCGCTGTGCCAATCCGAAGCCAGGAGCCAGGTGCTTCCTCCTGGTCTCCCATGTGGGTGCAGGGCCCAAGCACTTGGGCCATCCTCCACTGCACTCCCTGGCCACAGCAGAGAGCTGGACTGGAAGAGGAGCAACCGGCACAGAACCGGCGCCCCAACTGGGACTAGAACCAGCAGTATCAGCACATCAGGCGCAGGATTAACCTAGTGAGCTGCGGCGCCAGACACAATTTTCCTTTTAAAGTATGTTAAAGCTGAAATATAAAAATATAATCTTTCTATAATGTGCAATAAGAGAATAACCTGCAATGCTTTTTTAAACATCAGAAACAGGAGGGGATTTTCATGATCCATATAGTGTTAGATTTTGCACACAATGCTAGTATTATAAAATTAATTCTTAAGATTTCTAAAATCCTTATTTCTCAAAAAAGTCTAAGTCACAGTAAATTGTTCTTTAATCTACAAATCACTTTCATACAACAGAAGTATAGAAATTAAGAGATTCTGATGAACAAAGGTACATGCCTTACCATCTGTTATTTTCTTCAGGATAGGAACCAGTTAAATGCCTACATGCTATATACTATAAAACAGAAAACATTCTGTCCTTCAATAGCTAATACATTCTACTTTACTAGAAATCCAAGGTCAGCCCACCAGATATACTAAAACATGAGTTAATCATAGAAACAACATGGAGGACAGGATGCACTACATTTATTTACTTCAGATAATTTTATCTCTCTAGTGGAAATATTTAGGAATAAGAAGATAAAGTGAATGAGAAACGACTCCTTCCTTCCCGTGCCCAAACTCTCTGCCAAATGCCTGGACAAATTAACTGACCCTAATGAGAGGTTAGGAGAAACAAAAACAGTTGAAAGCATAGCCAGCAGATGATATCTTAATTCTGCTGCCTGCAAGCCATAAGACCTGGAGCAAATAGGCTCAGTTTTGTAGTAATCTCAAAATTTCACTGGCATATCTAACATTTATCTCCTATGCACACTTTATGTCCAAAGTTGGACGGGTGGTGTCACTACCATTCAGGAACCCAGGACGATGGAAATGCGGCCTCAATTGCTTCTAAGATCACTGCAATAGGAAGAGAATGAACAGGCTCTTACACAGTCACAGCCTCTGCTCAGAAAAGTTCTTGTTTCAGATCCAGAGCAAGACATGTGGTAAACATCAAAAGGGACAGAGTGAAAGAATCCCATACACGAATGTGTCCAGACTAATTATAAGTTGTCCTAGGTCTACCACAGACACCAAACACTAACTCATCTAAAAACTAATTTTCATAATTCTATTTTCTTTGCTCCATACAGTGAGAAGTTTTTTAACAATACTTTATCTAAATTATAATTTCAATTTATAATTTGCTACTTGTCATTTGGTGTTTGAAAGAAAAAGTAAAATCACCTTTGTTTTCCCATGATATGAATTTTTATTAGTATCTATATTCAATACTTAAAACATGTCACTAATTTTAAAAAATTATCTTTGGCTTTTTTTGCATATAGTACATTTGGAGAAAATACTTCTCAATATCAAAATGATATTACTTTGAGGCTTGATAATACTAATTTTTACTCTTTTTAAAAAATTATTTATTTATTTGAAACACAGAGTTACAGAGAGAAAGGGAGGAGGAGGGACTGGGAGGGAAAGCGAGGGTTGGGGGAAAGAGAGTTTGATCTCTGGGCTCACTTTCCAATGGCTGCAATGGCCAGCACTGGGCCAGGTCCAAGCCAGGCGTATGGAACTCCATCCAGGTCTCCCACGTGGGTGGCAGGAGTCCACGTACCTGGGCCACCTTTTGCTACTTTCCCAGGCACATTAACTAAGAGCTGGATCAGAAGTCAAGCAGCCAGGACTCAGACCAGCTCCCATACTGCCATTGCAGGCAGTGGCTTAACTTGCTGTGCCACAATGCTGGCCCTCATTTTTACTCTTAAAAACAGTATAATTCAAAACACAATGCAGAGAAATAATATATTTAAATGGATTTACCTATTTCTAAAATTGTTAACTTGTCATTTGGAATGGGATGCAAGGAGTCACAAGCATAATCCTTAGGATTCATGGTCTTTTGAAATCATAGGCGTCTTACCTGTTGGGCCCTAGTATGATCAACTATTAACATTTGTGGCTAAACATCATTTACAAAAATCTACTCCCAGCATCTCGTGAATTTTTAAAAAAGATTTATTTATTTATTTTTATTTATTTGAAAGAGTTACACAGAGAGAGAAGGAAAGGCAGTTGGAGGTTGGGGGTATCTTCCATCCACCAGTTCAAGATACGTGTTTTCAAGATATGTGTGATGTGTGTTTCATGTAATATAGTTATAAATCACGAGATGCGGGGCCAGTGCTGTGGTGTAGCGGGTAAAGCCATCGCCTTCAGTACTGACATTACATGTGGGTGCCGGTCTGAGTCCCGGCTGCTCCACTTCTGATCCAGCTCTCTGCTGTGGCCTGGGAAAGTGATGGAGGACAGCCCAGGTCCTAGGGCCCCTGCAGCTGCGTGGGAGACCGAGAGGAAGCTCCTGGCGCCTGGCTCCTGGCTTTGGATCAGCCCAGCTCAGGCCATTGCAGCCATTTGGGGACTTAACTAGCGGATGAAGATCTCTTTGTGTGTCTCTCCCTCTCTCTCTGTAACTCTTTCAAAAAAAGTAAATAATTTTTAATGTATTAAATTTTGATAGTTGTCACAGATTGTCTTAGGCACTGTTGTAGAAAAACATCAGTATTATTAGAATAGAACCACCACTAGAACAGAACCACTTTGGGGCCAGTGCCATGGTACAGTGGGTTAAAGCCCCAGCCTGCAGTACCAACCTCCTATATGGGCACCAGTTTGAGTCCCGGCTGCTCCATTTCCAATCTAGCTCCCTGCTAATGTGCCTGGGAAAGCAGCAGAGGATGGCCCAAGTCCTGGCTTCGGATCAGCTCAGTTCCAGTCATTGTGGCTATATGGGGAATGAACCAGGGTACAGAAGACCTCTTTCTCTCTCTTTCAAATAAATACAAATAAAAATCTTAAAAAAAAAAAAAGAACAGAATCACTTTAATTACTACTAACAGAGTTCTGTTTTTTTTTAAATATTAAGGAACAGGGGCTGGTGCTGTGGCACAGCAGGTTAATGCCCTCGCCTGAAAAGCCAGCATGCCATTTGGGAGCTGGTTCGAGACCTGGCTGCTCCACTTCCGATCCAGCTCTCTGCTGTGGCCAGGGATAGCAGTAGAAGATGGCCCGTGTCCTTGGGCCCCCTGCACCCGTGTGGGAGACCCAGAAGAAGCTCCTGGCTCCTGGCTTCAGATCGGCGCAGCTCCGGCCGTTGCGGCCAATTGGGGAGTGAACCAGTGGATGGAAGACCTCTTTCTCTCTCTGCCTCTCCTGAACCAGCAGATGGAAGACCTCTTTCTCTCTCTGCCTCTCCACTCTCTGTGTAACTCTGACTTTCAAATAAATAAATAATTCTTTTAAAAAAATATTAAGGAATAACACTAAGGGTTTGACTTCTGTAACTCTGCAGTTGGTGAACTCAATATAAGATTCTGGCATTACAAATAAAGCTTAGTTAGCGTCTATATACTTCCTATAGGACAAGATGGAAAAAGTCTCTAAATCGTCAATTAACTTGTAGGAAGTGAAAAAAAAAATATGTAAAATAGGGCTAATAAAAACTTAAAAGAATTGTTAAAATTGTTGAGTATTCCAATGACTACCCAAACAACTTGATACAATCTAATTCTAACCTACCTTTTGAACCTATTCCCATTTATACAAGCGATTCTTCACTCAGGTGTCAACATTCATCATTTGTCCTATATGCCCTGTTGCTTCCCCTAACTCTTTGATTGTTCATGCCCTATAGCAAGCTAGTCACCCTTCACTGGAGCATGCCAAAATCCTATCTATCCTCAGCTGAAATTCCTCGAATACTTCTAAGTTTTCACGAATATCTTCCAAAGAGTGGAAAGAACATACACATTGGAGTCAGCTCTAGGCTTATATCTCACTTCTAAACTCTGTGACTTTGGAAAGCTATTCAGTCTCTTTAAACCTGGCCTCCAGTTTTATAAAATGGTGATAATTTACCAACATGTAACAGGGTTGCTGTGAAGTGAATTGATGTAATATAAGCATTCAACACAGTGTCTGGCAAAGAATACTGCACATTATGACCTAGGACTATGATGTTCCGTAGTAGCTCCCCTTCCACCACCGCCTCTGAATGTCAACACCACTCTTAGCTATTATTCAGGCTCTTCCCACTTTCAATTTGTCTCATATTTTACATATTTACTTTAAATACTTATATAACTAGTCTGTAAGCTCTGTGAACAGCAACCTTATCTAACATATTTTGAATTTTCTCACAATGTCAAACCCATTTTATGCCTATAACACACAATATTTTTTAAATGGACTTAAAATACTGAAAAATAAAATACCTCTTATATAATAATAGTGAAATATTTGAAACTTGAAATAGTTTCCACTTCCTTCAGCTAATGGGAAATGACAAAGTATCAATAAGAATCAGAATGCCAACATTTTATCAGAGGCACATCTAAGTATATTCTTGTACTTTACATAAAGTACTTTACATCAATTATAATGCAAAAGGAGGGAGGGAGGGCAGGCTGGAGAGAACTGAGGGAAAGAAAGACAACTGTGGAGAAAGTGACCTGTCTTAGACATAAATGGTCCCTCTTCAAGAGAATTTTTTTTTTTGGACAGGCAGAGTGGACAGTGAGAGAGAGAGACAGAGAGAAAGGTCTTCCTTCCATTGGTTCACTTCCCAAATGGTCGCTGTGCTGATCCAAAGCCAGGAGCCAGGTGCTTCCTCCTGGTCTCCCACACCGGTGCAGGGGTCCAAGCACTTGGGCCATCCTCCACTGCCTTCCCGGACCACAGCAGAGAGCTGGACTGGAAGAGGAGCAACCAGGACTAGAACCCAGCGCCCACATGGGATGCCAGCATTGCAGGCAGAGGATTAACCAAATGAGCCATGGCGCCGGCCCCGAGAGCTTTTTTTTTCTTTTCTTTTTTTTTCACTACATACTGTTCTTAATTAATCATGACTAAACAAATAAGTGAGTTTATTCATTTAAAGGTGGGGGGGGGCATCTTTACCAGGATGATTTCTGAGATTCGTTAAATCTGCCTAAAATTAGGAAAGTTAATAATGCTAGTTGTGAAATCTTGCATAACTAATATGTAACAGGATAAGATTTAGAACCTGTTAAGGATGTCTACCTACTCCACTGCTTCCCCTAAACTTATAGTCCAACTTCATTATCATTTAAGATTCAAAAAAGAAAAATAATAAACAGGGCCAGCGCCGTGGCTTAACAGGCTAATCCTCCGCCTTGCAGCACCGGCACACTGGGTACTAGCCCCGGTTGGGGCCCCAGATTCTATCCCGGTTGTCCCTCTTCCAGGCCAGCTCTCTGCTATGGCCCGGGAAGGCAGTGGAGGATGGCCCAAGTCCTTGGGCCCTGCACCCCATGGGAGACCAGGAGAAGCACCTGGCTCCTGGCTTTGGATCAGCACGGTGCGCTGGCCGCCATTGGAGGGTGAACCAACGGCAAAAAGGAAGACCTTTCTCTCTCTCTCTCTCTCTCTCTCTCTCTCTCTCTCTCTCACTATCCACTCTGCCTGTCAAAAGAAAAAGAAAGAAAAAGAATAAACAGATACAAATATAGTACAGAAAATTCCACCTCACCTGAATACATTTTAAGGAAAGCACTCCTACACAGATGATCCCTAATTTATGATTTTTGAACTTTACAACAGTGTAAAACCACTGTAATCAGTGGAAATCAAGTTATTTTAAGATTTATTTTATTTATTTGAAAAAGTGACAGAGAAGCGGGGGAGGATTGGGATGACAGAGAGAGAGAGAGAGAGAGAGAGAGAGAGAGAGAGAGAGAAATCTCCCATCCGAGGTTCACTCCCCCAAATGGCTGCATCGGCAATGGCAGGGCTGGGTTAGGCTGAAATAAGCAACCTGGAATTGCATGCAGGTCTCCCAAGTGGGTGCAGGTGCCCAAGAACCTGGGTCATCTGCTGCTGCTTTCCCAGGTGCATGAGCAGGGAGCTGGATCAGACAGGCAGCAACTTAACCGGGTGAACCACAATGCCAGCCCCAACTTTAAAATTTTTACTTCTAAACTTTTCCTGGGCTAATGACAGGCCCTCAGGCAGTCTGCACAGCACAGAGCAGGGCAGAAATCACAGCTCTCAGTAACCATGTTATCATGAGAAGAAACAACGGTACCTTGTGGTTCCTGTGCTGCTAGTGTGGCTTTTTTTAAATACAGGAATAACAATAAACTATATAAGATATTCAACATTTTTAACCAGAATTTGTGTTAGGTAGTTATGCCCCAACATAGTCATTAAGTATTTTGAGTTCATTTAAGGGAGGCTAGGCTGAGCTATGATGTTGGGAAAGTTAGGTCTATTACATGGGCTTTCTAATTATGGTATTTTCTTTTACCATGGGTTTATTAGGATGTAATCCCATCATAAATCCAGGAGCATCAGTATTTGCATTGTTTATTTATTTGGAAGGAAATACCTGATAAACCAACCGTGAAAGAAAGTGAGATACTCTGCCCCTCCCAATTACATCACCCTTAATGAAACAAAAGAAAAAAAGGAAAAGAGACAGAAAAAGGGAGTGAGACAAGCAAGGTAAGATAGGGTCATAAAAGGGTACTCAAAAGGTTCAATCAAAACTGGAATAAAAAGATAAATTTATTTTGGTACAAAAATTCTTTAAATCCACGCAGATTTTTCATAATACACATTTTGCATGATTTTTTAAGTCTCTTTATACATAGTTCAAAAATTTTTGCCCCTAAACATTTTATAAATCAATTTTTCACAAACTTTTTGAAGTGCCCTTATAGTTATACAGAGATTACATAATCCCTCTCTATATACCTTAAATCTTCACAAAAACAAAGTAAGTAAACTTTCAAGGGAATCCACTTAAGTGACAAAGTTCCATATCCAAAGTAACAAAGGGTAGGGTAGAGCCTCCCAAAGGAACATGAGACACATAAAACAGGGATAAACAAAGGAAAGCACAGAAATCATGAATAGAGAGCTTCAAACTATGGAACTGTCACGGTACAGGTTTTCAGATATAATTATACTTTATTTATTTATTAAGATTTATTTACTTATTTGAAAGTTAATGTTGCAGAGAGAGAAAGAGAGGGGTCTTCCATCCACTGGCTGCAACAGCGAGAGCTAAGCCAATCTGAAGGCAGGAGCCAGGATCTTCTTCCAGGTCTCCCATGCGAGTGCAGGGACCCAAGGACTTGGGCCATCTTCTACTGCTTTCCCAGGCCACAGCAGAGAGCTGGATCAGAAGAGGAACAGCCGGGACTAGAACAGGCACCCATAAGGGATGCCGGCACTGCAGGTGGTGGCTTTACCAGCTATGCCACAGCACCAGCCCCTATACTTTATATTTAAATAACAAAGGAAGGAGATCTTGTTTCCTTCTTTTAAGACTTATTTATTTATTTGAAAGACTGAGAGACAGCGAGAGAGAGACAGAGAATGATCTTGCAATCTGCTGGTTCACTCCCCAAATGGCCAGAACGGCCAGGACTGAGGAGCCAGGAGCTTCATGCTGGTTTCTCACATGGGTGGCAGGGACCCAAGCCATCTTATACTGCCTTCCCAGGTACATTAGCGGGGAGTTGGATCAGAAGCAGAGAAGTGGGACTTGAAGCGGCCAGCACCCTGATATGAAATGCGGCTGTCACAGGTGGCAGCTTAACCCATTGTACCACAAAGCAGGCCCTTGGCTCATGTCTAAATCCTCAATAACTTCAAGAAGGCCCTATCATTTCCTTTTGTATAAAATTTTATTTATTATTTTTGAGATATTTTAAATTTACATTATAGTCAAAGACATAATGCTCCACTAAATAAAGAGTTCAACAGATATAAAGTAAAAAGATCATAGCTGAGCAGAAAGGTAGGCAAGGGCTATAAATAAAACTCATGAAAAGATGCTTAGCTTCATAGAAATTTTAAAATAATCACAATGACATTAAAGCTATAGTAGTATATGATTCTTTAAAATATGGCAAAGATTTAAAACAAGGCTTAACTAAACATATTTGCAGCAAAACTGATGTAAAGTCATTTTATGGTTTTGTTCTATTTTTTTAAAAAAGTTTAGCTCTCACGTTTAAGGTATAATCTCTTCAATAAATGGTGCTGGAAAAACTGGAAGTATGTATGTACATGAATGAAATTAGACCCCCACCTCTCACCATATACAAAAATCAACTCAAGATGGATCAAAGACATAAATTTAACACTTGAAATAAAATGATAGCAAAAAATGCAGTGGAAACACTTCAAGACATTGGTATAGGTGATAACTTCTTAGACAAGATCCCCCAAGGCACATGCAACAAAAGCAAAACCTGACAAATAAGATTGTCATATTAAATTCAAAAGCTTTTATACAGCACAGGAAACAATCAATAAAGTGAAGAAACACTCAACAGAATGGAAAAAAAATTTGCGAGCTACTTATCTAACAAAGAATTAATACCCAGAATATATCAGCAACTCAAAATTCTCAGTAACAAAAAGCAACAATCTAGTTAAGAAATGGGCAACAGAGAGTTCTCAAAGAAATACAAATGGCCAGCAAATAATGAAAAAATGCACAGTATCACCAGCAATCAGAGAAATGCAAATCAAACCCACAATGAAATACCAACTTACTCCTGTCAGATGGCTATTATTCAAAAACAGAGAACAGCAAAAGCTGGCAAGGATGTGGAGAAAGGGCAATTTTGGGGCTGGTGTTGTGGCGTAGTGGGTAAAGCCAGCACCTGTGACGTTGGCATCACATATGGGCACCAGCTCATGTCCTGGCTAGTCCACTGCTGATCCAGTTCCCTGCTAATGGCTTGAGGAAAGCAGCAGAAAATACCCGAAGGTTGAGACCCTGCCACCCTCATGAGAGACCTGGAAGAAGCTCGTGGTTCCTGGCTTCAGCCTGACCCAGCCCCTGACCATTGCATCCATCTGAGGAGTGAACCAGCAGATAGAAGAGAAGAGCTCTCCTCTCCATCTCTCCCTCTCTCTGTAACTCTTGGCTTTCAAATAAATTAATAAACCTTAAAAGGGGCCAGTGCTGTGGCACAGCAGATAGGGACACTGCCTGCAGTGCTGGGGCAGTTTGAGACCCAGCTGCTCCATTTCTGGTCCTGCTCTCTGCTGTGGCCTGGGAAAGCAGTGGAAGATGGCCCAAGTGCTTGGACCCCTGTACCTGTATGGGAGACCTGGAGGAGCTCCTGGCTCCTGGCTTCAGATCAGCACAGCTCCCGCTGTTGTGGCCAGTTGGGGAGTGACAATGGATGGAAGACCTCTCTCTCTCTCTCTCTCTGCCTCTCCTTCTCTTACGTGGAATATTATTGGGCCATAAAAAATAATGAAATTAGATCATGTGTATCAAAACAAAACTGGAAAACACCATGTTGAGTAAAATAAGCAAAGAAAAGACACATAATGTTTCCTTCTTTAACAACCAAAACTGTCATTAAAGTTGAAGAATTAGTTGAAAATGTCCCCCTTTTTTTCTTCTCAGAGTTCCTTAAATTCTTATCTGCACTTTTTTTCTCATAGTTTTGTTTAAAGCAGATGTGAAATCAGTGGAACAAAACTTCTTACTAGTTACCTTGTTCAATTCAAAACATTAGAAAACCACAGTAGTCTTCTGCAAAGGTAAACTAGATTTTTATTTTAGTAATTAGAAAATACAGGTGGGAATCGTGGTGCAGAGTTAAGCTGATGCTTGGGATGCCCACATGACACATCGGAGCGCCAGTTCAAAACCCAGCTACTCTGCTTCCAATGCAGCTTTCCGCTAATGCACACTGAGGGGGCAGCAGTACGCAGTACGCAGGTCCCAACCGCACACATTCGAGACAGTGATGGAGCTCCAGGCTCCCGGCTTTGGCCTGGCTGACCACAGCTGTTGTGGACATCTGGGGAGTGGTCCAGTGAATGGAAGACCTCTATCCCTCTCTGTCACTCTGCCTTTCAAATAAAAACTTTTAAAAGCAATTAGAAAATATGTAATGCTTAACTAAATTGCAAAAATAGAAGGAAAGTGGCAGTGAAACCGTTATTGAGCTGATAACTCAAATTCATCAAATTATGGGGGCAGAAGAAAAAAAATGGGAAGGCAGGAAATGTCAATAGACCTTAAAAACAGCATAATTTGCCTTACATATGTGCTCTTATTAAATATCCGAAACTACCTATAAGAATAATGCTATTATTATCCCTCTTTTATAGGAAAGAAACAAAATGATCAAGTAATCTCCCAGGATCATAAACCAATCAAGGACACAGCCAGGATTTGACCCAACCAATTCTAAAAACTTCTCAACTTCTGTACTGTACTGTATTTTATCATTACTTACAAAGTAATCATATATATTTATACTCAAAGTTTTGTTTTTGAGATTAGTGTGATATTTACCAAATCAAATTTTCTGAAAACATTTAGACTGTAAAATGCACATGAGTTTCTGGTGTAAAAACACTAATGTTTAGCTATTTTGAAACAAACCTGACCTCTGACACTTGGCTTTAAAAACGAGAAACACAAAATACAGGAAAAAGAATAAGCATCAACTGACTGATCATCTATTAGGTTTAACTATGTTGGGAACTAATGTCATTAGTTGACATTAGTAGATGGAGAGAGGTCTTCCATCCACTGTCTCTCCCCATTTAATGTCCCTTAAATGACATTAAATGGAAGACAGGAGATATATGCATAACTTTGACAATTAAAAGTAATGTTCGAAAGTGGTAAACCAAAATGGATCTAACATCTAAAGAATGATGAAAAGGAAGAAGACAAAGAACGGAAATACCTGCACATTCTACCTGTGACATTTCCTTGAACTGCATTAATCGTTATTCAACCATGTCTCTAAGGAATAGAAAAAAAAACTTCCGAAGTTTCTAAAAATGGTAACTTCTTTCTAAAAATTGAAATGCAATGTCATACTGAGTGGAATTACAGTTCTGGGATGCAAGCCAATTTATGAGGAACCAATACAGAATACCTATGGCACAATTTAACATTGTTGTAGCTTTGCAACAAAAAAGAAAATATTATTCTCTAAAAATGATTTATTACTAAAAATGAAACACATTTTAAGAAATACGAATGAATATAAAAACAAATCTGTCAGTCTAATTTTAGGCTGTACTTACATAAGAAAAAAGATAACAGGATTTTAATAATACTTGTTTGAGAGAAGTCATTTCCTAAAATTTAAGTACTAATAAATTCCTGATGTTGTTGGGTAGTAAAGTATCAGTACAAAAAAAGTAACTGCAAGTTTTGGAAAGAGTGGTTCATTTCTTTTTCCATCTGTAACTGAAACCAATATCATGCCAATTTGAAAGTATCTGTCTCTCATAAAGCTATATAGCATGAATCAGAAATGAAAAAGTTGAGTCCATAAAATAAAGTGTTCTCTTTTTTATTTGATAATCTACATCAAATAAGTTATAGCAAATAGAACAGAAAAATAAAAATGAATTACAACTAAAAACTCAATCTACTGATCATCAGAAAAGTAGCTAACAAAATGATACTGTAACTAACAAAATGAAGTTGTGATTTTAAACAGTAAGGCAAGTTTATACAGGTAGAAACACATCAAATGATTGAAAGAGATTATTTTATACAGAAAGATGATGGGGACTGGCTGTGCTCACCAATTCCAGATGGTACAATTCTCCACAAACAGAAGCGGAGCATAGAGGGCAGAGAATGTCAACATGACACAAAAAATAGTTTATGCTACAGACCTTTATCACAAGAATGACATTTACATTTCAGATTAGCAACAAGCAGAAATAAATGGAACGACAACCACTCCCTAAACAGTCTTTTAAAGAGCCTTTGCCCTCTTCAGATCAACATCCATAACATCAAGAACAAGATGAAGGAAAAAAGCAAAAGGATTTAAAAAATAAATAAATTCCCAGATTTTTCATTCTAGAAAGAAAAAAAAAATCAATGAGCTTATACTAAGCAAAAATAAATACATATACTAGAGGAGGAAAAAAACTTGATAATTAAATATAAAATAAACAAATAAATATCTTTATAATATAATATGAAGTTTGGACCAGAGAAAAATTTTTAAGAATAGGAAGTATTAATATTCTAGAAACAGCAAATATTTAAATACAAACTATCTGATGGACAAATAACATGATTAATTCACAAAATGAAGGAATGAAAAATTTTAATAGTCCACTGGGTAGCTAAGGGAGTATATATGTAAACTAACATTATTTGAAAAAGCTGACCTTGAGAATGTTTAAAAAAATCTTTGACAACCAAGCAACCCTTCTTACAGTGTCACTGAAATTCTACAGGTATAATATTAAAATATAAAATACACACACACAGAGCTTCAAAATAAGTGGTTAGTAGTAGTCAACCACATTGACTAAATCATGCATTCCAAGTGCTTAGCATATTAAATGTACAATTCAGATCTAAGATATTCATCTACAGATTTAGAAGAAAAAAAGCTGAAGAAATATAAGGAATAAAAACAATTATAAGTTACACTCAGTGCTGCCACGGGCTTTTTACACTTTACCTATTTTGGTCGAGCCCAGCAGCTGTGGCAAGTGGTGGTGGGGAATCACAAGGAAGCAGCAGCTGCACACCCTCTGCAGCACAGAATAAGTGCTGGCCCTGCCCCACCGACTTCTCTCCCAGGGCCTCGGCTCACACAGCACCAAGAGTGAGCGGCGAGAGCAGCTGCCTTCATCATTCAGACCCTTACCGCTCTCACACAGACTCAGTCTAGGTGGCATATTCTGCAAGCTGTGCAAAACTCTGAAGGAAGCTTTGCCTCTGTAAAAGTCATCATGAACCAGCCGGATTCTCAAGCCAAAAACCTTGGCACTTTCTTAGAATATGTTCCTTGCCCTCCACCTGCAGTTAGCTGCCAGCTCCTATTAATTTTATCCCTTAAGTCTCCTTGTATTCATTTCTCAGCTCCCTCCTCCCTGCCTGAACGTCTCTTACTTTGGCTCTCTCTTGTTGTATTTCAGCCTCTCAGATATATCCTCCATACTGCTGCCTTCAGAAATACTTTTCTAAAACATAAATCTGAATATCTCACCTACTTAAACTTCAATAGCTCCCTGTTTCTAAAAGTCTATGTCACTTTCTCTCTCTTAGAAACCTTGTACTCTCATTAGACTGAACTACTTAATTCCCATCAAAGGCACCATATTCTTCCAAAACTTTGAGCCCTTTGCATCTGATGGACAGTCTACACACGAACATTTCAGCCATGTATTCACCCATGAAAGTGGAGCTGAGACAAGGCCTTCATGACACCGCCCTCACCCCTCCCATATTAACATACTCCTGTTTTCTGAGTTTCCTACCCCAGACCACCAGTTCTTTAAAGAGGACCCACAGCCAACTTGTCTTCCTCATTCTAACACCCAGCAGGTGCCCTCAGAATATACTTCAGAAGTACAAGACATGCATCAGAAGGAGGACTGGCCCCTGGCACTATCACACCTCTCTGCTATGCCTTTTCAGTTGTCTACAGGGTAAAAGTCATGTCAGAGTCATCTTTGTCAAGACACTATGTGGTGAGGTGAGATAGAGAGGCTGGAGCCGAGACTAGTGAGGTGCAAAAGCGAAAATGAGGAGGAAACACTCCTGACTTCTGGAAGCTTGCAATCTAGGGAAGCAATCTTTCTCCAGAAGATAAGAAGGAAGATGAATCTGCAGTAATAAAGATCTTGAAAGAGGATGTCTTCTTAAGCAAATACTCTGGAATTGGCTGATGGCAATGTTTTCAACACAGCCGGAACTAAAAGTGTCTCAATGACCTCTACTTGTTGACCTGGAAAAGTAATTAAGGGAGCCAGTTTTATTTTACCAAAGCATGTTATATTTTTGTGACCTCTGAATACAAACATTTTGGGTTTACAGAGTGAAAAAAAAAATTTAGACCTTTTGTTATTAAGGTTTGTTTATTTTAGGCTGAAAACAGAGTGGTTCCTTGTCAAAATGCTTCATGGATTAGGAACTGGAGACTCTCATAGATGACTTATTTCAAGATTAATTACAAATTGACAGGAAAGATATGAAACACATCCTTATAACCTTCACATGTAAAATCAGAAACTCCTCACACCTCTAACACGCACTGTTTACTGCTCACAGAACTCTTTCCTTGCTATTCAGTGTTGCGCTCCTCACACACACGAGTACCTGCAGACTCCTCCTAGGCACACGAGGGCTCACACATCTAGTCCTGCCCTTCCTTGCAGCCACAGCAACTCAGGGTGCAGGCAGCAACAGTGACTGAACAAACAGGGAATTGGTGGCTGACAAGCCATTGCAAGAAGGCAAAATCATTTGGCTCCATGCCTCTAGAGCAGGCTCCATTGTCCCATCAGACTTCACTTACAAAAAACAAATTCAGACATAAAATCGTTAAGAATTCAAGAAAACTTACACAGAGCATTACACTGCCACGTGCAGGGCCCTCTTATGAATGCGGATTCCCTCTTGAGTCCGAGTCTCTTTGTGACTGTACTGGTCACTCATACATGAAGCGGTGATGGCTGCACAACCTGATACATTTATCAAAATGACTCTTAAAATGGGTTTACTCTGGGGAATGTAAATTACACTTCAATACAGTTTAGCTTTTTTCAAATGGCTTTAAATATTTGGTGGCAGCACACTAAAGTTCACCAAGCAGTGTAAATCATCGTAGAGTCTGCACGTGCTGTCCTTTGTGTCTAGGCCTGACCAGTACCCCAGCCTGACCTCCTCTACCTGGGTGGAAGAAGCAAAGGTCTCAAAGGATGAACCCTCTGATAAAGGAACTGGATAGACCTCAGAAAGTCTCACATCAGGTCAGAAGACAGCTTGCCTTCTGAGCATGTAAACTGACAACTGTGAAATAGTAAGACATACACAATGGTCTCTGTACCAGGTTCCTGGCACAGAGCTCTTGATATCCATGTAGACAGGAGTGTTAACAGAATCCTATGTTCTAACATTTGGTCTTTGACCTCAGTTCTTGAAGCAGAGTTCCAAAATCCTTTGGAGTTTCTTGGATGATAGCATTTTTTGTTCTCATGAGGCGATTCTTGGTGGACTACTGGAGAGTCTCAGAATGGACTGGTCCCAGGAGAACACACCCCATAATCAGTGTTGAAAATTTCATACTTGCCCTCTGGGGAGGGACAAGGGGACTGAAAGTTGAATTAGTCACCAGTGGTCAATGATGTAATCACCTATATAAAGATTCAATAAGTACTCAAAAGAACAGGGCTGAGGTGGCCTCCAGACAGTTCTACATGCAGAGATCTCCGGAGGATGGTATGCCCAGAGAGGGCACGGAGGCCCTGCAACCCTCACCTTACGCATCACTGCCATCATTTTGGCATTTCATCTGTAGCCTTGACAATAAATGCATGTACCTAAGTAAAGTGTTTCGTGGAATTCTGTGAGTAGCTCCAGCAAACTAAATTTGAGGAGATGGTCTGGGGAACTAGCTTTACAGAAAATAGGTTAGGAATAGAGGTGACGACCTACCACTTGCTATTGTCACCTGCAGTGGGTGGGGGTTGGGGGAGAGAAGTGCAGTCTTGTGGTACTTAGCCCTCAATCTGTGGAACCTAACGCTATCTCTAAGTAGACAGCAACAGAAATGAATTGAATCTGGACTGGTGCTGTGGCATAGTAGGCTATTCCTCTCCCTGTGGAGCTAGCATGCCATACAGGTGCCGGTTCATATCACAGTTGCTTCTCTTCCTATCCAGCTCTCTGCTTTTTGCCTGGGAAAGCCTGGGAGATGGCCCTAGTGCTTGGACCCCTGCGCCTGGGTGGGAGACCTGGAAGAAGCTCCTGGCTTCAAATCAGCCAGCTCCAGCACGTTTTGGCCATTTGGGGAGTGAACCAGCGGATGTAAGTCCTTTCCATCTCTTCCTCCTCCTACCCCTCAAATAAATAAAATCTTTTTTAAAAAATAAATGAATTAAATTATAAGACACCCAGCTGGGTGGGTTATAATTTTCCACTGGAAAATTACTTTGGTTGGTATATAAGGAAAATACCCAACATGTCTAGTATCAAAAATAATGTGCCATGTGACAGGCGGGAGTAGGGAAAGCACTTTTTTTATTGTTTAAATTATAAAGCATTTATCTATTAATTCATTAAAAACTACAAAAAACCCATTGTATATTAACACTGAAAATGTATCTTAATGAAAAATATTGAATAAAGTATTCTGTAGTGGTCAGAAGAATGACATTATTCTGTATTTTTCCCCTGGAGATCTTTGTTGTTGTCAGTTATAAACATTCATATAAGGTGAACAACTTTCATGTAGCTCATGTGTGCGGATTTAGGAGCACAGGGATGTTTCCCACTCCCTCCTGCCCATACTCCCACCCTCCTCCTCCTTTCCTTCTTTATTCTTTTACTTTTTACAATGATATACTTTCAGTTTATTTTATAATCATAAGCTTAATCCTTCACTAAGTAAAGAATTTAACAAACAGTAAGAAGGAAAAAACACAGTTCCTCAACAGTAGAGACAAGGGCTGTAAACAATCATCAAATCGCAGACTGTCTGTTTTGGGCATATACATTATTTTGTGAGTGGAATAAGGGTGTTTCTTGAGGTAATGAGTTCATTTCAGAAACAGAGAAGGCCTTTTCTAACTGCGAGGGGTCTCCAGCCAGAGAAGAGGGCCCAAATGAACAGTTCTGTGAGGAAGACCAGCACCAAGACTGAGTCTCACCGAAAGACCTCCTATCACAATAAGGAATTCCAGGTGCCAAACTGCTTCTGACTGGGCCTTCTCAATGAACCGAAGTCCTACAACTCTGCTCTGGCATTTCTGTAATAATGTAATTATTCTAAAGATCATGTGCTAAAATATACACTTAAAAATTACAGGTAAAACAAGAAGCTGTCCATGCAAAACCTACATTATGAATCTCAAAAATATGAAAGACGACCAACAACATTAGCAATCTCCCCTAAAACATTTAATACCATTTATTTTAACAGGTGGGCTAAATTCCAAGTAAGTAGGTAATACAGTAAATACAGGTTTTATAAGAATAGTAAATATAACTTAATAGAAGGAAGGGAAATGGCTCCCAAGTTATTAAAACAAGGTCAAAATACTCAAAAATTGGAGAGAACTCCAAAAGTAGTACTTCTAGCCAAAAGGATGAACATGAGCGAGCAGACACCCTGTGGCGCACTCTTCTCATTCTGCTGCAGCGCGCGGCCTTCAGCCGTGTTAACATGTTTGTCTGAGTTCAGCTGCCATTGCTTGGGAAAGTAACACATTTACCAACAGGGGAAAATTATATGCAGCCCAAAATGACTTCCACATTATACAGACCTCATTCGACTATTTACTAGTCACACATGAGGTAATTCATACTACAGATACATGTTCTACAAATGGGCAATGTACTATGACAGACTAAATCTGTCTGCTGTCTGCTTCAATTTGTGTCTCAGTTGTTAACTTTTCTCTTCATCCATTCCCTAATTTGCTTTATTCTACATATCCCCAATGTTGGACACCTTTCAGTGACCACATTTGTGGATCCTCTTTCAGACCATTTTTTGTGCATAGATATAGCATTTTAAGAGTCAGGAAGGGATTTAGTTGGTTTACAATGTAGCAGAATAATTTGACAGATATATGCATTCTTGTTTCTTATTTAAAAGTGGATGCATATTTGATTTTTTGCCCCAATTCAAGAACAATATTTCAATTTACTTTTTTAAGAAGCTTCTCTACATTCAGCTACAACCACACTTTTGCTATCTTCAAGGTAAGGAATATAATTTTTTTAAAAAGAAGACACTAAATTCAAGTAGCTCTTTAATGCTGACACAAACTTCGTAATATAAATTTTGGAGCAGATTATAAATACTACATGCGTGTGACATATCCATGATATACATGGAAAACATCTCTGTATCAAAGAAGCAAACAAAAAAAAGGATATAATTTACTCTCTAGGAGTTTCATTATAATTACAAAGCCTGAAATAAGTGTTTTTAATTTACAAAAATCTATTGGTCAAATTTTCATCATTAAAAATATGCAAACTCTCTGAATGAGAAGTAAAATATTTGTTACTTGAAACAAGCATTTCTGTTTTACTTTCTAAATTTCTTCTGTTTCTTTTAAACCGTCATTCTATTCATTAGTGCTCGTGTGCCAGATGTTAAAGTCATTTAGGCTTCAAATGGCCTCATAAATACACCTACCCTTCAACCCAGGGATTTTAAAAACAGATTTATTTATGTATTTATTTATTTATTTGAAAGAGCAACAGAGAGAAGCAGAGAGAGAGAGAGAGAGAGAGAGAGAGCGAGCGAGCTTGCACCTGCAAGAGGGACTGATCTTCCATCTACTGGTTCACTCCTCAAATGGCTGCAATAGTCAAGTTTAGACCACAGAGAAGCTAGGAGCCAGGAACTCCATCCTGGTTTCTGACATGGATGGCAAGGACCCAAGCACTTGGGCTATTTTCCCCTGCCTTCCCAGGCACCTAGCAGGAAGATGGATCAGAAGTAGGGTAGCCAGGACTCAAACCAGCATGCTGATATGGGATGCTGGCATTTGTAAGCAGCAGCTTGATCTGCCGTGCTGAAAGACTGGCCCCTCCATCCAGAGGATTTGCTAAAGAAACAAGCAGAAATAACAATTGCATAGAAAGTTAGCAACAATCTATTTATAAAAGTAACAAATGGAAAATAATCTAACAGAAAACTGGCCAAATAATACAACAGAATAAATGATGCAATGGATAAACATGGAAAGACAGTCACAGTACATTGAGAGGCAGCGAGACAATAATGTAACACAAGCATTTTTGTAAAAATATATTATACATGAATATAGAGAAATGTCTACAAGGTTATTTACCAGTGATTCTTACAGTTTAATCTGCAATCAGCAGCATCAGCACCAGTTAGGAACTTGTTTGAAATGAAAATTGGAGGGGCCAGCATCGTGGCATAGCAGGTAAAGCCACCGTCTTCGATGCAGGCATCCCCATGGGCACCGGTCCCAGCTGCTCAGATTCTGATCATGCTAATGGCCTGGAAAAAGTAACAGAAGATGGCCCACGCATGTTTGGGCCCTTGCTACCCATGTGGGAGATCTGGATTAAGCTCCTGGGTGCCTGGCTACAAGCTGGCCCAGCACTGGCTGTTGAGGCCACCTGTCTCTCCCTCTGTAACTCTGACTTTCAAATAAATAAATAAATCTTAAAAAAAGGAAGGAAGGGGCCAGCGCCGCGGCTCAATAGGCTAATCCTCCACCTGCGGCGCCGGCACACCGGGTTCTAGTCCTGGTCGGGGCACTGGATTCTGTCCCGATTGCCCCTCTTCCAGGCCAGCTCTCTGCTGTGGCCCGGGAAGGCAGTGGAGGATGGCCCAAGTGCTTGGGCCCTGCACCTCATGGGAGACCAGGAGAAGCACCTGGCTCCTGGCTTCAGATCAGTGCGGTGCGCCGGCCGCAGCAGCCATTGGAGGGTGAACCAACGGCAAAGGAAGACCTTTCTGTCTCTCTCTCACTGTCCACTCTGCCTGTCAAAAAAAAAGGAAGGAAGGAAAGAAGGAAAGAAGGAGGACAATGAATGAAGACTGGAGACCAAATTCCAGTCTTACCAAATCAAAAACCCTGACATAGCATGACTAGGCAATCTACGTTTCAGTAAGCTCTCCAAATGATTTCTACACTTGCTAACGTTTGAGAACCATTACTCTGGATACTATATTGGGATCAGGGTCTCTTTGAAACTCTGATGAAAACTGTGAACGTTCTTCTAGACACTGCACATTTGGATACATACTCAGTTGTATGCATGGAAACCCACAGGGTAGAAGGGACCTGCAGTAGTATCCCCAAGTGGGGTATATCTGCTGAGTCCTAGTCCTACTCACAGCAAATAACACACACTTGCTGCATTGAAGTTGCCAAAACTGAGCTGTAAAAGATGAAAGAGCAAACTAGGGACCAAACTTCCAAGTCTGGCACACCAGTATTGCTTCCGGTTTGTCTTCACTTACTCAGATTACAAGGTTGACAGAAAATCTCCTGGGTTTAAGTTTCCAAATTTCTGAACTTTACTGAGTTTATAGGTTGAACTTGTGGCCTTTGCAATGGAGAGTTCTCATACAATCACTATTCCATCTGACTATGAATCTGTACTTCCTGGCCTTCAGAGAAAAGGTTTTTTTTTTTTTTTTTTTTAAATTTACTATTTTAGAAACAACAGGGCTTAGAGATCACACATTCTAAGTCTTTAAACTTTAAACAGATCCCTAATTTCCTTGTAGCTTATATTAGGAACCAAGATCAAACTACAGAAACCTCAGGTTATAGATTCATAAGAAAAAAAAAAAGGTCAGTAATCATCTCCTGATTTTATTTTTCAAAATCAATTTGAGTTTTCTGTGATAACATATGGATCTCCTACAATAATGAACTTTAACCTTATAAAATATTAATGTTATTCTAAGAAAAATATTCCAATTCTTTTTTTAAAACACTATAGGCACACCTGCTATTCTATCAATCTGAGCAGGAAACCATTTCTCCTCCACATCATGAGCAATAGAAAAGTACTTATTAAAACATTAATCACAGTCCATTATATTCTGACTCACTGCCAAAAGTTCCCATTACATCACTGAAAATATCTATTAAACAAAACTTGCTTCTGACAAGTTACAGGAGTGTAGTGTTCAGAATTTAGTAATGTAAAAGTCAGTTTAAAAAGAACAGTTACACAATTGATTTTGCAGTGGCAGTAAAAATAATTAATTTTTTTCCTGACATTTATTACCAAAAGGTTGATTTAACTGGTGTTTCTACTGTAAAATTATTCAAAAATTATTTCAAACTTCACCGAGTGTTATTAAACACATTTACTATGAAATTACTAAATACCAATGACTGAAATGTGAAATTAAAGAATTCTAAAATGCATATTCTGAATAAACCACTGTACATAAAACTATACTGACTTGTGTAAATATGGGCCTTGTTTAGAACCAAGTCTCACAGGAAATTGTAGCAAATGAAAACCATCCCTGTTTTCTACCCCCACTCTTTAGGATTTATGTTTTTACATTTAAAACCAGTTATTTAGGGAAACAAAAAAACATGGCAGCATTACCTTGAAGTCTGAATAATGACTACTATGGGCTTTCTGAGCATGTTAAAATAATTTAATATTATTGGAAGCAAAGCTTAAATATATTCTGATTTTGTACCAACAGAACCAACTATCAAGTTTTCACTTGTAGATTGTTAAGTTTGGAGAGTGATGACATTAGCTTCCTAACCTAAGACAGTACTACCCCAAACAAGGAGAACGGAAGGCAACAATTAATAAAGTGCTAAGAAGAAAACACAGCCGGTATGGGTAATATTTCCCAAGAACACAGACCACATACAGCTTAGGGGTTTGTATACCGAAAAACACAGTAACTGAATAAGAGTAATGGAGGTAATTTTTCTTGTTTAGATTCTCAAAGTTTTGTAGAATGAACACACACTATCTTTATAATGA
The DNA here is from genome assembly GCF_033115175.1 of Lepus europaeus. Classification (NCBI taxonomy): domain Eukaryota; kingdom Metazoa; phylum Chordata; class Mammalia; order Lagomorpha; family Leporidae; genus Lepus; species Lepus europaeus. The sequence continues at coordinate 37,596,123 of NC_084848.1, read as the reverse complement.
TAAAAACCCAATGAACTTATTTATCTTGGCAGATGCTCTTAAGATAGTTACTTGTGACTCTAAGACACTGGGGAAGACTTTTAGCTCACTTGTCCTAATACATTAGATCATATAAATTATAATAATCCCTATTTCTAAAAATGAGTGAACGACAATACTCATATAAAATTTAATGTTTTGTGTTTCTTGTGTTTAATTTAGATGGAAAATTCATGGTAGAAGGATTTAGAGACATTAAAAGCATTAATTATACCTTAGTTTTTAAGGAGATAAAAAACCAGACATGTTACAGTGATAGAACAAGACAGGTATAAATTTTTTTTTTTAAGATTTATTTATTTGAAAGGCAGAGAGAGAGAGAGAAGGAGGGAGGGAGGGAAGGAGGGAGGAGTTCTTCCATCCACGAGTTCACTCCCAAGATGGCCACAAAGGCTGGAGCTGTGCTGACCTGAAGCCAGGAGCTTCTTCCAGGTCTCCGATGGGGAGCAGGGCCCAAGGACTTGGGCCATATTGCTTTTCCAGGCTGTAGTAGAGAGCTGGATCAGAAGTGGAGCATCCAGGACTTGAAATGGTGTCCATATGGGATGCCGGCACTGCAGGCGGCAGCTTTACCAAACACACTGAGTAGTTGTAATGTAAAAGACTAAATATTTTCAGCCTAACACTGGAAATAGGACAACAACGTCCATTTTCATTATTTCTATAAAACAGCATACTAGAAGTTTTAAACAGTGCAATAACACAAGAAAACAAAACAAAGGCCAAATTGAAAACAAAGAAGTAAAACTGTCTTTATTGGCAGATGGCATGATTGCCAACACAAAAATGCAATGGACTCCACAAAATACTACTAGAACTAATAAGTGAATTTAGTAAGGTTGCAGGCCACAAAAGGCAATATAATAAATTTAATTATATGTCTTCTAAAAATGAGCAACCATTAGTTGACATTAAAAAAATAACACCATTTACAACACTATTTCAAAGTATAAACACAGGGTGGGCACTGTGGCACAGTGGGTTAAGGTACTGCTTCGAATGCCTGCAACCCATATTGGTGTGCTTGGTTTGCACCCTGGCTACCCTGTGCTTCTGATCCAGCTTCCTGATAACACACATGGGAGCAGCCAATGATGGCTCAAGTACTTGGGATTCTGTTCCCATGCGTGAGATCTGAATGGACTTCCTCGCTCCAGGTTCTAACCTAGCTTGCTCTGGTTGTTGCACTGTTGTGGGCATTTGCAGAGTGAAAAAACATGGAAGATAGCTACCCACCCATTCCCACCCTGTCTCTCTGCCTTTCAAATGCATACGACTTCAAAAAATAAAAAAGTACATAAAAAATTAGGGAACAAATATGACAAAATAAATGAAGGACCAGTAGACTTTGGAAAAGCTATAAAACACTGCTGAGAGAAATTAAAGAACAAAATAAATGGGAAAATACACCTCATTCATAGAGTCAGAAGACTTTTTCAGAAAACAATTCAATATCAAATTTGTCAATATATTTAACTCAACAGCAATGACATCCCAGTGGTAACAAGCACAACTAGAATCCAATTACTGCTTTATAATACTAATCTCAAAAAAAAAAAAAAAAGAAAAGAAACTAGGACTTCTTTGACACATCCATGTCTGTGGAAATATGTAAATTATGTACATATGAAAATATGTAAATATGTAAATTATGAAATATGTAAAATTACTTCGGAGCATCTTGTCCTGCCAGGACGTAGCAGATGATATAATGGGGTGGGAGGAAGCACAATGATTGATAATGTCAGATGGGCACCAAAGCCAAGTAAAAGAGCCCTAATGGTCAAAACTAGATTATAACTCAAAGTCTAAAATAAACATCCATGAACTCATAGTGACAGAAAACGACAGAATAAGCAAATGAGGGAGAAGAAACAAATCTGCCATGTAGATTTCCAAATAATTTATAAAGATGCTGCGCTCTCAAGGAAACGGGGCATAACTCCCAACACTCCCGAAGCGCAGGCTCTGCGCAGTGGCTTCCTTTCAAAGAGTTCGCGGCAGAAAGAGGCTGGAGGTGAGTGCCAAGAGTAACGTCACAGTCAGAAACCTCACCCAGCTACATCAGCCAGGCAGTCAAGACTAACATCAAGGGTGGTAAGACGTGCTGACAATATGTACTCTTGATCTGATGGAATGTAATCAGTATTTCTCTCTGTTATTTCCTTACAAGAATGGATAACCTCAGACTAACGAGAAGGAAGTCAGACAAATTTCAGTAGTTCTCTAAAATACCTGACTAGTACTATTCAAAACTGTTAAGGTTATCAACATCAAGGAAAGTCTGAGAAACAAAGCTCAGGTGAGCCTAAGGAAATCTAACTACTAAAAATAATGTGAGAGCCTGGAGCATAGAAAAGACATTAGGTAAAAACTAAGGAATCTGAAGGAAACAGATTTTAGTTAATAAAACAATCAATTTTGGTTCATTAGTTATAACAAATATACCATTCTTTATCAGTTTTTTTTATTACTGTAACAAAATACCTGAAACTGCATAACTTTATAAAGAAAAGATGTTTATTTAGCTCACAGTTTTGGAGGCTGAAAGTCAAGCATTGGATGGCCCCTTCGGTTTAGCCTCTTTTTCAAAAAGATTTTTTTCATTTATTTGAGAGGTAGAGCTACAGAGGAAGAGACAGAGAGAAAGGTCTTCCATCTGCTGCTTCACTCCCCAAATGGCTACAATGGCCGGAGCTGCACCATCTGAAGCCAGGAGCTTCTTCAGGGTCTCCCACATGGGTGTAGGGGCCCAAGGACTTGGGCCATCTTCTACTGCTTTCCCAGGCCATAACCATAACAGAGAGCTGGATCAGAAGAGGAGCAGCTGGGACCAGAATCAGTACCCACATGGGATACTGGCACCACAGGCGGAGGCTTGGCCTACATCACAGCATTGGCCCCCAGTTTAGCCTCTTGTAAAGGCCTAAAAGAACATGGCATCACAGCAGGAGTATGTGAGGAACAGTAAGTCACAGTGCCAGACAGAAGGCCAGAGAGTACTTTGGAAGTCAGGCATAGGTTTTTCCAATAACTCTGTACCGTGAGAACTCAGGGGTCCCTCAAAAGTCATCATAATTCCTTCAAAGGACAACTCCCACAACAGCCTAGGGAGCTACGTCTTAAAGGTTCTAGTTCATTTCCCAATATTGGCACTAAGACCAACTCTCCAACACATGAACCTGGAGGGACACACTCAAATCAGATCCAAACCATAACACATATTAATGATAGGTGTTAAGAATAGGGGCGGGCCCAACGCTGTGGCGTAGCAAGCAAAGCTGTAGCATGCGATGCTGGCATCCCATATGGGTGCCTATTGTGTCCCAACTGCCGCACTTCCAATCCTGCTCTCTGCTAATGCCCTGGGAAAAGCAGCAGAAGATGGCCCAAGTGCTTGGGCCCCTGTTACCCTCCCAGGAGACCTGGAAGAAGCTCCTGGTTCCTGGCTTCAACTTGGCCCATCTCTGACCAGCTGGGAACCAGTGGCTGGAAAATTCCCTCTCTCCCCCATCCCTCCCTACCTCACTTTCTCTCTCTCTCTCTCTCTGGTTCTACCTCTGTCTCTGTAACTCTTTCAAATAAAAAAAAAATCTTTAAAAAAATAGAGTAGAAATGGGGTGGGCTATATGTACACTCTCTATACTATATTAGCAATTATTCTATAAATTCATAAATTCTATATTCTATAAATTCAAAGTTGCTCTAAAATGAAAAGCTTGTATAAAAAAAATCCCAAACTTTTTAAAAAGTGGATGCTAAAATTTAAAATGAAATACATACAAAGAACCTAAAACAACCGGAAAACTTTAAACAAAACAAAGCAAACAAAAACACCTGGGCAAGTTTTGGTGTAGCAATTGACAAGCAGCTGGGATCCCCACAGCCCATACTGGAGTGCCTGGGCTCAAGTGCTGTCTTCCGCTTTAACCTCCTACTGATGCCCAATGGCAAGCAGCAGTGATGGCCAAGAGCCAGGCTTCCTCGTCTCCCACATGGAAGGCCGCAATGGAGTTCTGGGTTCTTGGCTTCAGAATGGCCCAGCTCTGGCCACTGCAGGCATTTCAGGAACTGGCAGGTAGAAGATCTCTCTTTCAAACTGGAGCACTAATTTCAAAGTTACTATAAAGCTATAGTAATACGAATCTAATACTTTTGGTACTAATATCAATGCGACAGAACAGAGTTGAGATATAGATCTGGGGCCAGTTCTGTGGCATATCGGGTTAATGCCCTGGCCTGAAGCACCGGCATCCCATATATGTGCCGGTTTGAGACCCGGCTGCTCCACTTCCAATCCAGCTCTCTGCTGTGGCCTGGGAGAGCAGTGGGAGATGACCCAGGTGCTTGGGCCCCTGCACCCACGTGGGAGACCTAGAAGAGGCTCCTGGCTCCGGATCGGCGCAACTCCAGCTATTGAGGCTGATTGAGGAGTAAACTATCTGATGGAGGACCTCTCTCTCTGCCTCTCCTCTCTGTGTAACTCTGACTTTTAAATAAATAAATAAATCTTTAAAAAAAAGAGAGATATAGATCTACCACACAAGTACATGGACAACTGATTCTTGATAAAGGCAAAAAGGTAATCCAGTAGAAAAAGGATAATCTTATACAAATGGCACAGAAACAATTCAAAATTCATATGCCATTAAGAAAACAATCAAACCATACTTCCTACCATATATAAAAATGAACTAGAAACTGATCACAAGCCCTTAGGAGAAATTACTTCGAGTTATGCAAGAATTTCATAGACATAACACTTAAAGCATGATCCTTTTAAGGAAAAAAAATGAAAAAGAAAAAAAGGGGCTGGCGTTGTGGCAAAGCAGGTAAAGCTGCCACCTGCAGTACAAGCATCCCATATGGGCGCCAGTTCATGTCCTGGCTGCTCCACTTCTGATCCAGTTCTCTGCAGTGGGCTGGGAAAGAGTGGAGGATGGTATGGGTCCTTGTGTCCCTGCACCCATATGGGAGACCCAGAAGAAGCTCCTGGCTTCGGATCAGCATAGCTCTGGCTGTTGAGGCCAATTGGGGAGTGAACCAGCAGATGGAAGACTTTTCCCTCTCTTTGGCTCTCCTTCTCTCTGTGCAACTCTGACTTTAAATAATAAATCTTTTTTTTTTTTTAATGATAAGCAGAATTCCAGCAGGACTAAAACTTCTGCTCTTCTAAAGATATTGTCAGGAAGACTGAAAAGATAAACCACAGATTAGGAGAATATATTTGCAAATCAGGTATTTGACAAACAAATCTACATTAGATTAAAAGCTCTTAAGAATAGTCCCACAGGTGCTTGGCCTAGTGGTTAAGATGCTCACATCCTGAATCCAAATACCGAGAATCAACACCTGCCTCCATCTCCCGCCTCCAATTTTCTGCAAAGGCAAACCCCCCGAGGCAGTGATGACGGCTGCAGTAATTGTGGGCATTTGAGGAGCAAACCAGCAGGTGGGAGCACTTGCTCTCTCTTTCTCTCTCTACTTTCAAAATTATTTTAAAAAAATCAATTTGGAAAAAACTAGAAACAATCCAAGTACGTATCAACAGGTGACTGGATAAACAGAACACTGCTCTGCAACACAAAGTAATGACTCACTGACTACTACAACACAGATGAGTTCTCTGAGTAAGAGAAGCTAGAGAAAAAAAGGATATATCTGCATCATTTCACTTATATAAATATTAAAAAACTGCAAACTTTCATGTATGAGTGGGTTCTTGGTGGGGAACTGGGAGATGGGAAGAAGAATTACAGTGACACCAGGAAACTTAGAAGTGATAGATATTTTCATTATATTCATAATGGTGGTGGTATTATTAATGTAAACATATGCAAATATCCCTCAAACTATATTTTAAGTGTGTACACTTAAAATGGGTATGTATTGCTGTCAATTATAGCTCAGTGAAACATTTAAAAATGGAATGAAAATATCTTCCTTAAATTATCGTGTAGGTCCACTGGGCCCTTTTATTAATAATGGAAGAAACATTAAGGGATCTTGGCGATCTTATTTTTACTATAGCCTGAAACATGTTATTACTTTATTATCCTAGTGATTATATCAAGTATTCTATACAATGCTAAACAATTAGAAGCTGGCATTATGGCACAGGAGGTAAAGCTGCTCCCTGTGGCACTGGCATCCATTACAGGTACCAGTTCATATCCTGGCTGCTCCGCTCCCTGCTAATGGACTGGGAAAAGCAGTACAAAATAGCCCACATGTTTTGGTCCCTGCTTCCCGTGTGGGAGATCCAAATGAAGCTCCTGGCTTTGGCTTGGTCCAGTACTAGTGGCTGCAGCCATCTGGGGAGTGAATCACTAGATGGAAGATATTCTCTCTCTCTCTCTCTGCAACACTTTCTTTTTTCTTTTTTCTTTTTTTTCTTTGCAGGCAGAGTGGACAGTAAGAGAGAGAGACAGAGAGAAAGGTCTTCCTTTTTCTGTTGGTTCACCCCCCCAAATGGCCGCTACGGCCGGTGCACTGCGCCAATCCGAAGCCAGGAGCCAGGTCCTTCTCCTGGTCTCCCATGTGGGTGCAGGGCTCAAGCACTTGGGCCATCCTCCACTGCCTTCCCGGGCCACAGCAGAGAGCTGGACTGGAAGAGGAGCAACCAGGACAGAATCTGGCGCCCCAACCAGGACTAGAACTCGGTGTGCGGACGCTGCAGGCAGAGGATTAGCCTAGCGAGCTGCGGCGCAGGTCTCTGCAACACTTTCAAAATAGATAAAAATCTTTAAAAAATTTATTTATCTGAAGGCAGAGTTACAGAGAAAGAGGGAGAGACACACACACACAGAGAGAGAGAGAGAGAGAGAGAGAGAGAGAGAGAGAATCTTCCACCTGCTGGTATACTCGCCAAATGGCTGCATCAGCCTGGACTGGGCCAGGCTGAAGCAAGGAGCCAGGACCTTCATCTATGTCTTCCACATGGGTTCAGGGGAACAAGGACTTGGGCCATCTTCTGCTGCTTTTCCCAGGTGCCATCAGCAGGAAGTTAGAATGGAAATGGAGCATTCGGGACTCAAACCAGTGCCCATGTGGGATGCTGGCACTGCAGGCAGCAGCTTAATCCACTACACCACAGTGCAAGTCCCCTAAATAAAATCGTTTTTTAAAAACTTTAAGAAACACAAAAAGAGGAATCACTTGAAGGATAATGCAATAGTTGAATAAATCACAACTACTATATCAACCCTTAATTTCCTATTAAACTATTACCCAAATTACTACATCATCTTCTAAGAGAGTATGAAAAAAACCTGGGCACATCATCGCTGAAGCCTTTTGTAAGCTTTCAGAGACTACATTTAAAATTCAGAATTTTTTATTTTTAGTCCATAATGCTGAAGAAAATGACAGAAGACATTCCACTATTACTAGATGAGTTATAAGACTTCAAAGAAGGCCTCTAGAATTTAGTTAGGATCACAGAAGCAGAATCTTACAAGCATGGCTTTACTGAAGGAATAGCTTTAGTGTTCTACAGCACAATGGGGTGATTGTGGTCCACAATAACCTAGTATATATTTTACAAACAAAAGAAAGTTCTCAAAGTCTCCAAACATAAAATAATTAGAAAAGGAAAGCATTAACTACTCTGATTTGAATAGTAACACTGAATATATTTATTGAAATATCATACTTTACACCAAAAATATGTACAATTACTAATAAATTTTTTTAAAGTTTAAAGAGATAATTTATGTAACTCTGCCTCAAATGAATAAATAAATCTTGGAAAAAGTTCAAGGAAAATGCTTACTAACCTGACTTGATCACTGCACACTGAATACATGATTCAAGCTAATCACACTGTATCCCATAAATATGTACAGCTAAAACAATAACAAATAATAATAATAAAAAACATCAAATTGGAGAAAGGTAAAATCAGATACTGCTCGAGGAAAAAAAAATATTTTTTTCTGCAAGGGCCATTTGATTATTTATAACATTATTTGCAGGCCATGTAAAACTGTCAACTTAAAAATTAGCCCGCTATAATTTATTGAAGTTTGAGCCCTGCCTGAGGATGTCTTGACAGGGCCAGATCAAATGGTCCTTATACAGCCTATGGGCTGGACATTCCTCACCCCTATCCTGGATGAATCTTCTCAAACTCAAATATACTTAACTATTACTAATATACTTAACTACTTTAAAAAGTTTGTGTAAAATGTGCATTGTTTTTTAATCTCACTTTCCATGAACTTTTTCAAGTCCTTTCATATTCTTAAGTGTATAATTCAATAACTTCCAGCAAATTTACAGCATTGTGCAACCATCAACACCACCCAATTTCAGAACTTTTTTTTTTTTGACAGGCAGAGTGGACAGTGAGAGAGAGAGAGACAGAGAGAAAGGTCTTCCTTTTGCCGTTGGTTCACCCTCCAATGGGCGCCGTGGCCGGTGCATCTCGCTGATCCGAAGCCAGGAGCCAGGTCCTTCTCCTGGTCTCCCATGCGGGTGCAGGGCCCAAGCACTTAGGCCATCCTCCACTGCCTTCCCGGGCCATAGCAGAGAGCTGGCCTGGAAGAGGGGCAACCGGGATAGAATCCGGTGCCCTAACCGGGATTAGAACCCGGTGTGCCGGTGCCGCAAGGCGGAGGATTAGCCTGTTATGCCACAGATTCGGATAGTTCATTTTTGTAAATCCCAAAGTAGAGCCCTCATGCAGTCATCTGCAGTCATTCAAGTGTATTAGAGTTAAGCACAAAGAAATCAGTATATTCTATGTACTCTGTCACCTTTATAGTTTATACCCTAGACAGTCATTAAACAGGAGAGATTTCATTCTACAATAATTTGGGACAAAACCTTTGATCACCCATTTTGCTAAAAAACGCATGTCAACATTCTTTATTTTCTATGATGCTTGTGTACTGTAATTTACTTAATCTGTTTTTTTTTTTTTTTTTTTTGGACAGGCAGAGTGGACAGTAGAGGGAGACAGAGAGAAAGGTCTTCCTTTTTGCCGTTGGTTCACCTTCCAATGGCCGCCATGGTAGGCGCGCTGCGGCCGCTGCACCGCGCTGTTCCGATGGCAGGAGCCAGGGGCTTCTCCTGGTCTCCCATGGGGTGCAGGGCCCAAGGACTTGGGCCATCCTCCACTGCACTCCCTGGCCACAGCAGAGAGCTGGCCTGGAAGAGGGGCAACCGGGACAGGATCGGTGCCCCGACCGGGACTAGAACCCGGTGTGCCGGCGCCGCAAGGCGGAAGATTAGCCTACTGAGCCGCGGCACCAGCTTTAATCTGGTTATTAAGTGAGTAAATGCTATAGGCAAGTAAGTATAGAAAGGTATTTGGCAGAAAGATGAAGCAAAACTGAACAATTAATTGTACTGACCTTTCTAACTGATGTTCATAAATTTAAAAATGAAAATCTTATAATCATGGAACATAAAAGATGGCGCTACTCTTTTCAACCAAATTCTCAGCCATCAAAAATTTTCAACAGCACTGATTTATGACAATGCAAACAAAAACCAAGATATTGGCTGCACCAATCCAAAGCCAAGAGCCAGGAGTTTCTTCCGAGTCTCCCATGCAGGTGTAGGAACCCAAGGACCTGGGCCATCTTCTATTGCTATCCTAGGCCATAGCAGAGAGCTGGATCAGAAGTGGAACAGCCAGGACTCAAACCATCGTCCATATGGGATGCTGGCACTACAGGCAGAGGCTTTACCTGCTATGCGAAAGCGCCAGCCCCATATTGCATTTTAATGATACAAATGCAAGAAGAATAAAAAAACAGTGACAAGCTCAAATCTGGCAAATTTTTTTGAAATATGGACTCAACATAGACAACATATGTGTGTTCCACGTTCATATGTAATCAGTAATCAGTGGTTTGTCGCATCCAAAGGAAGTAGCCAATTTTGGATACACACACACACACACTTCCACAGTAAGAACTTCTAAAATTAAAATGTGTGTCATTCTTAAATAACATATTTTCCAATAATATTATTTTCCACTATTTGCTTATTCACAAAATGACAAATTATTGAAAAATAAGAACTGGGAGAGAATAATTCATAGGCTTAACCATAAGGAAAAGAAAATGGAAATGCTAATTATCTGATTTTGTCAGCATGTGCTGTATATATGTGTTAAAATATTAGAAAGCACCTAAAGAAAGTATTACATGATAATTAAAAGAAAAAAAAATTTTAAGTTTTTTTAAAGCATTTTTCAAGTCTTTTTTCTTTTCTTTTCTTTTTTTTTTTATTTGACAGGCAGAGTGGACAGTGAGAGAGAGAGAGACAGAGAGAAAGGTCTTCCTTCCGTTGGATCACCCCCCAGATGGCTGCTACGGCTGGCGCACTGTGCCGATCTGAAGCTAGGAGCCAGGTGCTTCCTGGTCTCCCATGCGGGTGCAGGGCCCAAGAACTTGGGCCATCCTCCACTGCACTCCCTGGCCACAGCAGAGAGCTGGACTGGAAGAGGAGCAACCGGGACAGAACCAGCACCCCAACCGGGACTAGAAACCAGGGTGCCGGCGCCACAGGCGGAGGATTAGCCTGGTGAGCCGTGGCGCCGGCTTTTAAGTTTTAAAGTTAATAGGACCAACATGTTATGTAGGGATGTCTACTTTCCTTGAAAGGGTCAGAAACTGAAAATCCCATCAATCATTATGATACCTACCTTGTAACAGAAAATCAGAGACCTTTATTTGCCTAAGGTCATGCTCACCTACATCCAGACATACTTTCCCTTAGAAGTCAACAGTATGTTCCCTAAACTTCAGAAAGAATGTGAGAGATGACTTCTATCAAATGTATGAAAACACACTGCAAATGTGTATATACAAACACATATACCTAAAACAAAGATTTTACAAACCAACTTACATTTACTGAGTACACTGTTGTCGGCTAGTTTATTTTCCATTTTATTCTACTTTTAGAAAATCGAACATAATTCACAATCTGAAAATACTAATAGTATAGCCTATCAATATAACATTTTTAAACATTAAAGTACTATATAAATTGAGGGGTAAGATGATAAAGGATAAATTATCTATAATAAACAAAAGTCAAGGTTTCTTTAAAAAATTATTTACTTATTTGAGAGACAAAGAGAGCTCTAATCCATTGGTTCACTTCTCAAATGCCTGCAACAGCCAGGACTGGACTAAGCCAAAGTGGAGAGCTGTGAACTCAATCCAGGTCTCTAAAATAGGTGGCAGGCACCTAACTAAGCCTTTACCTGCTGCCTCCTAAGACGTGCATCAACAGGAAGCTTGATTCAGGAGCTGGGACTGGAGATCAAATCCAGACACACCTATGTGTGGCATGGGTGTCTCAGTTAACATTTTAACTGTCAGGCCAAAGCCTACTTCCAAAAACCACCTTATGAAACCAGGACTAGTAGGCAAGCTCATGCAACACATAAAAGTTATCAGAGCCACCAGCAGGCTCTGTCAGATTAACTTCAACCAAATGACAGGCTAAAGCCTTTAACAACTAAACCTGTCTAAGGAAGAATGGAGGTTTCATAGAAAAGTTACCATAGCGTCCCAAGAAATACTCTCCTATTGTTGACTCAGTTGCTGGGAGACCAGAGCTATCCAAATATGGCTTATGACCAGAAACATTCCTGTTTCTCACTAACAAATCCAAGCTATCGACTTTTTCTTCCTCTCCATTAAATCTCTGGGATACAGGGGTAGGAACAGGAAATGAAATAAATAGGATCATAAAAATACTAATACTTCTGCCTCCTTAACTATGAATTCTTTCTAAATTAATTTTGAGGTAAAATTCAAAGACCTGAAAGTTTACTGAATTTTCTCTAAAGCTAAAGATATCTAATCACTCCTTGGCAGAATATTTTAAAAATATTTATAAAGTAGTAATCTCACAAGTTCTGATGCTAAACCCATCACAATTTATCAAAGCAGCTATATGCCAAACACTAGGACAAGAGGAACTGAGCTATTAACCAAAATAGCATGTAAATGCCATCTACAGTGAATGGTGAGTTGATACTCAGAAGATGGTGACAAACGGTAAGATTCTATTTTGTTTTCATAATCATTCAGAAAGATTTCAGGATTTGATGAGGCAGGCAAGATGCTACTTGGGGACAAAGGAAAATACGAAGGCAAACAAAAGAGAAGGTAATTTTAAAAAAAGATTTATTTATTTATTTGAAAAGCAGAGCCACAGAGAGGCTGAGGCAGAGACAGAGGCCTTCTATCCACTAGTTCACTCCCCAAATGGCTGCAATGGTCAGAGCTGGGCCAATCAGAAAGCAGGAGCCTGGAGCTTCTTCTGGGTCTCCCATGGGGGTGCAGGGGCCCAAGGACTTGGACTATCTTCCACTGCTTTCCCAGGCACATTAGCATGGAGCTGGATCTGAAGTGGAGCAGCCGCGACTCAAACCGGTGCCCATATGGGATGCTGGTAGTGCAGGTGGCAGCTTTTCCAGCTCTATGCCACAGTGCTGGCCCCAGAAGGTAATTATTATAAGAGATCTAAAGAGGTGCTGACACTGTGGTGCAGTAAGTTAAGCTGCCACCTGCGACACTAGTATCCCACATTGGAGGGCCAGTTCAAGTACCGGCTGCTCCACTTCCAATCCAGCTTCCTACTAACATGCCTAGGAAAGCAGTGAAGGACAGCCCCAATTATTTGGGCCCCTGCCACCCATGTGTGAGACCCTGATGGAGTACCAGGCACATGGTGTCAGCCTCACTTTGTCACAGAGTGAACCAGCAGATAAAAGATCAATCAATCTCTTTCCCCCCTTCGTCAGTCTGCCAAGGAAGGAAGAAAGGAAGGAAGGAAGGGAAACAAAAAAATCACTGTATAATATGTGGCTGCAAATAATATGTGATCACCATGGAAAGAATGAATATTGATTCAATCTTCAAAGTAGTGCAACTGTATTGGGAGACAATATGGCAAATGAAATAAAGGTAAAGAAGGAGTGTTTTTCTTTCTTTTTTTTTTTTAAGATTACTTATTTATTTGAAAGTCACAGAGAGGGAGCAACAGAGAGAGAGATCTTCCATTTGCAGGTTCAACGCTAACATGGCCGTAATGACTAGGCCTGGACCAAGCTGAAGCCAGGAGCCTGATCCAGGTCTCCCATGTGGGTAGCAGGGGAAGGAGAGCAGACAGGACATGAAATGGCACCCATATGGGATGCTGGCACTGCCGGCGGCAGCTTTACGAGCTACACCACAGTGCCGGCCCTCCACACTTTTTTTTTTAATGAAACTGAACATAGCTGAGTTTGCAAGTTGAAAAGCAGATGGCAGTAGCTTGAGGTTAATTATCAAACTGGAAGTTATCTGAATTAATTTTTATGCACAATGCAATTTTTTAGAACTCAAATCAATTTAAAAAACCTAAGGAATATTTGAAAGTTGACAATGTTTAGAATTGCCATTACATGATGATTAATAAAACAGGTGGTCTTTTCATCAGTTTTGTTATCTTAAAAATTCTCTAAAGACAATGTAATCCTTATTGCCTGCACAATAAGTAACCACGTAGCTATTCAGATAAAACTCAGAGGAACTCGTTGCTCAGATAAAAACCTTTGAAATCATCTTTTTAACAACCTTCATAATCAATCTGTCAAAAATTTTTTCTCTGCTCCCAGTTATATTTATTGTCTGAACACTTTTTTACTAATTTTACTTCTAGCATAGGTCAAGTCACTACCATCTTAATCAGGACACAACAAGTTTTCATCCTTGCCCCTAAACCACCTCCTGCCATCAACTCTTCTATGACAGATCTTTCTGGGTGTAGGTCACACAGTGGCATATATTCTATTCAAAAATATTCTGTGACTTTCTATCTCCTTTAAAGTCAAAGTCCAAATCTTGATCCTAGTCTAAAAGGTCCTAAAACATCTAACTAGGCCCAACCTGACTCTTTACATAAACATCTGCTACCTCTGTGACCTCTTCTACCAATTCCCAAAATCAGTCTAGCTCCAGACACAATGGACTTCTTCCTCTTGCTCACACACTCTGACTTCATAGCCTTTGCACTTGGAGATACTTCTGATTATCCCCCGTACATAAAACAATACATTTCTTTGTCTCATTTGTATCATTTCACACGACTCATCACTACCTGATCAACAACACCCAACTCTCATCAGTAACAGTCCCTTTATTCTGCTACATTTGTCTTCAAAGTATTAGTTAACATGTGCAATGATTAATGCATGGAACAATTTGACTAGCCTAAGGGATGCCCAGGTAGCTAGTAAAACAGTGTTGCTGGGTGTGTCAGTGAGGGTGCTCCGGGAGAATGGCATTTCAACCTGCAGAATAAGTAAAAAAGAAGCCCCCTCACCAATGTGGGCAGGCATCAACGAATCCACTGAGGGTCTACACAGGACAAAATGGGCAAACTCACTCTTCTGGAGCAGGGACACTAGTTTTCTCCAGCACTCAGATGTCAGAACTCCAGATTCTTGGGTCTTCAAACTCTGGGACCTCTATCCTCACCCCCATTCTCAGGCCTTCAGCCTCAAACTCTCCTGTCTTCTCTGGTTCTCAGGGCTTTGGACTCAGACTAAATTTTAAGCTCCCTAGTTCTCCAGCTTCCAGACAGGATATCATGGGACTAACATGGCCTCCACAGAAGAATGAAACAATTACCCAAATCAATCTTCACTTATATAGATATACCCTGTTGATTCTGTTTACCTGGAAAACCCCGATGACTACACCACCTAACAGATTCAATTATGCATTTTTATTGTTGGGTTGGTCCGGCAGAACATAAATTTCAAGATAATAGGCATGTTCTTCTCTGTTTTGTTCACTGCTATTTTCTCGGCCCCCAGTAGAGTAACTGGTATGCGGTAGGCACTTCATAAATATTTGCTGAGTGATAAGCAAATGAATAATGGAAGGAAAGGAACCACTACAGAATCAACTGTTTTCTCAGTTAACTGTGGCTAAATACCAGGAGGTTTCATTTCCCAATGGAGACAATTATAAATAGGGCCTACAGGGTCTAAAGAATTTTATAGTGATTTGGGAGGAATAACCAAATTCCAGTAATAAATTGAACTTGATTTTTTAGGGTCTTGTAAAAATCTGAATTAAAACTATATTTCACTATTATAATTTAGCTTATTTTATATAGTGCTGCTTTTCTGAGATTAATTTTGGAATATATTTCACTTTATATATTTTAATTAGTATTATGATTTAATACAGTTAAAGTCCTCACTATAAAAAACTTCTGGAATCACTGCATAATTACATTTCCTCAGTGACCTTGCAATCTCATGAGCATTTGCTCCAGACTAAACAGCTTCATTCAGCTGCCCTGTGTCTGACTGTTGATGAAAGAAGCTTGTTTGACAACTGCTTCAAGCAGAAACATATTTTTTTCCATGACTGCATAAAAAAGATTTAAAACTTACCAGACTAGAGTCAAACTAGAACTTTAAGTACAAAGGTTCACGTTGATATATGTGTTGATTTCTACTTCAAATGCCAACAAAAACAGGTACTAAAGATGTTTTGTTGTCATGGCTTAGCAAAAAAAATTAATTTAGTAATACTTTCATAATTTAAACCAAGTATAACAAAAATTAAATATATTATATATTATATGCACATTGATATTGTATTTTTTGGAAAATTTTCCATATTCTTTGTTTTTCTGATGCTCTTGAGACTTTTTGTAAAACTAACATATTAACTTAAATGGGAACTTAAATAAATACCTTTATTCTTGGGCAAGTCAGGTATAATAAATAACTTAATAGGTCAAAACCTTAAACAAGAAACAGTACAAAAAACAACATATCGTCTTGTGGAAATCTTTGAATATAAGTAACATTTTCCACTAATATAAAAATTCTGATCAATTTCTAGATAAGAACAAAATCATAATGAGAGCAAATAACAGAAACACTTTTTGTCATGACTATGGGTGGTGCTATTGTATGCATTTAAAATTCATTGAAATATGTACTTAGGTATTTTACTGTAAGTAAATTATAATTTAGTGAGGATAATTAAACAGATTCTGGTTTTTCAAGTGGTAAATTTGTAAGGTACTACAGATTAGCATCAATTTTATTACACTTAAATTTCTTGAACTTATAGTTCAAAATCACTTCTTGATTGGCCCTTCTTCACAACTATTTTAAATAAGTAGCTATCTAGGAAGAAAAAATACAATATACTCAAAATCAAAGAATAAAAGACTTAGTTATTCATGATATAAATGTCTTCTTTTAATTTTAAGATACATAAATTTCATATTTCACATATACAGATTTAGGAACACAGTGATAGTTCCCACCCCACTCTCCCCCCTCCCAGACACTCTCCCACCCTGCTTCCCCTTCCTTCTCCTATTTCCACTCTTAATTTTTGCGAAGATCCATTTTCAGTTTACTTTGTACTCATCAGATTAACCCTACACTAAGTAAAGAGTTCAGCAAATAGTATGAAGAAAAAACACGTTCCTCAACTGTCAAGACAAGGGCTATAAACAATCTTCCAATCTCAAAATGTCCATTTCATTTCAATACATTATGGTGTAGGTATTTTATTAGTTACCACAGATCAGGGAACACATATGGTGTCTGCCATTCTTGGGACTGGTTTATTTCATTAAGTATAATGGTTTCTAGTTGCATCAATTTTGTTGCAAAAGACAGGATTTTTTTTTTAAGTGATAAGTAGTATTCCATAGTGTATATATACCAAAATTTCTTTATCCAGTCATCAGTTGATGGACATCTGGGTTGATTCTTAGCTATTGTGAATTGAGCTGCAAATAGGGGGTACAAAAATCTTTCACCTGCTGATTTCATTTTTTGTTTGGGTAAAATCCCAGGGGAAGGATTGCTAGGTCATATGGTAGATCTATTTTCAGCTTTCTGAGCTATTTTCATACTATACTCCATAACAGCTATACTAGTTTACATTCCCACCAATAGTGGATTAGGGTACCTTTTCCTCCACATCCTCCCCAGCATTTACTGTTTGTTGATTTCTGTATGAGAACCATACAGAACCATAGGGTGAGGTGAAAACTCATTGTGGTTTTGATTTGCATTTCCCTGATGGCTAGGGATCCTGAGCATTTTTTCATGTGCCCATCAACCTTATGAATTTTCTCTTCTGAAAAATGCCTGTTCAAGTCCTTTGTCCATTTCTCTTTTTTTATTTGTGTATTTATTTGAGAGATAGAGTTACAGACAGAGAGGGGGAGAGACAGAGAAAAAGGTCTTCGATTTGCTGGTTCACTCCCCAAATGGTTCCATCAGCCGGAGCTGTGCAGATCTGAAGCCAGGAGCTTCTTCCAGGTCTTCCAGGTGGGAGCAAGGGGCCCAAACAGATGGGCCAACTTCTACTGCTTTTTCAGGCCATAGAGAGAACTGGATCAGAGGAGGAGCAGCCAGGACACAAACTGTCGCCCATATGGGATACAAGCAATTCAGGCAGAGGCTTAGCAAACTAGCCACAGCACTGCCTCACCCATTTCTTAACTAGATTGTTGGTGTTGAGTTTCGTGAGCTCTTTATAGATTCTGCATATTAATCCTTTATCAGTTGCATAGTTTGCAAATATTTTCTCCCATTCTGTCAGTTGCCTCTTCGCTTTGTTGAATGTTTCTCTTGCAGTGTAGAGGCTTTTCAGCTTGATGGAATCCCATTTGTCAATTTTGGCTTGATGGACTGTGCTTCTGGAGCCTTTTCCAAGAAGTCTGCCTATGCCAATGTCTTAGAGAGTTTCCCGAATGTTCTCCAGTAATTTCATGGTATCGCGTTCTAGATTCAGGTTCTTGATCCATTTTAAGTGGATTTTTGTGTAAAGTGTAAGGTAGGGATCTTGCTTCATACTTCTGCATGTGGAGATCCAGTTTTTCCAGAACCATCTGTTGAAGACTGTCCTTGTTCCAGGAACTGATGCTAGCTCCTTTGTCAAAGATAAGTTCATTGTAAATGCATGGACTGATTTCTGTTCCATTGGTCTACACATCTGTTTTAGTGCCAGTACCAGGCTGTTTTGATTATAACTGCCCTGTAGCATGTCTTGAGACCGGTATTGTGATGTCTCTGGCTTTGTTTTTGTCATATTCAGAGTCTCTTATGTTTCCATATGAATTTTAGCATCCTTTTGTCTAGATCTGAGAAGAGTGCTGTTGGTATTTTGATTCAAAGTGCACTGAATCTATAAACTGCTTTCGGTAGTATGGACATTTTGATGATATTAAGTCTTCCAACCCAAGAACATAGAAGATTTTTCCATTTTGTGTATGTGTGTTGCCTTCAATTTCTTTCTTTAGTGTTTTGTAATTTTCACGGTAGAGATCTTTACTTGCTTGGTTAAATGTATTCCAAGGTATTTAATTTTTTTGTAGCTATTGTGAATGGGATTGATTGTAGAAGTTCCTTCTCAGCCATGTTTATGTATACACTGTTTGTATATACAAAGGCTTGATTTTTGTGTTAATTTTATATCCTGCCACTTTACCAAATTTTTCTCCAATAGTCTCTTAGTGAAATATTTTGATTCCCCTATATACAGAATCATGTTATCTGCAAATAGGGATGATTTGATTTCTTCCTTTCCAATTTGTATCCCTTTGATATATTTTTCTTGCCTAACTGCTCTGGCACAAACTTCCAGGATTATGTTGAATAGCAGTGGTGAAAGTGGGCATCTTTGTCTGGTTTTGGATCTTAGTGGGAATGCTTCCAGCTTTCCCCCATTCAATATGATGCTAGCTGTGGGTATGTCATAAACTGCCTTCACTGTGTTCAAGAATGTGGCTTTTACACCCAATTTGCTTAAGGCTTTCTTCATGAAAGGACGAAAAAGGATTTTATCAATTTCTTTCTCTGCATCTACTGAAATAATCACATTGTTTTTGTTCTTCAGTTTGCTAATGTGCTATATCACATTTATTGTTTCGTGAATGTTGAACCATCCCTGCATACCAGGGATGAATCCTGCTTGGTCCCGGTGAATGATCTTTCTGATGTGTTGTGGATTCAATTAGCTAGTATTGTTGTTGAGGATTTTTACATCTATGTTCATCAAGAAATTGGTCTATAGTTCTCCCTCTATTGTTTCTTTTTCTGGTTTAGGAATTAGAGTGATGCTGGCTTCATAGGAGGAGTTTGGGAGGATTCCCTGCCTTTCAATTGTTTTGAATAGCTTGAGAAGAAATGGAATTAGTTCTTTCAATGCCTGGTAGAATTCAGCAGTGAAGCCAATTGGTTCTGGGCTTTTTTTTGTTGGAAGGGTCTTTATTACTAATTCGATTTCCACCTCGGTTATCAGTCTGTTTAGGTTTTCTATGTTTTATGGCTCATGTTTCATTTTGGTAGATTGCATATGTCCAGGAATCTATCCATTTCTTCTAGATTTTCTAATTTGATGACATATAGCTCTTTGTAGTAATTTCTGGTGATTCTTTTTATTTCTGTGGTACCCACTGTTATATTTCCTTTTTAGGCAGTATGCCTTCTCCTCTTCCATCATCTTGGGATCTCCCAGAAAAAAATGAAGTTCTTCCATATGATTTTTTTTTTTTTTTTTGGACAGGCAGAGTGGATAGTGAGAGAGAGACAGAGAGAAAGGTCTTCCTTTGCTATTGGTTCACCCTCCAATGGCCACCGCAGCTGGCGCGCTGTGGCCGGCGCACTGCGCTGATCTGATGGTAGGAGCCAGGTGCTTCTCCTGGTCTCCCATGGGGTGCAGGGCCCAAGCACTTGGACCATCCTCCACTGCACTCCTGGGTCATAGCAGAGA
The DNA here is from genome assembly GCF_033115175.1 of Lepus europaeus. Lineage (NCBI taxonomy): Eukaryota > Metazoa > Chordata > Mammalia > Lagomorpha > Leporidae > Lepus > Lepus europaeus. The sequence goes on along the minus strand of NC_084848.1, from coordinate 37,576,303 downwards.
GCTGGCCTGGAAGAGGGGCAATCGGGACGAAATCCTGTGCCCCGACCGGGACTAGAACCTGGTGTGCTGGCGCCGCAGGGCGGAGGATTAGCTTACTGAGCCGTGGCGCTGGCCTAAAATACAGTATTTTTAAAAATAATGTTATCCAGGTGAGTGACTCCCAGATAAAACCTTAGATATAGGCCAGCACCGTGACTCACTAGGCTAATCCTCCACCTGTGGTGCTGGTACTATGGATTCTAGTCCTGGTTGAGGCAACGGTTCTATCCCAGTTGCTCCTCTTCCAGTCCAGCTCTCTGCTGTGACCTGGGAAGGCAGTGGAGGATGGCCCAAGTCCTGGGCCCTGCACCCCCATGGGAGACCAGGAGGAACTACCTGGCTCCTGGCTTCGGATAGGTGCAGCACGCGGCCATAATGGCCATTTGGGGAGTAAACCAATGGAAGGAAGACCTTTCTCTCTGTCTCTCTCACTGTCTAACTCTGCCTGTCAAAAAAACAAACAAACGAACAAACAAACAAAACCCTCAGCTATTCGTCTACTAGAGCTATTAATACTATTAGAGTTCAGGAAAACCGCTACATACCAAATATATATATATATATATATATATATATATATATATTTAATCGCTTTCATATAGGTCAGTAATAACTAGAAGAAAATATAATGAAAACAATTTATTTCAACAATATCAGACATGTGTAACAAAAATTTTCATTAAAATGTGTTAGATATATGAAAATTAAATACATGTCAAACATTCATTCTTTTCTAATCAATTTGTAAATTTAAAGCAATTCCAAATAAAATCCCCAAAGGAATGGCAGTGTTTGGTTAATATCTAGGGGGTAGCAATGATGGCTGTGTCTTAATGGTTTGGTACCTTTTAGTTTGGTTTGTTTATTTGTCTCTCAATATTTTATAATGAAAATTTTCAAGTGTATAGAAAACTTGAAAGTGAAGAGTGGTTTGTTGCTTTTGCCAACAGATTTATTTGTGAAAGTAAATACATAAAAACACTAAGAAAATTTTGAAAAAGATAAGAAACAAGGGAAGACTACCCCAACTGTAGCTGGCAGAATTCTGACATCCCACCATTGTACATGCCACATAATTCCAGTTCTTGACTGTGAATGAAACAATGAGTTTATAAATTTGTGTCCTGTCATTATATTATATATCTAAAGGTGTTTTTCAGATAGAATTAATCTCTCAAATAAGTGACTGTGAGTAAATAATAAAAAAGAAAAGTTATCTGGGTAGGGGGACTATCTTAATCAATAAGGAGCACTTACAGAGGAGGAGCTTTTCCTCCTGCTGGTCTGGAAGAAAGAAGTCACCAAGAGTTTTACATCTAGAAGGAAATTAAGTCTTCCAATAACATGAATGACCTTGAAAGAAGAGCCAGAACCTCGCTCAGATGGGCCCACAGTACCCAGAGAAGCCTACCTGGACGCAGTCATGTGTAAACAGAGTTAGAGGGTACAGAGCTAGACGCTCCTTGCTTAGACTTAGGATCCACAGAAACTGGTCGTAACTGAGATACCAAATGGATGCTGTTTTAAGCTACTTAAGATTGTGGTATTTTGATATACAGCAATAGGAAATGAATACACCAGTTAATATTAAAACATACCATGAATTTAAATTAATAGTAATGTGATACTATAAAAACACTGAAATATAAATTGAGGGAAAACAAAGGACAGTAGAGAAAAACTCTGAGTTAAGATTTCATATTTGGTAAAGCAGCAACACATAAATGAAGATTAAATAAATTATAATTACTATGTTAAAGAACAGTACAGATTCTCTTATACCTACTTAACATAAATTCCAGGTAGATTAAAGATTAAATGAAAACAATTGAAGCTACAGAAAAATAAGGATATAAATACATATAAAGTTTTGCACTGGTTTAGGACTTTCTAAGTAGAACAACCTCACCAATATATTTCACTGCTCAGAGATTTTAAACTACTTTATATCATAAACAATATCAGTAGAATAAAAAACTAAAAGCAAATTTTAAAATTTTCAAGGGTTAATTCATAGTCATAGCATGGCTGGCTCATACAAATAAAGGAAAATAATACTTACTATCCAAATAGAAGAAGGGACAGAGGAAGTAAACAATCCATAGAGAGAAAGGAAAAAAAGGAAAGAAATGATTGGGAGGATGCTGTCCCAAAAATGAAAAAGAGATGGGCATTTGACATAGCAAGAATCTGGAAGTGAACCTGTGGACAGAAGATCTCTCTGTTTATCTGTCTCTCTGCCTTTCATATAAATAAAATTTAATTACTTTTAAAAGGAACTGGAAATAAAACATTACGTACAACATTCCAAAATGTGTGAAGCCATCATTAAATTCTTAGCAACTACTAAGCCTAAAAAAGGCAGGATGCAGAGGGTCAGATCATGAAGATGATGACAAAAAATGAAAGGAATAACAGACTTGATCAGACTGATATATGAGAAAATAGTATGTAGCTCGACATTACAGCCATCCTACTTTAAAGCTTCATGACTGATAATACAGAGCTTGCATTTAGTTATGTCAACAGAAAACAAAAATGAACATGTATATTTTGCAACAACACTCTACCACAAAGAAATACACATAAGTTCCAGGTGAAATCATTAAATTATTATTCTGACTGAAATTTCATTTTACAGATTTAGCAAATAATTTCATTTAAATTCATATTAGAAACAATGAAGAATGTATGTTAAAGAAAGATATTTTATCTTTAAAATTTTACAGTGAAAATAATCACATAAAACTGAGACAGCCATTCTCACTTTTCAACTTAACCTATATTACACTTATTTACACAGAAAATACAAGGTTGTCAAACACAAATTACACTGTATTTTGTAAAGCTTTAACTTTTACAATATATCAGGCTACTTCAATGCTTTACCATATGATATTTTCAAGGCTGCTATTAAACATTGGCTTAAACCTTATATATGCTACATAAAAGGCTTTATAAGTTTTGAACGTTCTGAATATTATTCAAGTATTTGAACAAAATTGAAATTTGTTAAAATGTGAGATGAATTCATAAAAAGAATCCAAGAAAAAATTGTGTAAAATCATTATAAATGTTTAAAATCTTTTTTCAATGCCTTGTTTATAACTCAACTGCCAACTGATTTTTAGAAACTTTAAGGGTAGGTTAAGAAGTTATATTATCTGTATCTGCTGAAATACATAGAGGAAAACAAAAACAGCAATGAAGTGTTTACAGCACTTTGCCTACAAATCTTTTCTTTATTTCTCTAATAGGGTTGCAAATGAAGAGCTCATATTAAATAGATAATCTGTATTAATTCTAGTAATATTTAATTAATAATTTGACATTGGTAAAGTTGAGTTATAAATGTTCATCATTTGTATTAGTTAAGAAATAACCCTTCTTTGGGTAAAATGTAGTGAAGTATTAACTGGAAAGGCAGCTGATCACTATAAGGACAGTCTCACAATGCCAAACAATGAGATCTTCCTAAACTACTAATGCCACAGCCTGAGGTCAATTAGCAGGAAGACTTCCAAACACTTGCTCTCATTAGCAGTGAATTAAAAAAGCATGTTGACACATTGCCTTGACTAAACTTCAATAGTACTCCCAGTGCAATCTGAACTATAATTACATATTTATAATACCTGATGAATAAGAAATGTTCACATACTCTTCATCTACTTCTCAAGGTTAACTAACTTTAAAAGATCACAGTAACCGCCATTTAAAAATCTCACAGCAGTATAGTTTGATTTTTTCCTTTATCAAGGTTTTATTAAAGAACAATAACAGAGGGGCTGGCATTGTGGTGTGGTGGTTAAGCCTCTGCCTGTAGCGCTGATATACCATATGGGTGTCGATTAGTGCCCCTCTTCCGATCCAGCTCTCTGCTATGGCCTACGAAAGCAGTGGAAGATAGCCAAGTCCTTGGGCCTGCACTGAACTGGGAGGCCCAGAAGAAGATTAGATCAGCTCAGATTCGGCCAGTGTGGGTATCTGGGGAGTGAACCAGTGGATGAAAGACATTTGTCTCTCCCTCCCTCTGTCTATAGCTCTGCCTCTCAAGTAAATAAATAAAATAAATTTAAAAAGAAGAAAAAGAACGTTGTTCTTTGGAGTCAGAATCTCTAATGATGGCATCTGAGAGACAGGCTGACAGGACATCTTTGAGTAATTTTGGGGGCACACCCTTGGGGTTGGGTTCTTCTGAGAGATTTGAGTATTTCAGTTCAAGTTCAGTCCAGGTTCTCTCTATTGCTTCCTGGCTGTTGATGTATCCCTGCTGTAACTACCCTCCACCAGATGCCAGACTATGAGGCCACCCAATCCTATAACCTCAACTCTAAGATGAAATAAATCCTTTCTTTCTCAAAGTTACTTCTCTTTATTACTTTAAAGTTATAAACAGTGAACTAATTCAATCTGTACTGCACAAAAGTTGAATAAACAGAAGCAGAGAGTACAACATTGGTTATCTAAGGTCAGGGAGTGGGAGAAAAGGGGAATGTTGGTAAAATTGTACAAACTTGTTGTTAAGAGATTAAAAAAAGTTCTGTGGACCTAATGTAGAGCATAATGATAACAAAGTATAGTATACTTAAAAATTTTTTTAAGTAGGTCTTAAGTATCAGCATTCTCACCCCAAAATTAAACAAAAAAGTAGAAAGTAAGTTACTATGTGAGGTAATGGATATACTAATTATCTTGATTGTGGTACTCATCCTATAATACGCATCACATTGTACATCTTGAACATGAACAATTATTTCTGAATTGTACTTCAATAAGGATGAAAAAAACTATATACCTATATCTACTATGAACTGATACAAAAATCCTCAGAAAAATATTAGCAGACTGAATTTAGCAGCATATTAAAAGAATGGTACACTGTGACCATGTGGAATGCAAGGATGGTTCAATAAACACACAAAAATAAATCAGTGTAATATATAACCACATTAAAAGAATAAAGGGAAGCAATATGATCATCCTGATTAAGAAAGGATACGGGGCGGGGGGCCTGGTGCTATGGCGTAGTGGGTAAAGCCATGGCCTGCAGTGTTGGCATCCCTTATGGGCGTCGGTTCAAGTCCTGGCTGCTCCATTTCCGATCCAGCTCTCTGCTATGGCCTGGGAAAGCAGTAGAAGATGGCCCAAGTCCTTGGGCCCCTGCATGTGTGTGGGAGACCTGGATGAAGCACCTGGCTCCTGGCTTCAGATCAGCACAGCCAAGTGGGGAGTGAAGCAGCAGATGGAAGACCTCTCTCTCTCTCTCTCTCTCTCTCTCTCTCTGGCTCTCTGGCTCTCTGGCTCTCCTTCTCTCTTTGTGTAACTCTGACTTTCAAATAAATAAATAAATCCTTAAAAACAAAAAGAAAAAAGAAAGTGTACATGGGGCTGGCGCCATAGCATAGTAGGTAAAGCTGCCATCTGCAGTGCCAGCATCCCATATGGGCAATGTTTCGAGTCCTGGCTGCCCCACTTCCAATCTAGTTCTCTGCTATGGGCTGGGAAAGCAGTAGAAGATGGTCCAAGTCCTTAGGCCCCTGCACCTGCGTGGGAGACCCAGAAGAAGCTCCTGGCTCCTGGCTTCAGATCGGTGCAGCTCCAGCCATTGTAGCCAACTGGGGAGTGAGCCAGTGGATGGATGGAAGACCTCTCTCTCTGTGTCTCCTTCTTTCTCTGTGTAACTCTTTCAAATAAATAAATAAATCTTAAAAAAAGGGTTCCTGACAAAATTCATCACATTTTCTTGATAAAAACATTCAACAAACTAGGAATAGAAACTACCTCAATACAATAAAGGCTATATTTTATAAATTCATAACAAGCAACACATTCAATGAAGAATACTGAAAGATTTTCCTGCTAAAAATAGGAATAAAGTACAGCTGCCCACTTCTAGTCAACATAATATTGAAAATACTAGCTAGAGCAATTAGGCAAGAAAAAGAAATTAAAGGAATCCGTATTGGAAGGGAAAAAGCAAAATTACCTGTTTCTACAAGACAACATAATATATGTAGAAAACCCTAAGGATGCTACAAAGCAAATGTTAGAACTGATAAATTCAGTAATGTAGCAGTATACAAAGTGAATATACAAAATACCAATGTATTCCTATACACTGATAATGAAATATCAAAAAAGGAAGAAAACAGCTTCATTTAAATAGCATCAAAAATAATAAATTATTTAGAAGTTAATTTAACCAAACAGATGAAAAACTTACACAATGAAAACTCAAAAAAATTTCTGAAAGAAATTAAAGAAAAACAAACAGAAAGACATCCCATATTCATGGATTGACTCAGTAAAAGACAACAAAAAAATTCTAAAGAGGACTCAGATTTTTTGGTTTCAAAATGCCTACAAAGCTAGAGTAATCAAAATTTTATGACTTGCACAAAGACAGACATTTAAGCCATCCAGACCAATACAACAGAGTTCAGATATAAACTATGATATATAAGGTCAATGATTTAACAAAGATGCCAGAACAATTCAATAGTGAAAAGTCAGTCTTCAAAAAACGATGCATGGAAAACTGATATCCACAAGCAAATCAATGAAGTTGGACCCTCAACTAGCATCATATACAAAAATTAATTCAAAATGAATCCAAACCCAGGTTAAAACCTAAAACTAAGGCAGACAGCAAAATTAGAGAAAATGTGTGCAAATCATGTTCCTAATCTATTCCATTAGGACTACTATAACAAAATAATGTTTCTCACAAAGAACTTGAATTTATTTCTCACCACACTGAAGGTGAGGAAGTTCAAAATCAAGGTAGTGCCAGCTTCAGTGTCTGCTGCGGGCCCATTTTCTCATTCCTGGTGCCTCTGCCCGTGTCCTCACATAGTGGGAGGGGCAAACACGCTGTCTGATCTCCTTTTACTGGTACTGAACCCATTCATTTCCAAAATAGATGCACTTAATGTGACTGTTGAGCCACTGGGCCTACCGCACATCAGAACATTTCATAAAATGTATTTTGTAACTCATGTATCATGAATGTAGTCTCACTGCTGATAGCACACATCTACCCTTTTTCATGGCAAGGAGTCCAACTTGTACTTTTACTGCCTTACTACTGTCTAAATTAAGCCTCAATGTCTGAAAACATATAGGTGGTGACCTTAAAAAGAACAGACACTTCAATATTTCCAGGGACAGCCTTAACAAGGAACAAAGGCAACACAGTCTCAATCTCAAGAGACCTAACAAATCCACAAAAAAATTAATGTATCAAATAAACTTCATACTAAACATGTTTGTTTTTTTTTCAAAAGACTGAAATTTCTATAAACTGAATTTCTAAACATATTAATGTGTGACTTAAGAAAAAGCAACAACAAAGCCCTGAACTCTCAATGGAAACTTCTCTTTTGACACTTACCCAAGTCTTCCCAGCATCTCAAGTTCAGGAACCTGTGGTCCACAAGTCTCTATCTGCAGGGGCTGGTATTCATAGAGAGCTTCTTCAAGCTTGTGAACAGGTGCCAATGAAATATGCTGACCCTGTTAGAAAAACGAAGAAAATTCCTTTTAATATTACTTTCATACTATTTGCTATTTGTAGTCATTGTAAAGATGGACTAAATTCCTCATATTAAAAATACACTTTAGGGTCTGCTATTCCATAGATCCAATACGTTTAATTACTGAAGCCTATATTATATAATAGTCATAGTCTCTGACATGTGACTTCAACAACGAAAGCCTAATTCATCAGTAAATTCAAATTAAGCCTTAAAGAGTACAGCTGTTAAATGTCAAGAGTAGAACTCAGCAAATATATAAGCCCACCCTCACCTTTAATTTTTTAATAAACATTTTTAATAACCAGTGTTTTCTTAAAAGTCCTAATTTAGGAAGAAAACTAATGAAATTATTCCCTGCAAAGCTCTGCAACATAAATGTATATTCTTAAGTCTTTAGAAAGGAATCAAGATTACTAACCAAAACTGTATTTATTTCTCATCATACACAGCCACATATAAACACTCAAAATAAAATTTTACACCAAACTGAATAAAAATATTCAGCTATTTTTGCTGAGAAGAATGAACTACTGGTTAACTAAAATAAAAGGGCCATATTTGAGTATAAGAACACAAAATAAATGCTAGTCAGCCACATAGCACCATTATACTGCTGCAATTTACATATTTATCATACACCTGGGCACAAATTCTAATTTATATGAATCTCCCTACTTCTTATTTGAGGGTACTAAAAAAGCCAGTGGGGAAGTATAGTTAAAAGCTAAGTTGCTTTTTATGCAATATTTTTTTTGAAATCCACACAATTTTGTCACAATATTCATTCTCCATAAACTTTTAGAAGACCCCATGTATAGTCCATGTTTTCTCATTTTAACCCAAGTTCTATGATTTTTCTTCTAGCTCTCACCAATTTCTTCTTAACTTTTAAAAACAATTTGCAGTTATTAATTGTACAACTTTGTAGTTAATAATTTTCGTTGTTACCTTCTGTAGTTTCCTTTTCTCCTTAATTATTAATTTAGATATATAACACGTTAGATTATAAAACATAAAAATAGGCCAAATGGGTGTATTTTATATTTTCAACCATTACAAGAGACAATACAGAGTGGGTGTCTGGCACAGAGCTAAGACTCCATTGGGGATGCCTGCATTTCATACTGGAATACTTGGCTTTGAGTCCCAGCTCCACTTCCGGTTCCAGGTTCCTGCTAAGGCCACCCTGGGAGGCAGCAGGTGGCAGCTCAAGTCCTGGGTCTCTGTCATCCACATAGGAGACCTGGATTGCTCCCAAACTGGTTCAGCCTGGCCCAGCCTCTGCCACTGCCAGTTTCCGGGGAGTGAAACAGTAGATAAACATCCCTTCCCTTCTCTTCCTCGGCGCTGCCTCCGGAGGTGGCGGCCTTCTCGGCACCATGGCCACCCTCAGACCCCTGGTGAAGCCTAAGATCGTCAAAAAGAGGACCAAGAAGTTCATCCGCCACCAGTCGGACCGCTATGTCAAAATTAAGAGTAACTGGCGGAAACCCAGAGGTATTGACAACAGGGTGCGGAGAAGATTCAAGGGCCAGATCTTGATGCCCAACATTGGCTACGGGAGCAACAAGAAGACCAAGCACATGCTGCCCAGCGGCTTCCGGAAGTTCCTGGTCCACAACGTCAAGGAGCTGGAGGTGCTGCTGATGTGCAACAAATCCTACTGTGCAGAGATTGCTCACAACGTCTCCTCCAAGAACCGCAAAGCCATTGTGGAGCGAGCGGCCCAGCTGGCCATCAGGGTCACCAACCCCAACGGCAGGCTGCGCAGTGAAGAAAATGAGTAGGCGGCTCGGGTGCGCATTTTATTTGTGTTTAAATAAAACCTTGAAAACCGCAAAAAAATAAATTAAAAAAAATAAAAAAATAAAAAAATAAATTTCAAATAAATGAAAACATACAATTTTAAAAGATAATAAAAATAGGGGCCAGCATTGTGGCACAGCAGGGTAAAGCTGCTGCCTGGGATTGTAGTATCCCATGTGGGCACCAGTTCAAGTCCCAGCTGCCTCACTTCCAAACCAGCTCCCTGCTAATTGCCTGGGAAAGAAGTAGAGGACGGCCTAAGCATTTGGGAACCTGCTGTCTACGGGGGAGACCGGATATAGCTCCTGGCTCTTTTCTTCCGCCTGGCCCAGACCCAGCCTTGCAACCACCTGGGGAGTGAACCAGCAGATAGAAGATATCTGTGTGTGTGTGTGTGTGTGTGTGAGAGAGAGAGAGAGAGAGAGAAGGGTGAGAGAGAGATTGATTGATTCACTCCTCTCTCTCTAACTCTACATTTCAAATACATAAAAAATAAACCTCATTAAAAAAAAAAAAAAGACAGGACACAGGAGTCACAGGTGGAGGCTTAACCTGCTCCACCACAACACCAGCCCCAGTAAATAAATCTTTAAAAAAAGAAACTACCAGGGACCTCGTTAAACAACACAATAAGGAGAATGTAAAAAAAAAAAAAAAAAAAAATCCTATAGTTAGATAACTGCCCTGGTGTCTTCAATAAGTCAGGAGAAACAGGAACAGCAAAGTTGGAATCGAATGGTATCTCTTCTAGATTACAAGAGAATTAAGATATTCAGCAAATACAGCTAAGAGTCATGGGGAATGGGCAGTTAGCATGGAGATTAAAATACCTGCAACTTATATGGAAATGTTTACATTAAACTCCTGGCTCCATGAGGGCGCTGGTTCAAGAACCAGCTTTGAATCAGCTCAGCTCTGGCCATTGTGGCCAACTGGGGAGTAAACCAATGGATGGAAGGCCTCTCTCTCTGCCTCTCCTCCTCTCTGTGTAACTCTGACTTTCAAATAAATAAATAAATCTTAAAAAAATATATTTGAGGGAACCGACACCGTGGCTCACTTGGCTAATCCTCCGCCTGCAGCACTGGCATCCCATGTGGGCACCGGGTTCTAGTCCTGGCTGCTCTTCTTCCAGTCCAGCTCTCTGCTGTGGCCCGGGAAGGCAGTGGAGGATGGCTCAGGTGATTGGGCCCTGCACCGGCATGGGAGACCAGGAAGAAGCACCTGGCTCCTGGCTTCAGATCAGCGCAGCGCCGGCTGTAGCGGCCATTTGGAGGGTGAACCAATGGAAGGAAGACCTTTCTCTCTGTCTCTCTCTCTCACTGTCTAACTCTACCTGTCAAATAAGTTATATATATATATATATATATATATATATATATTTGAAAAGTAACTGAGGTGAACAAAAAAAATAATAATATTAAAACTGAATGAATAGCAATCTTATATAGCTCAAAATGGGAATACCAAAGATAACTGACTAAAAGAAAGAGGGAAATTAAGAAAGGATGAGGTTGAAGAATGAAGACAAAAAATGATAAGGGGCCAGCACTGTGGCATAGTGGGTAAATCCACCACCTGCAGTGCCAGCATCCCACATGGGCACCGGTTCGAGTCCTGGCTGCTCCACTTCCAATCTAGCTCTCTGCTATGGGCTGGGAAAGCAGTAGAAGATGACACAAGTCCTTGGGCCCCTGCACCTGCGTGGGAGACCCAGAAGAAGCTCCTGGCTCCTGGCTTTGGATCAGCGCAGCTCTGACCATTGCAGCCAGTTGGGGAGGGAACCAGCAGATGGAAGCTCTCTCTCTCTCTCTATGACTCTCCTTCTCTCTCTGTGTAACTCTGACTTTCAAGTAAATAAATAAATCTTAAAATATATATATAATACATACTGAAAGAAAATATTTGAAAAAATTATATTTTATAAGCAACTTCCATCCAGAATATATATAAAGAACTTTCACATAGAATAAAGAGACAACCAACTAAAAAATGGATGAAAAAAATTGTTGACATTTTGCCAAGGAAGATATACAAATGGCTAGTGAGCACACAAAAGGATACTCAACATCATTAACCTTCAGAAAAATGCCAATTCAAAGCACAGTGATATATGCAGCTATAATCAAAATGATAGAAAATAAAAGTTGTTGGTGAGGCTGTGTAGAAATTGGAACACTCTTAGATCGCAGATAAGAGTGTATGATGTAGCTACTCTGTAAATTGGTGTGTTAGTTTTTGTTAAAGTTATAAATAACGTCATGACTTAACATTTCCACTCAGAGGTATCTACCAGAGAAATGAGAGCCTATAATCACCCAAAGACTTGCATGAACATTCACAGCAGTGTTACTCAGCATAGTCAAATAGTGGAAACCATCTAAATGCCCATCACATGGTGAACGCTAAACAAAATATTGTATGTCAAATATTGTCATACAATGTGAGTAAGAATTAATTCAACAATCACCCACCATGATGAACAGGGTACTAGTCAACAAGAAGAAGGAATTAAATTTGGATACATTCTGCAACATGGATGAACTTCAAAAACATTATGCTGATCAAAAACCAGATGCAAAGCATCACATATCATGATTTCATTTATAAGAAACACCTAGAAAGGACAAAATTAAAAAGACAAAAAGTAGACTGATGCTGATCGCCATGGGCTAGCAGTGTGAATGTATAGTGACTCCACATCAACATAAGATATCTTTCTGGACTGATGAAAAATCCTAAAATTGTATTATGGAAACAAGGGGGAAATTCTGTAAATTTACTAAAATTCACTGGAGTGTACATGTGACATATCAGTTAAGAAGGCATTTGAAATGCCCCACTTTGTACATTGTACTGTGTAGGTTCAAATCTTAGTTCCATTTTGCATCCAGCTTCCTGCTAACTTTGTGCTGGAAGACAGCAGGTGAGAGCTCAAGTACTTAGGTCCCTGCCACTCATGTGGAAGACTCCTGGTTTCAGCCTGACTCGGTCCCAGCTGTTACAGGCATTTTGGGAGTAAACCAACAGATGGAAGACCTCTCTCTGTCTCTTTCTGTCTGACTTTCAAATAACATAGGGTCAGTTTGAGTAACAGCTACTCAACTTCCAATCCAGCTTCTTGCAATTGTATCCTGGGAGACACCAGATGATAGCCCAATTACCTGGATCCCTGCCACCAATGTGGAAGACTCGGATAGAGTTCTGGGTCCCTGGCTTGGCCTGGCCTAGCCTTGGCTGCTACCAGCATTTTGGGGAGTAAGTCAGCAGAAAGAAACACAGGTAGGTAGGTAGGTAGGTAGGTCTCTCTGTCTGCTAAGTAGATGAAAATAAACAAACACTGAATTATATTAAAAATAAACAAAAGCTCCTATTAAAAAACACATAAAATGAGTAATTTTATAGTAAGTAAATAATACCTCAATAAAGCTGTTAAACACACAAAAAAATTTATGATCGTCATCCAAATCAATAAGATGTTGCTGAATGAAAAATCCAGGAAGAAATACATGTTCAGTAAAGGCAGCTAGAAATTAAACTCAAGAGGAATTTTTCCATCATCAGCCCAAAATAATGGGCAAAGTCATAAGACTAAAAGTAAGAGGGGGAGTGGAATGTGTAAACAATGAGGTCTTAGCACTGTCTCAAAAAATACCTACATTCATTCAAAAATACATAACACAAAACTGAGACCCTTTCCATTTTTGTTACTTTTTCTATGTAAATCAAAAATAAATGAGGCTTTGGAAGTAAAAATGCAGCAAGAGCCATAGAAAATCATGCAAACTTGGGTAACAACCACTGTCTCAAATGTACACTCAATAGTGTAATTAATGTTTTTACTGCCCTC